>NC_056739.1:1358777993-1359097993 GCF_019279795.1 Protopterus annectens
TTTGTATTGTACCACACTTTGTGCTATGTGTTTGTAGCCATATTCCCTGTGGGGACACTATCATTGCTGGCCTGCTACAGACAATGTCACCTGCATGCCATTGTAAGGGCCACTATGGTTCCATATATGCACGTGGTCTGTTTGCTATGTGATTGCTGCACATCGGTTATTTTGTGTTATTGGGGATATCTATGCATGCTGCTGTCATACATGATCCAGGGATGTGTGGACTATTGCTACAAATATATGTTCTATAACAGTGACACAGTAGCATGCTTAGGGAACAGTTGCCAGCAAAACCAACTTTACTACCTCATCTCGCCATGTTACCAGGCCACATCAGATGTGGGGCCCACCCTGGGGCCTCCTCATCTACTGGTCCTGCACTGCATTTAGGTGGAACCACCTCAGGGAATGGTGCCCCCCCCCCCCAGGAGAACACACAGACATGATCCTGTCACCCAAGTTCAGGTCCTGGGTCTGGTGCATAGGGAGCTCCACAGAAATTTGGGGGATGTACCACAGCATGTTGATACCCTCAGTACACACTCACAGGGTCCACATGCTCTTCCTGCTCAGCCTCCAGCCCAGGCACCTTCAGAGCCATGAAGCTGATGTTGTGACTGGCCATGGGTGGGGCCTTGTTCCCATTGTTTCTATATGGTGGCTCATGGGGCTTCCATATTGCAGAAGACACTCCCCATCCAGAGTGTTTACCCACCACATGTCTCATATACCGCCGCTGTAGGCTGTCTTTTCTATCTTCCAACCCAACCCACCTCCACAAATATACCCGCTATCCTTCCCCGAATTCCCAATCCCACCTTCACAAACAAGGGCAAGGTGTTACTAACATGGGAATCACACATGACATAACTCTCTATTTTGCACACACTTACTGCTGTGTATATATATATATATATATATATATATATATATATATATATATATATATGTGTGTGTGTGTGTGTGTGTGTGTGTGTGTGTGTGTATTGATATGTGTGATGTTCCCTCACACATAGCATGCAGCACTGTGATGCAAAACTAGGGGACATGTATTTATATACATATATGTGTGTGTGTATATATGTAGACACACACACTCACACACACATATATATATATGTGTGTGTGTGTGTGTGTGTGTGTGTGTGTGTGTGTGTGTATATATATATATATATATATATATATATATATATGTACATATATATATATATATATATATATATATATATATATATATATATATATAGGGTGCATTCAGACATCAGGTCCACACTCTCTAACTCTCCTGTCTGCACAGCTGCAGTGTTCTGCCTTGCTACAACACAGACAGGTGCAACATGTGGACACAGCCTAACATTAGGGGGGGGGGGTATATATAGAGACAGATTGCAGGTAAGCCTATTACACATCTATGGCATTTCTGCATGCTACATTACACATTATCATGGCTGTCCTGCAAGTGGTGGGCTCTGGAGCCCACATGCCCATCATACTGGCATTACTTCTACCACCAGCTACTGGCCACACTAAT
Source organism: Protopterus annectens (assembly GCF_019279795.1). Classification (NCBI taxonomy): domain Eukaryota; kingdom Metazoa; phylum Chordata; order Ceratodontiformes; family Protopteridae; genus Protopterus; species Protopterus annectens. The sequence goes on from NC_056739.1 coordinate 1,358,779,531, forward strand.
ATACATGTTTTGCATTACACAACACACACTATGATGACTTACATCTTGTCAGTCTGTGCTGATCTACACAGTTGACAGGTATGGCCCACTGCCCACAAGGACAGACAATATTGTCCATAGCAGTTGTTCTGCTGGACATCATTACAACAACAACAACTGATGGCACATATAAATCATTCCACATCATCTATCCCAGTATTATGGACCAAGTACTACATTCAATTACATGCATATATACTTCACAAACCTGTTGTGTGAATGATGTCTCTTCTGGATAGTTTGCTGGATGGATGTGTTTTTTTTTTTTGGGGGGGGGGGTTCACACTCTCTCTCTCTCAATCTCGGTCTCTCTCCAGTAAATGGGTTGAGCTGCTTTGAATAGATTGCAGCATGGATTTTGTAGGTGATGCACATGATCAGGTGATGGCCTCTGCACCAGTCAGTGTCCTCCACTTGCTATCTGCATGCAGCATGCTGTGTAGTACTTCCAATTACAACTGTCATGGCAACCCACAACTATAAATCCCTACATCATGTGTGCGTGGTCCCTTTACCTTTCATGTATGGAGGACATCCTTCCTGTGTGTGGGCAGCAGTGTTACAGACAGCAGGTAGCAATACCTCTTACAAGAGGACTTGCAGACTCAGGCCAGCTACATATTTGTATAAGGTTCCAGACCTACAGACAGTGTGAGTAGTATTGTTATATGCATTGTATAGCACCAGTGTTACAAAGTTTGAGTGCACATACTAGTTTAACATGGAATCTGCATAGCTCTCAACTGTGGGCCTATCCACATGATGGGCCAGAAGTGTGCCTGTTATGTTGTGTCCGTCCACCACACAGGTCTTGTGCAGATATATCACTGGCATTTTGTGTGTTGAGTGCTATCAGTATACGGCTACATCCATTTGTGTTTCTGACTTCATATTCCTGACTAAGGGTATGTTGCAGACTATCCTGTAACACCAGAAGCATTTTCAGTGTATAACACTATTTCACATATGGGCCTGTGTTCTGGCCTCTGTCCTACACCAATATACCAGGCTTTGTCCATATGACATGCAGTAAGGGGTTGTTATGTAGTGGCCTGTAATTATGTTGTGCTGCCATTCCTGCCATCATTCCAGTGCTGTTGTGAGCCCCACACATATTGTGGGGTTGGGTCCATATATATGTGGGCTTTAGCTGCACAAAACATGTGTGCCCTTCTGCAGTCCAGAGGTCTTTTTATGTAACAGTGTTATATTCCCCTGTAAGTAAGTCTATGGGGGAGGGGTATGCACCATATATAACATAGGCTGTTACAACATGTGAGGGATATCAGTAATAAGCTGCCTTAAGCCTATTACACATCTATGGCATTTCTGCATGCTACATTACACATTATCATGGCTGTCTTGCAAGTGGTGGTCTATTGCTTACTGTCATACAGACTGTTCTGTTTGTCAGTGTGATTGTGATGTTTTCAGTTAAGCATTATGTAACAGATACATCCTCATTGTGTCAACTTAATTCTTTTCCTTCTAGGAGTTGGGTACAGAGTGTAATTTGAGGCTAATGAACTACATCTGCATTACTTACTGTTGATTGATTGTTATCCTCTGGCCCAGTCTTTCTTTACTGTTGTACTACTTGAAGGCCTTGGCCTGGACAGCAACACATGTTATGCTTTTGGATTACTATATAAAATGATCTGCCTGAGAGTTGCATTGCTCAGTATGCATTTCAAAGTCTTAATAGCTATATGACATGGCATATACAACTGTAATAGTAGACAAACATTTCTTATGTATGCAAACCTGTGTGTGATGTCATATCCTTTGACTTCTCTGTGGGTATATGTTTCAGGCAACAATTGTCTTTTGTATGAGTGAATCATACACTGCCCATTTGAAAAGGTGGCAGCTGTAGGAATACTGGCTGTTCAATATCCTGTGCACCCTCTAAATATGTATCTTCCTATACATATCTATGTGTGTGTATGTGTAGTTACACACACACACATATATATATATATATATATATATATATATATATGTGTGTGTGTGTGTGTGTGTGTGTATGTATCTGCATATATATGTGTGTGTGTGTGTGTGTGTGTGTGTGTGTGTGTGTGTGTGTGTGTGTGTGTGTGTGTTTGTGTGTGTGTGTATCTTTGGAATGCTTATTGCTTCCACATTGTACATTCCCTATGGTAGCCACACTGTAATGCATGATATGTTATTGATACCATCCTGACATCATAAAGGTGGGATGGATTACTGTTAACGTCTTCTGGCCATGTTGTGTAGGGTCCTGGGTATGGGACTTGCAACAGTTGGTATTGTGTTGCAGGGCACATCTGTGTGGCTATTGGTGAGGGGTGATATCAATACTTACAAGAGGCATTTAGCTTGGGTCCCCTCACCCCCATTAACGGTGCCTTTGGTCATATATGTATTTGTTATGTTCTCTTTTTATACCTATACATATATATATATATATATATATATATATATATATATATATATATGTATATAGACATATATATTCCTATATATATATATAGATACATATATATAGACATATATATATATATATATATATATATATATATATATATATATATATATATGTGTGTGTGTGTGTATATATATATATATATATATATATATATATATATATATATATATATATATATATATATATATATATATATATATATATATATATATATATATATATATATATATATATATATATATGTATATGTATATATATATATATATATATATATATATATATATATATATATATATATATATATATATATATATACACATATACATATATATATATATATATATATATATATATATATCTACATGTATAAATACATTCCCTGTACTGTTGAATGACTTTGCTGGATGATATGTTTGTGAAAACATCAGGGTTATGTATATCTGACATGGCTTAGTGGTAAATCACTTTGGCTATCGTGTGCAGAGTCTTGGCTTCGAGCCTTGCACAGGCTGTTTATTTTGTTGCTGTGCCGAACAAGGGCCATTGGCTACAGAGTGATTAAGGTACTTTTAAGCAAGTGTAAGTGGGTATGCGTGAGTCAGAGCAAAGGTTAGCACTGCTAACTTCTGATTACAGTTTCTTATACTCAGTCAGCTTCTCAGTTGCTTAACCTGTGTAGGCATTGCTTACCCCCATGCAAACAAGCTTAAACCTGCTTACTACTGCTTAAAAGTGCTTACTCCCACTTACCCCCATGCTAATTTCTATAAAAGAAATGCAAAAGGGTTGAAAGGAGACTGGTGAAAAAGGGGCACAAAGAGGGAAAGACAGTAGGGAAAATAGCTAGGGATGTGCAGGACGGGTATGGGGAAGGTCCATAGCTGCCCATTTCTTCAATAGCAACAGCTGTGCATATACAATGATTTGGAGGTTGATTTGGACACTCATAACCCTGAAAAAGGAGTGAGGACAACAATAATATGTTGTGAAACAAATTAGACCAGATTCCATGTGTCCAGTGGACATGTGTGCAAAACGGACAGCTATGTATGGGGCAAGATTTTTTGGGGGGATCAGATTGCCTGTTTTTTTTTTAAGGTGAGAGTGGGATGTTGAAGGGGCATAGTAGGTATATTTTGGGAGGTAGGTTGAGTAGGATAACAGACAAGGCAGCATACAGGGGCAGTATATGACACATGTGGGGGGTAAACACCTTGGATGGGGAGGGGTATTTGGAAGTTTGAAGCCCATGAGCCCCCTAGTGGAAACAGTGGGACTGAGGCCCCCACCCATGGGCAGTCACCACTGCACCTTCATGGCCCTGAAGGTGGCTAAGCTGGGGGCTGAATAGGAGGGGCAGGCTGACCCTCTAGTTGTGCCATGCAGCCCTCAAGCTGGAGTAGCAGATCTCCAAACTCCCTGCAGAGCTCACTATGCACCAGAACCTGGACCTGGCAATGGATGACAGTATCCTGTCCGCGCCCACTCCCAGGGGGACAAACCCTATCCCCTGAGGCAGTTCCACCTGAAGGTGGTGCAGAACCAGTGGATGAGGAGGTCCCGGGGTGGGCCCCAGATGTGCTGGTGCCTGGTGCTATGGCCAGATGAGGTGGGAGAGGTGGGTCTGCTGGGTCCAGCCTTCCCAAATGTGCTATGGTGTTTCAATTTTACAGCAAAATAATGTATCTGAAAAAACATCCTTTATTTGAACAGTTCACAAACCAAAATAACACAAGCGCTTTCACTCAGACAATTCTGAGCTTTTTCAAGTGATACCATCTCATTTAGCAATACGCCTTTTATATTGTGTCAATCATGACATTAATTAAAAATGCATGTTGTTAAACTAAAACATTTAAAGGAACCTTCTAAAAAAAATATTTTAGTGTAAGTATGAGTATATTTAAGAACTGGCTTGCATCTAAAATGCTTCCCAAGTTGGGAATTAAAACAATACTGCATTTCATGAGTTTGATAAGTTAAGTTAAAAACAAGTGTGTTATCTATTATCTGTACAACTTTATTAATAATAAATAAATTTAAAAAATCAATACACACAATATACCTAGGGCAATATTATATGTTTACAATATTAAAATCTTTCCTCATGAAAATTCATTTGCATGAGTTCTGCAAATAGGCATATTATTGTTAAAAAACAATGTTAATACATTAATCATGAACACTAACAAAATGTAGGCTAGAAAGGTAAAAATAGCGGTTAGGGTAGTTGATGCTTGTAACCCCATTAAAAAGGAATAAAAAGATACATACATAAATAACTAGGTGAATGGATGGGTCAATACATAAATGAACGTTTGTAAGTTGATAGAATGACATCAAATAAAAAATGACCTGCTGAATAATGGATGTAGTAACTATGGCTACAGCCTAGCTCTTCTTAACTTGAGAACTGGTTTAATGCTAATAGTCCCGTTGAGCCCAGGTGGTCTTCCTGCATCCAACCTTAGCTGCCATAATAGTTTGCGGTATTCAAGTGTGGATTCCCAGTCACCACCCCTTGCGTCTGGCTCAACTTGTTCTAATACTGAGAATTTGATGTTTGACCCTGGACAAGAAAGGGAGTGCTTGAAGAAAGCATTTGTTTCCTTCTTCTTGGCCATATCATAAAAATGTTCATAGATCCGTTTTCTAAGTTCCCTTTTGGTCTTCCCCACATAAAAACTTTGACATGTGGTACAAAGGCCCAGGTATACAATCCCTTTAATAGCACAAGTATAAAAACCTGCTGGGTGTACCTTGAATCTCCTAGATGGGATGTACATGGATACTTCGTTCAATATGGCATGGCATTGACTGCAAGCACCACATTTATATGTGCCTATTCTTGGTTGCTTTGCCTTTCTCTTGCTGTCATGCTTCCTTTCAAAAATTTTCCTCTAATTCCAAGGAAATGGAGGAAACTATAATACACCACTGGCCGGTCTTAGGTCTTTTTGAAGAACTGAAAGATTTTATACCTTCTAAACCAAGTTTCGTTAGAAAAAGGGGTGTAAATTTCAAAGAAATGTTCCCATCTCCTGTTTTTCACCAGACTTACTAATGGCAACTATAGACATTAAGGATCTTTTTTCTAGCATCCCACACAAGGAAGGACTAGAATGGTTTAGTGAGTTTCTTACTAAAGAAACCAGTCTCATTAATAAGTTGTCAAACTTACTAACCGAGCTGATGGAAATTGTTTTGCTGAACAATTTTATTTTCTTTAATGGAGAATTGTTTCGGCAACAAAAGGGGGTAGCCATGGGAGCATCATGTGCTTCATTTTACGCCAATGTGGTACTACATAAATGGGAGCACACATTTGTCCTTATACCACCTTGGAAACAGTATATCCTCTTTTATAGATGATATTTGGATGACATTTGTATCCTCTGGGGAGGTACAGATGGTGAGTTGAGGCAGTTTTTTAGTTACATCAACTCCACCACTAGTTTCCTACAATTCACGCACACTGTTGACCTACATGAACTGCACTATTTGGACATTACATTGTATAAGGATTACACTCAGAACACTTTCCACTCTAGATTACACCGTAAACCTACCTTTTCCAATTCTTTTTTACACTTCGAGAGTGCTCATCCTCTATATAAAAAGAGGAATTATTAAAGGGCAGCTCATTAGAGCATGCAGAATATGCAGCACTCAGGAAGATTTTGAACTCGAGGTAGAAACCTTACAGGCACTATTTTTGGAAAGAGGATATCCCTTGGAACTATTTAGGAGCTTAGTTGACAAAGTAGGCTCCTTAAGGAACACCTTATACACACCGATACTAGGGAAAGGATTAGAAGCAGTGATTAAACCTGCTTCAAACACATTTGCCCACCACACGAACAGTTTTGCATACACATATTCCTCTAATTCCAAGGAAATGGAGGAAACTATAATACACCACTGGCCGGTCTTAGCTCTTTTTGAAGAACTGAAAGATTTTATACCTTCTAAACCAAGTTTCGTTAGAAAAAGGGGTGTAAATTTCAAAGAAATTTTTGAAAGGAAGCATGACAGCAAGAGAAAGGCAAAGCAACGAAGAATAGGCACATATAAATGTGGTGCTTGCAGTCAATGCCATGCCATATTGAAAGAAGTATCCATGTACATCCCATCTAAGAGATTCAAGGTACACCCAGCAGGTTTTTATACTTGTGCTACTAAAGGGATTGTATACCTGGGCCTTTGTACCACATGTCAAAGTTTTTATGTGGGGAAGACCAAAAGGGAACTTAGAAAACGGATCTATGAACATTTTTATGATATGGCCAAGAAGAAGGAAACAAATGCTTTCTTCAAGCACTCCCTTTCTTGTCCAGGGTCAAACATCAAATTCTCAGTATTAGAACAAGTTGAGCCAGACGCAAGGGGTGGTGACTGGGAATCCACACTTGAATACCGCAAACTATTATGGCAGCTAAGGTTGGATGCAGGAAGACCACCCGGGCTCAGTGGGACTATTAGCATTAAACCAGTTCTCAAGTTAAGAAGAGCTAGGCTGTAGCCATAGTTACTACATTCATAATTCAGCAGGTCATTTTTTATTTGATGTCATTCTATCAACTTACAAACGCTCATTTATGTATTGACCCATCCATTCACCTAGTTATTTATGTATGTATCTTTTTATTCCTTTTTAATGGGATTACAAGCATCAACTACCCTAACCACTATTTTTACCTTTCTAGCCTACATTTTGTTAGTGTTCATGATTAATGTATAAACATTGTTTTTTTAATAATAATATGCCTATTTGCAGAACTCATGCAAATGAATTTTCATGAGGAAAGATTTTAATATTGTAAACATATAATATTGCCCTAGGTATATTGTGTGTATTGATTTTTTAAATTTATTTATTATTAATAATGTTGTACAGATAATAGATAACACACTTGTTTTTAACTTAACTTATCAAACTCATGAAATGCAGTATTGTTTTAATTCCCAACTTGGGAAGCATTTTAGATGCAAGCCAGTTCTTAAATATACTCATACTTACACTAAAATAATTTTTTTAGAAGGTTCCTTTAAATGTTTTAGTTTAACAACATGCATTTTTAATTAATGTCATGATTGACACAATATAAAAGGCGTATTGCTAAATGAGATGGTATCACTTGAAAAAGCTCAGAATTGTCTGAGTGAAAGCGCTTGTGTTATTTTGGTTTGTGAACTGTTCAAATAAAGGACAGATACATTATTTTGCTGCTTTCCTACTTCTCTGGTTGTGGATTTTGGTTACTTGGCTTCAGACATTCTCGTTTTTGGTTTCAATTTTACAACATATGTGGGTTAGTAATAGTCAACACATTCCAGGATTAGGTATAACAGCATGCATAGTTATTCCCTTTAACCCAAAACACCAGATATGGAACAGTTGCATAGCAAACAGAACACATGCAGATATGGAACTATAGTGGCCATTACAACAGCATGCAGGTACATTGGTGGCAGCATGCCATCAATGTGGGAGTATTTCAACATGGCACATGCATAGAACAAATTTCAATATTTATTTTATTTGTTTTTGTTTTATTTTATTTATTTTATATTTGTTGACCGGGCTAGTCTAACTGGACATATGTCCATTTTCAGTAGAGGCCCGGGGAGAAAAGCTCCACATAAAAAACAGATAGTTGCAACTACAGATACAGTGCACTTATCAGACAATACAGCTGTTTACATAGTAACATAGTAATCATGAGAGATAACAAAACATTTTTTTTTTAGACCAAACAATAATAGAAGAAAAAAGATTATTTAGAAGGGTGTGATACATTCCTAAAGTACAAGTTGGATATACATCACAGTAGAAAAAAAATATTTACAAGGCAGGGACATATTATTTAAAAGACAGTGACACATTTATAAAGGCAGTGACACATTCATAAAGTCCTAGCTGGGTATGATCATCCTATCCTATAATAGTTTCTAAGAAGAATGGACTTTATACATTCTCAAGTTTAGCTAACTGATCAGTTTAACAGAGGTGTAGGAAGATGATGGACTTAAATGTAGCAATGAAGTAAGTAGTATTTAGTGTGAGAACCTAGGATAACAGGAAGAGGATTCTTGTCTGGGTTGGTACATGGGCATAGCCAGTGGGTTGTAAGGTATATTTTGAGTTTCTTTTTGAATAGTGGAGTTGAAAACAGAGATGTGAGTTCACCAGAAAGGAAGTTCCAGATTTTTCAAACGATAGGACATATGTCCCAGCAGTAGATTTAATAGTGCGCATACCGACTGAGTTGTGTATTTAGTTTATTGCTGCAGATATGGGGGGGGTGTCAATTAACAACTTGTATATCCCTGTAGTTCTCATTACTTTCCTAGTCAGTGATGTGATCTATACCTTACAGGTATTATTACACTACCCTATGGCCTTAGTTTGGACAGTGGTATGGATGTAGACAACTATATACATGAACTGAGTTTTACCTGCAGCATACACCTCTTACCTGGTATACCTGTGAAGGTATTGTTTGTTTACCCTACCTGACTGTTTCTGCACATATTCCCAGATTCCAGGTTGATGTTATGCACATATTTGCCATCTCTTATTGCACACACTCTGGACATGTCGACAACATGCAGATGAAACCGGGACATAATTTGACTTATGCCCTCAAAAACCTTTGTTGAGTTGTACAATGACAGGTTTGTTTTCATACACATTTTCCAAATATTTACAGGCCTGACAGTCAGCTATATGACATTAAATGCTGCCTACATATCAGAGATCAGCACGCTGATATGCCAGGGGGACAGGGTAACAGCCAGCAGATATGGGCCAATTAACTGGACATTCTGGACAAATCTGTACAGTTGAGGGGTATGATTCTGCATACAGCTTACTAGCACTCCCAGGATTCGAACCATGGCTGTGTCTGCTAAAAATAAAACAGTGTACATCACAGTTGAGTGTGCTATATAGATATTGCTGTGTATCTCTTCTCTGATTTCTGTCTATAAGTCTCCCGTGGTTTTACAATCTGACCTTGCAATTGCAACACTCTTATACAGGGTTTCCTGGACAGTTTTATTATATTGCATAGTGTGGATGACAGTGATGAGTAATACCTTATTATTCAGAGAAACTGCAACACTAACAATGCCATACAATACCAGAGTAAACAGTACCAGTCCAGGATTTCAACCTTTTTATTTCTAGACACAGTTTTTGTATCTGACAGAGCTGTAGGGGGAATGTTTGTTAGCACTACCTGAATGTTGCCACACATATTACCAGATTACACATGATTATTATTATGCACATGCATCTCACTCTGTTACTGCATGCACTCTGGTCATAGCTTCACAACATGGGGATGGAGATGGGACATACTTTGCTTATTACTCTCATAACATTTTGGTGAGTTGCTAGAGTGACATGTTTGTTCTTATAGATATATTTCTGTCAGTTATGATATCTGACAATCAATTGTATGTCATTATTTGCTGACTAAACTTCTGGGATCATCCCACTGATTTGCCAGGGGGACAGGGTGACAGGCAGCAGATATGGGCCAATTTACTGGACATTCTGGACAAATCTGTACAGTTGTGGGGTATGATTCTGCATACAGCTTACTACCACTCCCAGGATTCGAACCATGGCTGTGTGTGCTAAAAATACAACAGTTCACATCTCATTTGAGTGTGCTATTTGAATTATGTTGTCTATCTTTTCACTGTTTTCTAAGTCTCTCTCAGTTGTACAACATGACCTCTTGTGATTACAACAGTTGTATACAGACATTCCTACACATTTTATTTATGTAGCACAATGTGGGCAACAGTGCTTAATACAACAGTACTATTAAGAGATTGCAACGCTACATTATCATATGATACCAGAGTAAACACAAGCAGTCCAGCAGTTAGACCTTTATTGTCAGGCTGTTAACCTTTAATTTACATACAACCTATATGAGACTCTTCCTACCATATTGTCTGGTGCATTCAGTGCATGCCATACACAATACAGGTTTTATACTGGCAATTAACTTTCTACTACTTTTAGATTTATTTCTTATGACAGTACATGCAAGAGTATTACTAACCTGGCTTGCGACACAACCTCTGCAATCTACAGGCATGGGCTTCCCGGTTCACAGCCCGCTACTGCTGTCAAAGACATAAGAGGAATATTTAGCCATACCTATCCATAATATACATGAGTTGGCAATTATTAAACAGGTAGTAGACTGATAATTACACATGGCTGTGACATCCCCCATCCGTCTAACTTCTTGGATCCACTGATCCAAGAGCTCTCTCTTTCTCCGCTTCAGGTTGGTATTGGATGGTTTTGAAAGTGCTAAGCTATGGGAAAACCTGCTTACCTAAGGTTGGCATTGCTTAAAGGGGTATACCAATGGGCAAATTGATTTTGCTTACACCTAGTAAGCAGGGCTGTGCAATGTTTAGCATTGCTTAATTTTTAATTTGTACAGTATTTGCTGTTTGGCATTGATTTATTATTCATTACATGTTATATATGTGTTTGGTATTCATGATTCATGTGTACATACACTTTATGAGGTCCTTGTGTTTATTAGGAGATTTCATCACTTTATTACAATGACACCTCACATCTAGACTTAATGCAGTACTCCAGTTCACATATTTATGTTATGTAGTAGGTTATGCAACATAAAACTGTATATAGGTTCCTTTCACATGATAAGTTTGATTTTCCTATAGTGAGGATTTGTTTGGTGATACCTCAATCTTATGTATTGCTGTGATGGCTTACTGGTTAACTGCTGTTACTATAATGTACAGGGTCCTGGGTTCAAGACCTGCAAGGCTGTTTATTTTGTTGATGGGCAGAACAGCGGCTGTTGGATACAGATTGATTAAGGCACTTTTAAGCAATTTTAAGTGGGTTTCCACAGGTTTGCACAAAGGTAAGCAATGCTAACTTCCGGTTATATATGCTTACAGAGGGTTAGCTTCAATATTGCTTAACCTGTGTGCACATTGCTTACTCCCATGCAAACAGGCTTAAACTCACTTGCTGTTGCTTAAATATGCTTACTCCCACTTACTGCTGCTTAAATATGCTTACTCCTGCTTACTCTCGCACTAATTTAGACAGAAATGTAACATGGTTCTTAGGAAGGTGGTGGATTTGGACACTCTATGGATTTATCATTCATTACACATTATACCTTCAATTTGTATCCCTGATTCATGTATACATATACTGTATGGGGCACTTGTGTTTATCTGTGAATTTTACATTATTACAATGACACCTCACATCTGCATTTAATGCAGTACTCCAGTTCACAAATATATGTTATTTAGTAGTACAAATGTTGTTCATAAAGTGATTTGACATGGAAAACGGAATGTACTGGAGTGAGACTCAAACCAGGAATGACTGCTCGTAAGGTGAATGCTCTGACCACTACACTATTGCAGTACTGTTTCATTTACATGTATCTTGATATTTATCTTCTTATGCCTTTTAAGCTACAGTATACCTAGCTAAGCAATGGGCAAACCCGCGCACCTATGGTTAAATTTAATCTGTTTGATAAAAAAAAAAAAAAATAGTTTATATTATTATATTTTAAATATTGCTCTTATAAACTTGGGGGGTGTTGCTGGGAGTATGCAACCCCCTATGAGCAGTCTCACTCATTGTAATGGCTAAACTGCAATTCTTGACTGTGGGGGCATGTGTACTGTGAGGCCTCTGCTGTCAGACATGCCCCCTGCACTCGTCCACACTCCATCTCCGTTTAGGAGCTCAGGCAGTGTGTCTTCATTACTATGCATGGCACACTGCCATGCTGTTCCTAAATGATCACCTCCATGCAGGAATAAGCTATTCCTGCACAGAAGATTACTGAATCTGGGGGCATCTCTTCACCTGTACAGCTGTATGCTATACATGAGGCCACCACATGGGGTCCCTTACTCCTGATGCTGGTCAGTCGCCATTAGGCATAGTAGGACTGGAACTGGGGCATGCAATGACAACATAGGTCACTTCATTACCAGACTGGCTCATGGTCATGTTACATAAGAATGCAACATGCTGTAAAAATCATGCATGCCGTAGCTGGGCCATACTGAAGGGCACCCTCAGACTCATCAAGGCATCTAAAATCTTTATTTACGAGGCCAAAGACCTTCTCAATGACAATACAGGGCTAGGGTTAAGTTGTCTTCTGCAGCTCCACTTGGATTTCTCACTGGTATCAGGAGCCATGGCTGCAGTAGATATCCAGCATCACCTGAAAGGAAAAAAAAAAAGTGAGAGAGAGAGAAAAGGGGGGAGGAGACAAACTAAATAAAACGTGGTTTATTATTCAGCAATACACTTTACCACAAATAGTTATTTAAATAAAATAGAAAAAAGAGAAAAAATATTTTACCAACAAGGGGATCACTGGGCATCACACCATGCAGGAAGAGATGGTAGACTGTGGTGGTAGATTGAGCTAGTATACCAGATATGTGGCTCATGTGCACTGCCAGGATTCTGGGCAGAGATGTTGGTCATGCACTCCTATATATCACACATTACCTGACAATTTGATTGAGTGATATCCCTTCCTATTGTAGTACCACTCATGCCATGGACCAGAAGGAGTCCTAATTGCAACATGGGTGCACTCTACATATGTCTAATTGCATCATGAGTATCTCAGGGGAAATGTGTCACCCCATAAAAGGCACACATAGTTCTGGCTGTGTCCTGAACTGCTAGCAGGAAATAGATGTACTAATCAGGAGAAGCCAAGAGTACATCCATGAACTGCTGCTGTATCCTTCAGACAGAAGCCTGTGAGATACCCACTGTTTCCTTAGTCTGTCCCTGGAAGGTTCCTGTGGTGCATATAGTATAGTGAGGACTATACATACATTGGCATTCACAGGGATAGGAAGTACATGCATTCTTCCAGTACCCCTATGGGGTCATACATGCTCACTAACACCCTTATAATATCCCTGTTCAGTCTAAACCTATCAAGAATCTCCTGATTATCAAAATTACAGTGTGTTATTCTTTGCTTATATCTCTGCCTTCGTGGCCAGTGAGTGTCACTGGGCAAAAGCAGTTTTGGCTCGGTCGAGACAAGCAACTTGCAATTAAAAATATCAATCAGCTAATGACAGCATCAACAAGGATTGCAAAATAGATAGAGTAGACGAGACTCCTTTTTATGTAACATATCTGCATATGATGCAGAAAAACAGGACATTTTAAATATGAATCACAAATAACTGAGGAAATACTTCATTAGCATATGCTAATTTACATCACTTCTCATTTATATCTCATTATGTCTTAATTTGATTATGCTTATTCACAGCCATCACGTTAGCGTAAGTGGTCTCTATGAACCATGGCTTGCTGCTGTTATTCACGGACAGCACTGATAGCCTCAATACATTTACATTATGGCTATGAATACCACCCTATAATATTAAGGGGTATGCAGGTATATGTGGTTTCACTCACTAGTAAAAAAAGTATTTATTTTGGATTTAGACACATTTGCATAAATGCACCTGAAGTACATAGGCTTAAAGATTATCAATACTTTACATTACAGTTTGTGTGCATAAATGTACAACTTTTACTTAGAGCTCATACATTTCAATGTAAAATAACAAACCTCTTTCTTACATATTTAGGCAAATTCATTTTTTGTCTGCCATATCTTGCATTTCCTTTGAAAATTATATCCTCTATAGTAATGTTTTGTAAATATAGCAAAATAACGTGCATATGCTATTGCAACATGCTTAGATTTAATGACTTGGATACTTAAAAACTTTGTTCAAATAGTAATAGTAAGGGAGTGATAGAACAACAAACAGTGTCTAAACATTCATGATCAAGTGACTATTATAAATGTTTAAAATGCATAAAACATGTGCTTCATAATGGCTTTAGAATCAGAAATCAAGCTGCCCAAAGAGTCCTTTAGCTGAAAAAATACAATTTCAGTATTTCTGTTTATAAGGCTGATTAGTGACAAGTTTCTTCATTTTACCTTGATAAATGAAATAACTCCAAAAGAACTACCATGAAAATATCTCTGTAACTGAGTATCTAAATCAGTCCACTTCTATAGCAACATTCTCAATTTTTTGCATATTTATGATAATTAAACATACAAGTGGTGTTTCTTTCTGAATATGTCAGTTCTCACACAATCTATATGTCATACACAGGAAGAAAACGTATACATATACCTTAGTGTGTGTGTGTGTGTGTGTGTGTGTGTGTGTGTGTGTGTGTGTGTGTGTGTGTGTGTGCGCACACGTGTGTGCATGCATAGGTGTCCATGGCTAAAAGCCAACCTTAAACTCATTAATTTCCATGCAAGCAAATGGAAATCAGTGAACCACTTTAGTGGTGAAATACTTGTTAAGTAACTGTAGCACACAAAGAAACCAGGCAGCTGCATACAGCATGGCACTGACTGACAGTTATGCACTGCAATTAATTCATGAAAAGAAGAAAGTAAAATGATTCTGAGCTCTGTAAATACTTCAAAGTACAGTATAGTCTCATTCTTTGCTCATGTGGCTAAGTTAGAGTTCTCTAATAATATAGGAAACACAATATGTAATGTCGCCTTTAACAAACTCCTGGAAACATATACAAAGCAGTGCAATCTCAGAAATGAAGCTGTGCTTTTTTTACTATTGATGGGCTTCCTTTTCTACCAGGAATGGAAAACTTAATAGTATTATACCAACAAGCTTACAACAGGATGTAAGGGAAGTACTCTGATAGTATCTTACCAGAAAGGGGAACAGCTCGTGAGGGTCACCATACACTAGTAATTACCAAATCCCAGAAATCAGACCATGTCTGATATGGTGTACAATATCCAGAGCAGGGCAAACCTTGTCAAATCATTCAGAAGGAGCCAGCATCTTTAGATAGTGAAGCAAATGCTGCCATGACTTTTAAATGCAACTTCAAATAGTTAATGCTGAGGGCTTGACAAAACAAGCCACCTGTGTCTAAGGATTCCTTACTCATTATGAAAATGTTTAAGTTGGAATACGTCCACCTTAATTTGAACACAATGTAACAACATATGTGAGGATCAAAAGCAGGGATATAATGTGTTAATGTTTCCTTTGAAAGACAGCATGCAGGGCATGCAGAATGGTTAGGTTTAATTAATGAACCAAATATTTTTGATTAAGGCCGCAACCTGTTGACTGCTGTTCTCCATTCATGATTACGTAGAAAACACTACTATGAAAATACTCTCACTATTGTGTAGCCTCAAGTTGCTCAAAGGTGGGAAGTGTTATAGAGTATAGCAAATACTTATAAAACTTCATTTTCTTTGGATTCATCACTCTATATCTTCAAAAAACTCAACTGCTTAAAGCTGAACTACATTTCATTTGGACAGATTGCTTGTAGATAGATACAGATGCAAAGAACTCTCTTCAATATATGGCACAGATGCTAGGCTTGCCATGCAGATGAAGCAGCTGATTTTTTCCCTGAATTTCAACACATAATGTGTGACAATGCTGCTTGGCTGCATCGATTTCTGGGCACAGTAAGTTTTGCTTTTAATTTGTGAGCTCCCTCTTGCTTTGCTTTTTAAAGGCATTGGAAACTGACCATTTTATTTTAGTTTAATTATCCCGGTGATGTAGTGGTTTTGTAGAGGCAAGCAGAATAACTAATCAGAAGCCTGCGTTTCTTCAAAAAGCATCTATTTATAAGTGGATGTGAGTTAGAGAAGTGGGACAGTATCATTAGCAAGGAACATGACTACTTCTAATGCTTGTAAAACCACCATTTATGATATAACTGCTAGTGTCATTCTAAAAATACAGTTAGTACTTCCCTTAAAATAGGAAATCACAACAATTTAGCTATTGTTACCAGCATAGACTACATATTGTGTAAGTCTTTCCGTGGGATTCATTAATGCCTACACTAAATGTACACTAAGTGTACACTGTTCTGAGTGAACAAACAACACAGGCATAACCCATACCTTTTTTCCTCCTTATTTTAGTTTTCCTATTAATTTTCTTGCAGCTTTAAATACTAAGGGAGATTCATAAAGGTTACCATAAAGTGTAGACTGCACGTATACTTAGTATCTTTCTGAGGGACTAGAAAGAACAACAAATGTGGTAGGAATGTTCTTGAATACAGATCGTATACACTAAGTGTAGGTGCTAATGAATTTGGCCATTTATCTTCTGGGATTTGATGTTTTTATTATTATGTTCTGTGTTGATCTTCATACTAAAAATCTAACTAAAATATACCCCAATTAGTGTTATAGCATTAGTGTTCTTTGATTTGTTATACATAGTAAACCATGGTGGATTCATTAAATTCTTGTTTGCTGAAAGATCTACTTAGAAACAAATATCTTACAAATAACTTACTGTATGTTGTTGCTGTGGGGGTCTATATTAAGTATGAATCACCTGACATTATTCATTGCAATAACTGTATTGAATTAAAGGAACTATTTCATATTTTAGAGGGTAAGAAATTAAGTATTCAACCTTCATGTTCTAATAAAAAAATGTTCAGTTATAAGCACTGTTACTGAATTTGTCATTTCATGGTATACAGACTGTTGTGTTGGGGTGATGCAAATTTAACTTACAAACCCCCTTCCCTGCAAAAAATAAATAAATAAAAAGGTGGGAAAGAATTTAATCTCATCAAGACAAAAGATAAACAGTACGGTAAAGCTATTAATGATGTGACATTTCTTTAATCAAGCATGATAAACATGAAGGAAAATAAACACACAAATGTAGACTGATTGAATACAGAGACAACTTTAAACATGCATGCAGATACACATAAAACTTGAAGCTCTATCACAACAGGTTGTCTCAAACTCTTAACAGGCTTTATGTGTAGTAATAGTACTACAACCTGCAGTTTTGTCCATGCCTGACTGTACAAAAGTGTCAGGCTCTATCACCTCAGATAACACTAAGATAACTCAAAGTCCAGAAGAAACACCAGTTAGGCTGACTAATGTGAACATTCTCAGTTCACATGATGATGTAACAGGGATATGCTATCTGCACAAGCCACAATTCTTTCTTATCCTGAGCAAACGTGGCATTCCTTGCACTCATGACACCACAATGAGCATAAAAGTTAGGAACAAAAGCAAAAATAATAGTAATACTGGTGCTGATGATGATTTGATATTGGCACCTCACCTAATTGTCATGTTTAATCATAGCCTCACCTCAGGCTTCATGCCCACTGAGTGGCGCACAGCTACAGTTATCCCACTCCACAAGGGGAGATCCACCTTGGATCATGGGAACTACCGCCCCATCAGTCTGACGAGCCTGATCTGCAAGGCCATGGAATGTATTATCATGGAACTTATAAACAAAGACATTGGCAACCTTCAAACACTGAACCCCACCCAATTTGGGTTTGTGAAGGGCTGATCTTGTCTCCTGAACCTGACTGACTTCTTCGAATCAGTCTCCAGAGCCGTGGACCAGGATAAGGTGGTCCACACAGCCTATCTGGGCCCTGCCAAGGTCTTTGACACCATCCCCCACTCTGGAATCATAGATAGACTTACTAAGCTGGGCATTAATCCCTACGTCACTCGATGGGTTGCCAACTGGCGTACTGACAGAACCCATACTGTAAAAGTAACCAACTGCAAATCCAGCTCCAGACAAGTGGCAAGTGGAGTACCTCAGGGTTCAGTCCTGGGACCACTCTTGTTTGACATCTACTTCTCTGAAGTACAGGCCAACACTAAGGGACTCTGCCTAACAAATTTCACAGATGACTGCAAACTGGAAGCCATTATTGAATCCCCAAATGATGTGGATACTCTACAAAAGGGCCTTACAGAAACAGATGCTTGGTGCCAGAGCCATGGGCTCAAGCTCAATACCAAGAAATGTACAGTTGTCCCCTTTGGGAAAAAACATGTACCCGTGAATTACCACATAGGTGGCAAGACTCTAAACACCGAAAGTGTGATAAGAGACTTAGGGACACAGGTGGACAGTGGTCTCACCTTCGATAACCACATCACCACAACATTCAGGAAATCCTTCTATGTGGCACACCTCATCACTTAAGGGCTTTTCATCCAGAAAAAAGGAGGTCATTGTCCCACTGTACTCATCCCTCATTTGATCCATTATAGAATACAATGCCCTGTTTGGTATGTACCTCTCAAGACATCTGCAACAATTGGAAAGGCCGCAGAAATACCTCACTAAAAGAATCACAGGCCTAAAGCAGATGCCCTACGCTGACCTCCTTAAAAAACTCCAGCTATACTCTGTCGCATATTGTCTACTCAGAGGCGATCTCTGCTTAACATACAAGGCCATGTCAAACTCAGAGCTGTTGGACATGCTACACTTAAAGAAATCCCAATCCCTCAGAGCCACATGCTCCAGGGATCTAAACCTTGTCATCACAATAAACAAAACATGCTGGAGGGATAGGTTCCTGACCCAGAGACTCCCCAGACTCTGAAATAGACTGTCCATACATGTCAAGCAAAGCACCTCTTTGGCCCTCTTCAAAAGGAACCTTGAAGATTGGATGGGAGAAAGGAAATTCACCCCAGGGATCATGTCAGTCGCCCTGAGACAGGGGTCCAGGGAAGTAAATAGTGTGGGAGGAAATAGCCAGGGAATTGTTATGGCTAGGCTTGTATAGGCCCTGGGGCCGATAGCCTAGTACCAACCTATGAATCTATGAAATAAAAAAATACAAAAGATGTGCATTGCAGGGAAGGCTCTAACAAAATATATTATGTCTTCAGCTACGTCTAATATATCTGTTCCCAAAGAAGTGCCAGTCCTGAGCGATTCTAAGCTTAAGCCTGCAACTAGAAGCATAAGTGGCCTGAACAAGAGCCATATTACTGTGAGTGCTCTAGGTGGTTTAAAACTATTAGATATGAAACATGTGATGCCAACACTGCTTCATAAAGATATGCATTGCAATCTGGCCTTAGTCCATGTAGCAAAGAAAATAAATCCAAAAGGTGACAGGTGATGAAGGTCTGTAGTCCAACCAAAGAGACAGAAATCGTGAAAAAAGATCCACAGACCACCAGTCAGTAAAATTAATAAAAAGTATTTAATATAACACAGAGAATGTTAGTGCTTTCAGGTACTCAAACCCTTCCTCAGACATACAATAACGAACATAGAATTATTTTTAAACTGAATTGCTCCAATCAAAAGAGGCCATCAATAAAACAATTAATACTTAGGAATGTAAGGTCTACGCCTATTCAAAAAAGGTTTTAAAGGCACCACACCACTGAGTCCTGGATATCTATGTGCCCCAAGTTCTATGTTCCATCTGTTTTCACAGTACTCTGTATAACCAGAGACCTCGTTGTTCCTGCTATCCTTAGTTATTTTCTGTAATGCCTGGAACAGAAATAGATGCCCTAGATATTTCTCTACATGTACTGAAAGAGCATTTAGCTTGCCCTTAAGTCTGATGGCTGACAGATGTCTCAAAATTCTTTTCTTCAACCTGCAATTAGTTTTCCCTACATAAAATGAGGGACAGCAGGAGCAGGTGGCTATATACACAATATCTGTGGATAAACAGGTGACTATGGTGTTAGGTCCATAGTGTTTACCAGTAAGGGGATGTATAAAGTGGGTTTCCCTACTGATGGATGTGCAGGCCTTACACCTTAGACATGGAAACATCCCAATCTTAGTAAATCTATTTCTGTCTTTAGGTTGTTTATCACATAAAATCTGCTTTAGATTTTTATTTCTCTTAAAAACAAAATCAGGATGTTCACTAACTAATTATTTCAGTGAATCATCTGTTTTTAGGATTCTCCAATTGGTGTTAATCACATCCTGTACCCATCGTATAGCACAACTATACATAATCATTATTGGTACCTTGCTCTTTCTGTTATTGTTAGAATTCCTTCTATTTTGTCGACTTTATCTAGCCTTATTTATTACACCCTTACTGGAAAACCAGGATGCTGCCTCTGTTGATGAGTTCAGCCACATCCTGTAAAGTATCTTCAATTTCCTTCTCTTTATAACCCCTGGCCATGAGTCTAGACTCGTTGTTAATGTTATCTCTAGGGTACTTAGAGACAGTGCACACTTTTTGACAGATTTATGTGTATTTCTGGACCAACATGCATTCAGTGATTTATATTTATTGGTAACCTTGGATGTAAGGGAATTGTTTACTGTGATATCGAATGGATATGGCCTATGGGCCGTTAGTAATCTTTTACGACAACAGGCAATGTGTGATCACAAAGAAGTAAAACAAATTAAGTGTTTTTTAGAATTAGTACTTGAATACAATGTCTTTCTGTCTAATGAGCAGTATTACTGGCAAACGTGGGGGGTAGCCATGGGCCATGCTATTTCCTCCTTGATGGGATTTAAATCATTGTACACTGTATAAGAAAAAGCAAAAGAAATATTTTCAAAAATAAAAAACAAACAATAGCAAACGAGAATTTTTAATAACATCAGTATTTCCCTTTAGAGGAAAATTAGAATGGAGAAAATATGTTTTAAAAATAAACTTACTGTTGATAATAATAGTAAGAAATATTTTATAAGTATGTTAATAGTATCAGCAATTCTTATCAGCCATTTAACTATATAAAATCTGAAGGCAGTCTAATACATGATCCTTTGAAGATAGCATTCCTGTTCACCCAACACTATATAACACTGTTCACTGCTAGATCTAGTTTTGATACTTTATCAGCGAACACTGGAACCCTGATGGTTGAATTTGCCCTATAGTATCTCAGCAGATGACAAAAAGAGCTTTTAGTAAAATAATGACTTCAACTTCTATGGGCCCTAATTTGAACCCCTCTGTACATATAATAATAATCAGAAATCACTTACTACAATTATTGCACCTAATATTTAACAAGCTATTACAGATAGGTACTGTTCCCAGCTCATGGAACATGTCTACTATAACAACAAAATAAAAAGTAGTACAATTGATATAAACAACTATAGATCTACTAGACTCTCTTTCATTCTGGGAAAATGCTTTGAAAGATGCATTGCTTAAATAATGGGGAATGATAACACAGATATCACCACCATCACTACTACTGCTCTACTCTCCTTCACCCACACCATTGCAGAATCCCTGGACAATAATAAACCTACTTCATGTCTCTTTCTAGACCTCTCCAAAGCTTCTGATACTGTATCCCATCCTTTACTTCTATCCAAACTTGCAAACTTTCACCTATCCTCCTCCACCCTCAGCTGGTTTGCTAGCTATCTATCTGGACGCCAACAATCTGTCAAATGGCTCTCCTCATATTCTCCTTTCCTGCCTATCTCTACTGGGGTTCCACAAGGTTCCATCTTAGGCCCCCTTTTATTCAATATCTTCACTAATGACCTCTTCAGCTCTTGTAATCATTCATCTCTCATTCAATACGCTGATGACTCCACTATTATTTATACAGCTGACAACATATCTGACCTACACACTCTAGCCCAAAAAGCTCTACTCACTACCGAACAATGGCTTTTAAAAAACTTTCTAATGCTCAATCCCAAAAAAAAAAAAAACTCTTGCTCTTCCTCCCCATTCTCTTGCTCAACATAGATCTTCCTTTGTCATTAAGTCTTGTAATAATACAGCCATCCATCCTGACACCCACTCTAAACTCTTAGGGGTTATCATTGACGATGAACTAAAATTCAATCAGCATATACAGCAATGCATAAAGAAAATCCATCAAAAACTTGGTCTCTTATATCGGAACAGAAAATACCTCACTCCTGAGGCTAGACTCACCATTGGACAAGCACTTCTCCTCCCCTCTCTCCTCTATGCTGCACCAGTTCTCACAAATACTCAAACTATGACCCTGAACAGACTTCAACAAACCTACCACGAAATAGCCAGATTCATTACAAACTGCCCAAACAACACACACCACTGTATTGCCTTAAAGTCTCTACAATGGCTGGAACTCCCACAACTACTTCATCTCTATCAATTTCACATGATGCACTCTGTGCTCTTTAAACCCTCCTACTGTCCTTCTCTATCTCTCCTTGTTTCCATCTATACCCCTTCTCGATCTCTCCGCACCTCAAATCAGCAATTGCTTGATATCTACCACTCTAACAGGTTTGTTGGTAAGCAACTCTACAAGCACTCTGTGGCCCAAGCTTGGAATAAACTTCCCCTGGATATATGCTCTATCTCTCATACTCCACTATTTAAAAAAGAACTGAAGACACATTTACTCAATTCCAGAACCTGTCCCTGCTATGACCCTACTTAGCTCTCCCCTCCCCCCATGCTCACATCTCTCTCATTACATCCTACTATTACTCTTGACTCTCTCCATTTGTTCAGCAACTAAGAATTTAATTTTGTCAAAAAAAAAATTAGTTGTTTATTTCTACACAGGTAGACATTTATTTTTATTGCTTGCTATTATTGTTTGCAATACTTGTTTTTCCTGTTCTGTAATCATATATTGTATTTTCTGGAGCTTTTCTCCTCGAGTCTCCACTATAAAATGGGACAATATCCCAGTTGGACTAACCCAGTTAACAAATGTCAATAAATAAATAAAGAAATACATTTTGGAATTAGATCAGCATGGTTTTGTAAAGGGAAGATGTATGCTGACAAATTTATCAGGTTTTTATTATCAAATTACTAAGGTCATGGAACTAGAACTCTCATGCAGGGCCATATCCAGCACAAAGTGACCTAGACAGCTGCCTAGAATCTGGTGCTGGCTGGAGGACCAGCTATGCAACATTTGTTTTAAAAAACAAAAAGTTTAACTTAAATACTGCCACATTTTTTTTCCTGCTGTCATCTGGCTTGTATTTCCAGCTTCAGTCTCATTGGCTCAAAGTATCAGCCAATGAAAGAGATTGAAGCTGGCATGCAGACGAAATAAAAGACTTCAAGGAACTAGAGCATAAGTTGAGTGAAGGGAGTAAATGAACAGGATTTGGAGGTTTCTCCTTGCAATTCAGTTAGAAGGCGTGAACTAGAGAATGGGCACACATGAAGAAGATTGTTGGGTTTGCTAGCCAACGTTTATTTTAAGCATAGGTCAGTTTGCTAGCAAATTTACTTATTTCAGCATAGAACATACATGCATGTATGCAATTGCTTACAAACAAGAACAGGATATATTTGTATGTGTGCATGTATGTGTGTAAAATGCCTCATTTAGTTAAGCGGTTTGCTTAGAGTCAAACCTTATACCTTACATACAGGATGCACGAGTCTTACTCCAATAGCCAGACCTCTAACTTTTTTCTTTTGTAAATCACTCTGGATTAATGTCAGTCATTAGCATTTTATGCTTTTTGTGATTCACAAAGTATATATTGAAGAACATATGTTGTTGTTCTGTTAATGTTTTAAGTGATTTAAAGTAGTCTACTCTTATCTGCCTCCAGTTTTGCAGAACATCTTTGATTGTGCCTCATACGTATGCCGCATCCTTTGGCAAATAACTTAACCAGACAGTACTTTGGGGTAACTGGAAATTTGGACTAGGTTCTTTAATGGCACCATGGAGTGCAAGTTTAGTAACTACCTATGAACCAGACTAGTTACGGTGTAGAGGAAGGAAAGAAATTGACTGTAGTAAACAGGAGCATCATTGGATGATCCATGTTTTTTATGTGATCATTGCTTTCCTTTATGTTGACACTGTGTTTTATTATTTAGGTGTGAATAAATTAGTAAGCAGGAAGTCCATGAGTTTAATGTTAATATTTTAACTATGAATACAGTTTTAATAAGGGGTATACACAGTCAACAAATTTGGCTATAACTGCTGCTGGGGTTGGGGATCTCTGTGGATGAAAGTGCTTTATGATATTATTATCTGGTCATTTTTTAAACAGTCTTTAATCAAGCTTTTCAGGACTGGTGTGTGTGTGTGTGTGTGTGTGTGTGTGTGTGTGTGTGTGTGTGTGTGTGTGTGTGTGTGAATGAAGTTAGCTACTGTTTGTGTGTGTGAAATACATTTGAAATATGTAAATTTGGCTATCATTATTACTATTATTTTTATTTTAACACAGACATCTGAGAAGGTTGTAGTCAACAAGGTAGATATAATTGCTGATTTGGGGGGATGTCTGTGCATAGAAATGACTGACCTTGCTTTGCTGATAAAGGTAAGTCATTAGTCTGTCTTTGTGTAAATCAAATTGAAATACTTTACCATGGCCATTTTATCCCAACTGAACATGTGATGTGTATACACAGTCAGTAAAGTGGCCACAGTTGTTGGTTACAGACACTGATGGATTATAATAACAACAGTTTGGTAGCCTTTTATGGTTAAAATGTTCTGAACTGTGTACTTCTGTCATTATTGTTTAATACATTTTGTTTCACAGCTTACTGGAAAATGTTCAAAACTAAACTTTTAAAATGTACTCTAACAAATGCTGGTATATTAAACATGAAATCTAATTTAAAACAATCAAGAAGGTGAATCAAACAACACATGCATTTATGCAAGGTCCTAAAAATGTCTGCACGAGGTCCATGGTATGAAAATGGCTTGTGGTCCAAGGTATATTTAAACCACTACTGGCCAGATGCATTTTTAATGAAAGTGAGTTTCATAGGAAGAAAGGTTTACTGTTGCTCATGCTAAGTATGTTTTCAATGTGAGCCCCCTTTGTTTTATTTAGTAAATGGCAATCAGTGTTTGTGCAATACAATTTGAAATAAAAGTTTCAAATTAAATTCAAATCTCTAATCATTATAAAAATAAACAAGAAAATAATATGTACACTGACAGTTTTGATAGGAGGGTGGTTTGGTCCATTATCCTGCCTAGGGCCCCATTTGACCATGATCTGGCTCTGCACTCATATGTAGTAATGTTCTTAGACTTTAGCCAATGCCACTGACTCCCTTTCTGACCATGTAATTTACCAAAGCGTTATCAAGGCAAGGCCAATAAATTCCTGGTAAAATGGATCATGTCATGGTTAACTGATATGCAACCATACAGGACATAATCTTCAACTCTCCCCTAGCCATCTTGGAGTTCCAATATTGGACAGACATCATTTAATATTGCATTTGCCTCTATTTCTAGATATAAAACACAGTGGATTAATAAGTATGCATGTGACTGTAAGACTGGGTTCACTGCACAAAATGAATTTGATATTGAACATTTTAATTCTTATATGAGATTGATTAATGACTGGGCACATAACTATTGATTCATTTCAGTAATGGCAAATGTAATGTAATATATTTGAAAAGGCTGCAGTTCATTCACCTGTGTACCTACTAGAACATTCACCAAATGAGGTAATCTGATATAAAGACCTGGGAATAACAATGACCACATCTTTCCTTTGATACACATTCTCAACTGATAAGTAATAAAGCTATGCATCAAATAGGATACATGTTTAAAAATATTAGCAAAAGAAATGAGATGTATCTTACATTACTGTACAATACATCTATTCGGCCAAATGTAGAGTACAATAACAGTTTTATATACAATACAGGTCAGATGAATTATATTGAGAGAGTACAAAGAAAAATTACCAAAAGGATTTTACTTCACAAAGTTTACTGTTACAATAATAGATGCAAACACCTAAATGTATTTGCTATTCATTATCATTACATCCGTGATAAATTAGTATTTACCTAAAACATCCTTCATGCCTCAATCACAAGCCACCTTGGATATAAAAATTTACAACTGTAGTTTAACATGGAGACATCAAGCTGTGACGTTTGATTTAGGTACTATGAGGACACAGTTATGTTACTCTTGCTTAACTCAAAGATTGGTGATATTATGGAATAAACTACCACTTCATATAGAGACACTAAGAACTCAGAATCCTTTAAGTCAACTGGATTCATGGGTGGGGATAAAATGATCGATCCTTAAATCTTAGAGTCAGCATTACTAGATGGCCATTTGGACTTAACGCTGATATACAACTTATGAACTTATGAATTCTTGAGAGTGTATGAATCACTGAAACAATCCTTCCCAAAAATGCCAAACTTATCTCAGGTTGAATATTTCTTTCCATAAGGAGTACTGCTTCCAAGATGTTTTCTCTTTCATAGGCACAGAAATGCAATCAGTCCTATTTCTTACTTAATCTATCTCTTGAAAACATATCCACCTCCTCCTTCTTCCTGATCCTGTATGTGCCATGCACTTGCCCTCTTGCCTTCAGTTCCTCCTTTAACTTGCCCCTTGTATCTCTTTTCCCCTCTTCCCTGCCAGACAAACCATCTGGCTGGCTCTTTAATGTCTCACTGACATCTGCAATCAGACACTATTCACATTCTGACTTACCTTCGGCTGACTGCCTGAAGACATCCCTCAAGCCTTCAGTCTTTGTATTGAGTTTATTAAAAAATCCTGTCTAGCATATCTCTCTCTCCAATATCTGGTTTGCTACAAACCATCTCTCCTCTGCACTACCTCTAGGCACCCTAACCCCCCTCCATGTTATGCATGTTATGCACTGCTAACATCATAAACTTGCTTTGCCTCCATTCCCCCCAAACCCATTGAAATATATGTAGTTTCTCATGTCTTATGTGACTTCTGCCTGCTACCTTCCCTTCCTTTGCTTCCTTAGTAGCATGGCAACAATTGTGTCTCTCCAAAATCTTGCCATTATTCTTTTGTTTTTATTCATAGCTAGGTCATGCCCTTAGATTCCATGTCATTATTGGAATCTATCTGTTCGACTTGTCCAGCCAGCAAAACACACCAAGATGATATAGAGACACACTTCACTTTGGGATCCCTACACTATCTAATGCAGTACCTAAGTGCAATGTCCTTAAAGGCACAACATGAGTGGAATTCAGCCCGATGCAATTGCTGAAGTCAATTTCAGGTTTTCCTTGCATAATTATGTCTCATTTAAAAGACACAATTATTTGACTTCAAAACATCTAAAATCTTGAAAGGTCACACATAAAACAGCAACACTTCCATGATTGCAAAACAGAAAATCATTTTCTTTCTATGGAGTAAGCCCTCAACACTCACAGCTCTGAACTAGTGATGTGTGTGTATATATATATATATATATATATATATATATATATATATATATATACTTATACATATATATATATATACTCATATATATATATATATATATATATATACATACATATGCATATATATATACATATATATACATATATATATATATATATATATATATATATATATATATATATATATGGTTTGCCGACATAATGTTGAATGCTAGATGGTTGAAACTGAATTGGTTGAATACACTATATTAAATGATCAAAATGTTGAAATAAAATTAGTCTAAACACACAATGTTGACAGTATCAAATTTGCCCATTTCTGCACTGTAGTGCAATCTCAGAGTTGATATATTTAAGTAGGGGGTGTGTGGGGGATGCAGGGGGGCACAGGCCCCCTGCAAAATAGTAGGGTTTGTCTCATTGCTTTTTCAATTAAATGATTGTAGACATTTTGATAATTCAATGTTTTGGGTTGAGATGTTATTTTTCAACCAAATGACTATTAGACATTATGAAATTCAACATTATGTCGGTAAAACTATATGTATATGTATAGATATATATATATATATATATATATATATGTATAGATATATATAAGTTTACCAACATAATGTTGAATTTCATAATGTCTAATGGTCATTTGGTTGAAGAATAACATCTCAACCCAAAACATTGAATTATCAAAATGTCAACACACACACACACACACACACACACACACACACACACACACACACACACACACATTGAATTATTATTACATACAA
Organism: Protopterus annectens; assembly: GCF_019279795.1. Lineage (NCBI taxonomy): Eukaryota > Metazoa > Chordata > Ceratodontiformes > Protopteridae > Protopterus > Protopterus annectens. The sequence goes on from NC_056739.1 coordinate 1,358,807,921, forward strand.
GCTTAGAGCATAGTTGGTCTAACTCAGGAGCAGCTATATAGAGTTTATACTCTCCTTTTTCTAATAGTAAATGTAGGACTTTTTCTAGTTTGTTTCAGTGTTGTTTTAGAGGTGTGGAGTGGAAAGTTACTTTGTGAGCTTATTTGTTGTTACTGTAGTTGTTGTTAAAATGATTTACTTATATGTGTATTATAGCTTAAGAGTTTGCTCTTACATTTCCTACTATATTTGGAGAAGATAGGACCAGACTGCTCAATATAGTTGTTCAGGTGTAAGTATTAATCAGAGGTACAGATAGCAGCTATGGCAAAGGGAACAGTATTTCAAGTATTAGTCTGGAATTTCTTTAAGACATCTTTGAGTGGCAACAAGTTCGCTTTTGATAACTCCCAAAATGTAGTGGTGTTTACAGTCTGGTAATACAAGTTTTAAAAGTGAAAATAATGGATTGTGGCTAAATTTAACTACAGGGTGAGACACAGTGTTGGGTGCAAGAAAGAATCATGTTTGCAAGGGCAGAATTGAAGAAACTGGAACCTTGAGTTGGAAGAAATTAAGGAAAATGTATTATTAGTAGGAACACTCTTTTTTTTTGTTGATTAACTACAGGCACCAACAAATTTCCTTAGGTTTACATATTCATGGGATATTCATAAAGTTGACTTTTTAGATATTAATACTTTTAAGGAAGAAAGAGGGCTTCACTCTAATGTTTACAGAAAACCTACATTCTCTAACAGTTTATTTACATTTTAAAACTAGATATCCTTTGCTTTTGAATAGGAACATTAATAAGTATCAGTTTGAGAAGATTGCTAAGACAGCCTCAAAGAAGGAAATAATTGAAAAAGAAAAAGAGAAACTAGAGACAATGCTCTTAGAGAGAGGATACTCCATTGTTTTTCATGGTTTATAATGGGGTATCAGAAGGTTGGAGGAATAAATATAAACCTGTTTTAGGTACTGGCTTGTTCTTTGACAGCATTGGTGAAATGTAAGTCCATGGCACAGGAACTAACACTTTTGATAGTGTTATAGTGTTGGAATAAGGTTCTCACTCAGAACATATTACAAATATTATAAAAATATAACTGGAATATATTTAAAACTAATGATGAAGTTTATAATACAGTATAACATCATCCTAATTTTGTGTGTAAGACAGCAAAGAACCTCAAGAAAATATCTGAGGTGTCTGATATAAACAATAGAAACTTGTTAAAAGGAGAAAAAGGAACAAAGAAATGTAGGATCTGTAAACCCATATCTTTACAATCTACTTATTAGTGTTGGACAATGCAGCCCATTCCAAATTAACATTACAAAAAAGGGAGTTGTACCACAAAGGGGTGGGATACACTGCTAAGTGCCAGAGTTGCACTGCTTTCTACATTGGTAAAACTGAGTGCTCATTTAGAAAAAGAATATGCAAGCAGAATTAAGAAAAACATCAACTATGCACTTTAAAAAAAACATTTGATTGTCTGCCTTGGGTTTCTTAGATTTCATTTTGCTATATTAGAGAAAATACTATTGGACCCTAGTAGTGGCCTATGGGAGGAGAGACAAGAATATGGATAGCTTGTATAACAACTTAAATTAGATGCTATAACACCACCAGGGTTGAATGATAACATTTCTATTATGGCAGTTGAAAACTATGAGCAGCAAAATTGTGATCACCTCTAAGCCAACTTCAAATCAAGCATATTTACATGCCTACATTTTGTTTATTGCAAGCTTTTTAATGCATCTTATAATATGTTTACAGGGATCTACATACTTGTTTATTTATTGTTATTATTATTACCAAACAGTTTTTATCACTACTTTAAGTGTATATATCTTTACTTTTAAACCATGTGAATCATGTGATACTTTCATCTAATTATTTAAGACCATTACATAGATTTGATCTTTAAGTCTGTTGAAGTCTCTAGATTTATTGCAATGAAAGCGTTAACCTTTTCTTTGTGGTTTATATTTAATAAATATTTATTGACTACTGCTATTTTTTTGCTGGAAGAAGCAGTTTTTCTATTGGTTCTTGTTTTAAGAACTACTTTTAAAGTATTGTGTGGAAGGTTACCACTGGATAAAGAACAGACCACAGTATGACAATTGTCATGAGGGATAAGGATAAGTACACAGTGCATATTCCCCCAGGTTTAATAAAATCCATGTTGGCATAGTGTAAAGCCTATAAGGAAGGTACCGTGGCCGTGTATGTGGTACTCCCTATGTAGCATGCCATGCATATTAATGAAGGCATGTTTGCCCGGAGATGAGTGACACACTCCCTGCATTGTGAAAGTGCAGTATATCAGTATATGCATATGTATTAAATATTTTTTTATATTTTCATGGCACACAGGAAATTGACACTTGCCAGACATCTAAAAATAGAAACTGGATGCATTTTATTATGAATTCAAAGGTCAAGTTTAAGCATAGCTGAGCGGGTTTGCATGGTGCGCTGCAGTGCTCAACAGTGCTTAAACATAGTATAGATGTATATGTAAAAGTATAGCAGAATTCTACACATCCACATTGCCAAATGGTTAAAGTAACAGCCTTATGTGCAGTAAGTACAGGGTTTGAATACATGGACAGATTATTAAGCATTTATTTTGCAAATACAAAATTATGCAAATTATTTTTAAATCTTGTTTTGCTGTGCTCAGCTAAGGTCTACTAAGCCTTGCCAAGCACTGTTTAAACAAGGAACGTTTTAGCATCGCTAGCTGGTGTGCGCATCGCTAAGTGGTGCGAAGCACTGCTCAACATTTGCTAGTCTAAGCACTGCTCAGTTCAGCTAAGCTGATTTGTGCACCACTAAGCATTGCTAAGCACTGGCAGTTTGAGCGCTGCTGAGCTCAGCTAATCTAGCTTGCGTGGTACCAAGCAATTTGCAGCATTTTTAAAAATGGACTAATGATGTGCAAGGGCGGGAAAACAGGCTTAAGTGCAACAGGGGGGAATATAGCATAAACCATTGGACTTTGAACTGTGCAGGAAGTGTAGCAGGTGTTGGAGAGGGTGCATGCTTCTGGATGCAGCAATGGGGCATTCTGGAGTCCGGGGTCATGGTTGGACTCCTACTGAAATACCATGAAGTCCAGCTGTTGCAGGGCCAGTACCAGGGATCAGAATATAAGTTGGAGGCCTGGGACCAGCTGGCATGTGATCTCACCAGTGCAACAGGTATCCCCCACACAGGTGAGCAGGTCTTCACCATTTCAACGATCTGAAGTGGCAGAAGAGGGGAGTTTTGGACAGCTGGGTCCAGAATGCTCAGGACAGGAGTGCCCCACAAGTTTGTATGTACTGTTAGCATAGTTTTACCAATACCTAATCTGAATATGTAATAGACATGTATGCATAATGGTGTTCTTCTCTCCCTGCTGCTGTAGAGGAGAGAGCTCACAGCCTAGAGGCCCATGCAGGGCACCTGGCCAGGTTGTGCCATTCATGTGGTGAGTACAGATTAATCTGCAATCTATAGTCAAATATACAAGATAGAGTAATTCAGTCACTGTCACTAGGTACATACTGTACAGATTTGTATAATGCAGTGAATGTGGATGTAGGGCTATACTGCAATAACTGTCTACTGCAAAGTATAGTGCAATAAAGATTAAAGCATTAAACCTGATAATGTTAATGAAATAAAGATTCAACTGCAATAATTGTGGAATTACAGCTATATTGCAACATCTGCATTATCCGAAATGCTGTTTAATAAAGACTCAAAAAATATGACCTTAACTGCATGAAGGTACCCCGAATAAAGCTGTTTTGTGCAATATGTGTGTAAGTATGGCTGTTGTTCAAGAAATCAAGTATGACATCTGCACTGAAATAAAAACACAAAGAATACCACTAACTGACTCGAGGTTAGCTAAGAAAGAGTGTTATGCTAAACTGTAGATTTAGAGCTGTACTACAAGATGTATGCATTATGGAATTTTCTGCACTAACATCTGAAGCAATACCAGGAATATCCAAGGTTTATTGTGTATATCAATATTGTCTTGTGTTAACCATTGCATTTCAGCTATATGCATACCTGCTCTGAGGTACAGTACTGCAGGCAAGTATGAAACTGTAATAGCTGTAGACTGCAAATATACTATCTGCAACTGTATATGGGTCAGGTAGCCAACTCAATACTCTGATATGGTTTGTACATGTCACAGATATTTCCACCCACTAAGAGTTTATTATGTACTAATGGACAGTTTACCAAGTATCTCTGTCATGCATGAATCTCATGCATGTGTGTTCAACTGTCACTACAGTCTTGTATAAAACTATATTACTATTGCAAGATCATAGTTTGTTTCCAGGTGAGCTCTAGGAAAATATCAGGCAGTCAAGAGTCAGCTGTGGCTCAGTAGCTCAGTTTGTTAAATGCTGTGGCTGATATACATTTTGTCAAACACAGACCAGGGTTTGAATCCAGTGTCAAGTATTAATAAATAGTACTGAATCAGTTATGTATTGTTAACAGATTTCCCCCCACAGGAATTACAGGTAAATGGTGCAGTAGTCCTTATTATGAGTTAATAATTTGTGTGTTCAAAAGTGACAGATTTTTAATGGCATTGATCAGGAATGTGATAAGACATCAGAAAATAAAGGCAACAAGTACAATACTAATAAAAGATATTACAATAAATAAAATATGTAATCTTGGTATGGCTGTGAGTGTGGTGTGTCTGTGTACATTTGCTGACAGTCTAACCCCATGACTGCCAAGGATGGCATGATAGTTGTCTACTCTCTGTACTGTACACAATACATGTCTCTCAAGTGTCACACTATCATGGACTGTAATCACTGTTGCCTAATCCCTCTGTCACAGATCTATCATCAACATGATTGTCAATAGCACAGTCACACTACATCAGTCCACAGTACACCTTGGTAGACATATAGGTCCATCTGATATGTAATAGTCATCTGTAGTTGTGTACCTGTAGGTGTTACAGCTTGGCCCATACTGTCCCATGCAGATAGCTTGAGAGCTATGTATATTTTACAGCAGCTATAGGGCACTGTTATACATAAAGGAAGGGCAGATCTGTAGAGTAATTAACAGTACTGTTGCAAACTATATAGCCTATACTGGTACTAATGGACTGTATTTCTCTCACCCTCCACCCTTTATCTTCATCATAATTTATTATTGGTATACATCAGTTATGGTTTACTATTAACAAATGTTCTCTAAACATTGGGCCGGATTCACGAAGGCTTGCACAGAGCCTAAGAGTAGAGTAAGACTCCATGCAGCCAACATGTCTGCTGAGTGATCCAGGAACAGCCGGCAGGGGCATGTAAGAGAGCTCCTAAAACTCTTCTTACACGGACAGGGCTAGGTTATGCAAATTACCTTATTTGCTGCTGAAAGTTATGCAAATGAGGTAAATTTGTGATCCAGGAAACCCTAAACTGTCCGAGTAAGAGCAGTGTTATTTGCAGAAATGTATTCCGTTGTCAACTGAGTACCATTCTGCAAATAGAAAAACGGAGCCGTGACAGCTCCAAATAAAGGACGCATCCAGTTGAGGAAGCATGCTGATGGCCAAACATATGGCCATTGGCAATTCTACCCGTTGCAAAAAAAAATTAATAATTTTATTTTTTACCTCGATCTCCAAAGTTTAAGCATAGTGCAGCATCGCGCAAAAGTGTTGCGCTGTAAAAAACAAAAAAGTAAATAAATAAAAGCCAAAAATAGGCATTTTATTATAAATATACATCTGCCATGCAAGTGAATGGCAGGCTGAAGACAACATGGCTACTGAGTAGAGGTTGCTAAGGGGGGAAGCTCAGTCTAAGAGATGTAACCAAGCATTAGTAGGCAATCCTATGCAAATGAGGGTAAGGATCGTGAATCCCAATTTCACATGGCATATGAGCAAAGTCCATGTAGTGTAAGAGTAGGATAAGGGGAGTATCAGAGTAGAAGATAGGTGACATCATAAGGGGGGTATGTATGAAAGAATGTAAGCTCATTGGAGCAGAGTGGCATGTGTTTGCTGTCAGTTACCCATCACTGGAAGAGGCATGTCAACAGGTATCCTAACTAAAGGCAAGAAATTGAAGGTGTATGCCGTGGACAACACTAAAGTTTCTTGTAGAAGTGCCTGCAATGTGTATGCACGTGTGTGTGTGCCTGTAAAACCAAGTAAGAATGTGTGCGTGCGTGTGCACCTGTGTGTGCGCATTTAAGCTGGAGTAAGCAAGTGTAAGTTTGATGAAACCTGTGTATGCACATTTGCGCCTGTGTGCACACGTTTAAGCCGGAGTCAGCAAGTGTTAGGCCGTGTAAGCATGTGTGCACGTGTGTGAGCTGGTGTGCACATGTTTGCGCTTGTTTGCACGGAGCTGCCCCCTGTGGAAACAGAAAGGGAAAAGGAAGCACAACAAATAGTAGGAATTTAACCAAGAAAACTTAAGACTTCACAAAACTGCAATACACGAATATTGACTGCTGTCCACTTGAGAATAGAATACACCTTGTGTTATACTCACGTATTTTATTGAATACACAAAGTTCCAATTAACACACAAGTTGAAAGTAAAAAGACCAGGCAAACAAAAAATTAAAAGTCCAGTTCTGGGTTCTAATTAAGCCAAGATGGTTGAAAATGTCCGTACACTGTTTGCTACAATACAAATCCAATGGCAATTTAGTGCTGGTTATGTAGTTGTAAGTTCCATATTATGATGCTGGTTGATCCACATACAGATAATCCCTCAAGGTTACCAGCACTAGAAAAAGTTGTCGCAAGTTCCGTAATAAAATGCAAGCTGTTACCAGCACAAGTGTGTTGTTGCTGACAAAAAGAAGGTGGTAAACATAAGCCCAGTCTGGATAAAAAATGCTATAATCATGCTGAAAGTACGAGTCCATCCAACAGCACAAGCTGTCACACTGCTCCTGAAACATCTGAACTTCATCAGACAAAGACTTTTTGGTCAGTTAGAATTTAAATACAAGAGGTAATCTGACATTGATTACTTAAACTTCTAATTAAACACATTTAAAGGCAACCCGATGTTAAAAACTGCTGCTTCTAAACCATATCAAATTATTACATTTTAAAACAAATGTTTAAACACAAACTGTTGTCGTTATTACATGTTTAAAATAATAAACTCACATTAAACTAAAGTTAATACCTAAAAAACTAATACCTAAGTACTATAATCCCCACTAGGTGCTTGTAATAGATGCTATTATATACATTTCTAAACAATTTATAATGAGCGGTAACTAACCTATGGCAGTAGGTGTTTAAACATGTCCTATCCTTCAGTACTTTACTATTGTTATAGGAACCATGTATATTCCATTAAATGGTTCTAAACTAAAACTGACAGTGAATAATATTATAAAGTGGACCGACAATAAGCATTAATACTTTAACAATAAGTTATTAAAATTCCTCATTGTGACTAAAAATAAAACAAAAAAATATATATATAAGTTATAATCAACAAATATTTAAATGATTTATAAAAATATAGTTTTTTATGTGTGTGTATATTTATATATTCCCTTAAAGCAATAGTAATAATTTATTTAATAATTAAATCCAGCTAATATATTATAAATATTCAATTGAGTAAAGCTATTAACAAGAATTAACCAATGTCAAATTAAATATACAAATATTTATTTATTTATACAAACTTATTAAAATATAAATATCTCATATGTATATAAAAATATATATATATATAAATATGTTTAAAAATCGAACCATTAATGGTGTCAAAAAATAATAATAAGTATTCCACTTATCTTAATAAACTTTTCATTTTTAGCACACATGCAAGGGAACAAAGTTCATTAAGTCCTGGCTCTCTATATGCTGCTAGGCACAGTTGCCAGGATAATTTATTTTTTTCCAATTCTAGTTTCAAAAAACTATCAGTTACAAAGTCAACCTTATTTATACTGTTCTTAATTTGACTAATTACCATAAATTTAAAACCGTGGCCTACATTTAATTTGCAATGTCTAGCAAGTGCATTTTCATCTTTGTTCTTTCTAATTGCATAAGTATGCTCATAAATTCTGTCCCTTAAATGTCTGTCCATTTTCCCAATGTAAAATGATGTACAATGTGTGCACTGAGCTAGATAGACAATTGCCTTTGAGTTACAGTCAAATTAATCTTTGACATAAAACTTTTCTTTTCTAATTACATACATTTCAGATTCCTCAATGTAGCAACAATACCTACATGTCCCACATTTATGGGTACCCCTATTATTTTTCTTCACATTATGTTTTTGTTCTAACAATTTTTTCATGTTTGTGCCTCGTCTGTATGTAACTATAGGGCCAAAGTTTAAAATCTTTGCAAGATCTTTGTCAAGTGATAAACAGTACCAATATTTTCTCAATATCCTACGTATGTCCAAAGCTTCTGGACAATACGTAAAGGTAAATGCAATAGTATAATTCTTTACCATATCTACTCTATTGTCATTTAGCCCTTGTTCTAATGTAAAGGGCTGTGCTAAAGGTACTTGGGTGCCCTCACTTGTTGCATCATTTATTCTATATGTTATAATTCCATGATCACCATGCAGGATAGCATTATATATCCCTGTTCTTCTTTTACTAATTACTTCTTGGAATATTTCATCTAAGAATAATGGTGGGTAACCTCTACTGTAAAACATTTGGTACAATAATGTACATTCTTTATCAAAATCCTCCTCTAATGTAGTCATCCTAGCCGCTCGAACAAGTTGACCTTTAACTACTGATTTTTTCTGATGGCTAGGATGTGCACTTGTAAAATGAAGAAAGGTATTCAAATAAGTGCTTTTTCTATAAATTTTCGCTACATACCCTGCTGTGCTCTTACTAAGTTCAACATCCAAGAAATTAATAGTTTTTTCTTGGTAGTTTTTTGTAAATTTTAAAAAATGAGGTAGTTGTATTAAAAAAATCAACAAGTTGGTCTGCTTGTTCTTCTTGACCTCTTAAAATAATAAATATATCATCTAGAAATCTCTTATATGTAAAAATAGTTTTATTCTATCGACTACTAAAGATGTAATTTGTTTCCCAGTAGGCCATAACTAGGTTTGCAAAACTTGAGCCTACTGGTGACCCCATTGCTACTCCTATTTTTTAGTTAAAATTAAGAACAGTATAAATAAGGTTGACTTTGTAACTGATAGTTTTTTGAAACTAGAATTGGAAAAAAATGAATTATCCTGGCAACTGCGCCTAGCAGCATATAGAGTGCCAGGACTTAATGAACTTTGTTCCCTTGCATGTGTGCTAAAAATGAAAAGTTTATTAAGATAAGTGGAATACTTATTATTATTTTTTGGCACCATTAATGGTTCGATTTTTAAACATATTTATATATATATTTTTTATATACATATGAGATATTTATATTTTAATAAGTTTGTATAAATAAATAAATATTTGCATATTTAATTTGACATTGGTTAATTCTTGTTAATAGCTTTACTCAATTGAATATTTATAATATATTAGCTGGATTTAATTATTAAATAAAGTATTACTATTGATTTAAGGGAATATATAAATATACACACACATAAAAAACTATATTTTTATAAATCATTTAAATATTTGTTGATTATAACATATATATATATATATATATATATATTTTTTTTTTTGTTTTATTTTTAGTCACAATGAGGAATTTTAATAACTTATTGTTAAAGTATTAATGCTTTTTGTCGGTCCACTTTATAATATTATTCACTGTCAGTTTTAGTTTAAAACCATTTAATGGAATATACATGGTTCCTATAACAATAGTAAAGTACTGAAGGATAGGACATGTTTAAACACCTACTGCCATAGGTTAGTTACCGCTCATTATAAATTGTTTAGAAATGTATATAATTAGCATCTATTACAAGCACCTAGTGGGGATTATAGTACCTAGGTATTAGTTTTTTAGGTATTAACTTTAGTTTAATGTGAGTTTATTATTTTAAACATGTAATAACGACAACAGTTTGTGTTTAAACATTTGTTTTAAAATGTAATCATTTGATATGGTTTAGAAGCAGCAGTTTTTAACATCGGGTTGCCTTTAAATGTGTTTAATTAGAAGTTTACGTAATCAATGTCAGATTACCTCGACTACTTGGTTGTATTTAAATTCTAACTGACCAAAAAGTCAGCGTTTTGTCTGATGAAGTTCAGATATTTATCTGAACGAAAAACGCTTGGTTGCGTTTAACCCTACTTGTTTCAGGAGCAGTGTGACAGCTTGTGCTGTTGGAATTCACGTGAAGTATTGGACTCGTACTTTCAGCATGATTATAGCATTTTTTATCCAGACTGGGCTTATGTTTACCACCTTCTTTTTGTCAGCAACAACACACTTGTGCTGGTAACCATACGGGATTGCCTGTATGCGGACTAGCTTGCATTTTATTACGGAACTTGCGACAACTTTTTCTAGTGCTGGTAACCTTGAGGGATTATCTGTATGTGGATCAACCAGCATCATAATATGGAACTTACAACTACATAACCAGCACTAAATTGCCATTGGATTTGTATTGTAGCAAACAGTGTATGGACATTTTCAACCATTTCGGCTTAATTAGAACCCAGAACTGGACTTTTAATTTTTTGTTTGCCTGGGCTAACCTGTTGGACAACTTAAAGAGCACGAACAGTACGTGGTCTTTTTTACTTTCAACTTGTGTGTTAATTGGAACTTTGTGTATTCAATAAAATACGTGAGTATAACACAAGGCGTACTCTATTCTCAAGTGGACAGCAGTCAATATTCGTGTATTATAGGAATTTAACCAAGTAGAAGTAGCAGAGCTAGCAGGTGAAAACAATCAGAATCAACCAATTACACAGGCAGTACACTAGCCCAGCCCAGCACTTAAAACTCTACAAACAACTTTCCACTATGTTTTTCTCAGAGACACTGCAACACTGCAGTAAGCTTATAGAAGTGAAAACTGAAAAAGCTTTACTGAGACAAAGAAATGTTAGGGGCCGCCATTGCTGTTATAAGGTGACATACGCAACATGCTGAGGGTGGTGACAATGCAAATGCTGCTGAGCAACCCACAGTGAGGAGACGGAGAAGAGTGTACAGGCCCAGGGTAACCTACCAGGGGCTACATGAGCTGGAGATAGTGGATCGTTATAGAGTGGACAAAGACCTCATGCAGCAAATTGTTGAGCTGTACAGGCCTTGCCTCACACACAGAACCAACAGAGGGGAACCCATCCCAGTGGAAACCAAGGTATGTGTTGGCCTAAGAATACTAGCAACAGGTATCTTCCACAGACCAATTGGTGATATGATGAGGATTTCACAGGCATCAGCATCCAGGGTACTGCACCAGTTCCTGAATGCCACATCAGCACATGTCAGTGATCATGTATATTTCCTCAATTCCCGTGAAGTATTGGCCAGCAATATGCATCTTTTCCAGCAAATAGTGGAATACCCTGAGGTAGTGGGTGCAATAGACTGCACACACATACACATCAAAGCACCAGCTGGTGAGCGGGGTAGGGTCTACTTTAACCACAAGGGTTTTCCCTTCATCAACTGCCAGGTCGTGTGTGATGCCCAGGACATAATAATAAATGTGTGTGCTGGCTGCCCTGGAAGCTACCATGATTTCCATATCTGGCATCTGACACAGCTGTACCAGACATTTGCCAATGGGGACATCCCTCATGGTCACCTAGTGGGGGATGCTGGATATGCACTGGAGCCATGGCTGATGACACCCATCAGAAATGCACACACACCTGAACAGGAACGCCATAATGAGGCACAAGCACAAACACAAAATGTAATAGAGCATGTGTTTGGGCTGCTCAAGTCATGGTTCCAGTGCCTGGACACATCTGGTGGAGCCTTGCAGTGCTCACCAACTACATGTACCCAAATAGTCATGGTATGTGCTATGCTACATAATATGATCCTGCAAAAACAGCTGCAGCAGGAGCAGCATAGGGCCAGGCCAAACAGCCCCCCAGTATTGCCAAGGCCATCACAGGCAGAGCGTGACTTGGAGGAGGAACAACCTGAGCCTGCCCCAGTAGGCAGAAGGAGGCATGCCCAGTATGCTTTGGCCTTGGCAAAGAGGCAACGCATAGCATATACACTGGCTCAGTAGGAACCCTAGAAATGATACCTCTCTCTGACTCGCACATATAGTAAAAGGGATGCCTAACTTGACACTACCTGTTTTCAAACATGTATATGGAGTGTAATATGTGCATCCAACATAGGCAGCCCTGCAGCACCACCTGAGGCATGATTGCCATGTGTTAAGCAATATAAAGCAGTGCTAAACAGCTTTTACCACTATTTAGTATATGTAAACAAATTTGCACACACTAAGTAGCACAACTTTGGGCAATGTTGAGCAATATTGGGCAGCGTTCAGCAATGTTGGTTAACGTTGAGCAATGTTGTGCAAGTTTGGTCAAAGTTGGGCATAGTTGAGCAAAAGCAGGTAAACATGGCCATATTTGCTTTACTGTTCCTTAAGCAGTCTGGTCTGCCCAGTATGAAAATATGAAGCAGCGACAGTCCTCGAACCCATGATACTGTGCAGTATAGTCACAGTACTGAACCACCCAACCATGACAGTATTTCACTGGTCAGCCTGTATGAATAAATGTTGATAAGTCTATGCAAAGTGTCTCATGGAAACCCCACAGGCACAGCATAATCCCGGTAGAGTTATGACACAAAGGTGAGCCCTGCAGTAAAAATACAGCTCGATTTACAACACACATATAGTATAAATGTTAATATTGGGCATGTTCAAACACGTCAACAAATGTAGTGGACTTCACACAGCAACATACTGAAAGTTTACACTGGGCATGCTCACACACTTATGTCTGAGTACAGCAGTGGGCCACACATCAGGCAGTTGCATGTGTTAACCCAGGAACCTCTCACAATTCTCCAGTCTTGACTTGTGCACACAGTGATATGACAACAGACACATATATAATATATTGGAACCCTGTCATAATCAAATATGTACTACAGATACTTAGGTTGTTAATAGAAAGTTGAAAAGCAAAGGAAAAAAGAAACCCGAAATCAGTATCATCAATAACAATGTGCACTGCAAACACTATCCAGTCCAGGTCATGGAAAGATTATCTGCGAAGGAGTCCATACAGAACCATGACACTTCCTTCAGCTATGTCATTAATAGCAATGTACACTTATATATGTCCTGCGTCAGGGCCAACTGTAAATGACTGACAATGCCAACATCCTGTCAGACAGGCCCATACATACATATCCACTTCCCACTGACAAAAGGCCCTATCATCATACCAGGAGATATCACATGTAGAATGGGTAAACAGCTCCTTCCAAAGCTGAAAACATGGCATCAATTGGATTACATTGTGCCCCTATATGTGTCATAAGTGAACTGCAGAACAAACAGAGCCTGCACATAAACAGTCTGTTAGAGCCTCACCCTCTCTACAGGATATGAAACTGTTGAATGGGTTACAGCAATGTATGGCACACTACACAAGTGTTGGTGCACAACAGGCCATGGGAACTATAGTCTTATAAGCCGATGAAGTCTGATCTGCAAGGCCATGGAGTCCATCATGATTGAAGTCAGAAACAGAGTTATTGGAAGCCTATAAACACACAACCCTACCAACTTTGGACTGTTCATGGGCAGATCATGTTTCCCAAACCTGCTAGACTGTTTGCAAGGCAGCCACCCAGGACATACATCAATGAAATGAGCTACACACGTCCCACATACACTTTGAATAGGCCTTTTCCAACATCCCAGACACATGTCGTATCCACAAAATCAATAACCTGTACATAAATATGTATTGTCATCGGATGGATTGGCAACTGGGCCACAGATAGATCACACAAGGTATGAATTGTGGAGTCCTGTTCAAGCTGGTAACACCTGCTGTCCCCCATGTCTCAGTCCTGGGATTGCATAAAACTAAGTGCACACACATTATCATGTCTAGTCTGATGATGTCAGCATCCCACAAATATAGCAGTGGAAATAAAAACAACCAGTAAAGCATATAGCGCGTTGTGTTAATGCGTATCTCTCCAGTATCATAACATAGTTAGGTAGGGGTTTGAATCCTGCAATTGCTGAATGTGTGTGTGTGATTTCCTTTGAGAGTATTGCCCTTTTGGAGACTAGGCAAACACCTTAAAAGTGTTATATTCCTGTTTGGCAAGTCTGATGATGTCAGCATCCTACAAATATAGCAGTGGAAATGAAAACTCTCAGTAAAGCATATAGTGCATCGTGTTAATGTGTATCTCTCTACTATCATAACATAGTTAGGTTGGGGTTTGAATCCTGCAATTGCTGAGTGAGTGTGTATGATACTGTTGGTCAATGTGTTGTATGTTTAGTTTTTACTACAGTGTAACAACAGTATGTGCATTGCACACTTCAGGTATCTGTGTGGCAAATACATATATGTACATGTGACCTCAATTAGTTCATAGGCGTGAAGCCTGCTTTCTACATGAATACATCTGTTACCTATGACAGATTGTGCTGCTGCTTATCAGACCTTCGGTCACATATGTATGTTTGTGACAAGGCCAACCACTGTAGTGATCTGTGGCCTAGGTCGTCTGTGTCACACACACCCATGACAGTTTCTATAGAATAGTGTGAGTGAGGGTTCATGCCTTGGGTATATTTCAGACATGTTCAAACACAACAAAGTCTGTCAGTAATGGACATTCATTATAGGTGTACAACAACTTTGTGGATATGCATACAGACCCCTTATTGGTTATGTGATACACCGAGGGACTTCAGAATACCTATGGAAATGTGAATACCAAAGGACAGATGACATAACACTTGGTTGTATGTACACATCGGTACCCGCTCTACATGTTTGGGACTGCTACGTATGTGGTACTGTTGGGATACTATGTTTAATAAATGTGGATGACTATGCTATATTTGGCTTACAGCTTTACAGCATGGGTTGGACAACAGGTATCTGTCTGTATGATACCCTTGTGGAGGATAAGTGTCTCATCCAGAGAATGCATTGTAGGCCACTGTATGCATTTCCAGATGTGGACGGACATATCCCTAGTGTGTTTGCTTGTACCTAAGAGGGCTATATGCCAAACAGGAGTGGTCCCAGGAATGGGTGGCGGTTAATACCACTGGTTACTGGTATAGTATAGTACAGGATGGATCCAGATGCTACTGAGTTTCCTACATCTGTGTGTCAGTTGTCAAGACATCATCTAACAATTGGTCATAGTCAGGCTGTTGAGGTTGTGTACACTACCAGAATGCAAACCAATGACAGATAGTAACAGTATCACCCACAGCATAGTGTCAAACCGTGTCATACACACATGTGTACCCAAGTTAAAACATATGTGTATTAAAATGCATACTGGCCACCAATAGAAACAATGAAGTCTTGACACTGTGTAATACAGGACATGTCACCCTTCCCATGTGTCCACTGTGCACGTACATGCAGACAGTGCACCTCCACCATGTTCACAAATGTACATCTGCAAATCTGTACTGCACACATCACACACGTACTGTCCACTCACCAACACATGCTGCCAAAACTATACACACATCAGCCAAATGGCACATGGGCAGACAATACATTTTTGGAATTAACACTGTTGTAAACAATACTATATTGCTAATCATAGCTTTAATGCATAATGCCTGCTCAGATACACCTACAGGGATATCATTACACTGTACTGTTTCCAACATGCTAACATTGCTACACTGCTATAAAGTCACCCTGTGCATCAGCACCATGTTAGCCTGTTCCTGCATCAATGTTACAGATGACAGGAGGTGGCACAGTTTCATCATATGCACAGAGTGTGTTGTTGGTTTGCCAGAGACCGTCATTGACCCATCCAATCAACATGTATGTGTGTGTGTGAGGGACAACAGTACAGCATGGGTCAATGTTGATGTAATGTGTCTGTGTATGTGTTAGCCCTAGGTGTTTGGATTATGTGTGTGTGTCTGCATGCACACAGTTCCACCATGTGGCTGCCATATATGGGAGGTTGTGGGACAGCCACAGACTGCACCTGCCAGGCTGTACAGATCACCGTCTCTGGCCACAGACAGAGTACCTGTGCCTGGCAGGGGTGCAACGGACAGTATCGGGTACTAAGCCAGACTAGGTACTATAATCAGAGGCAGAGGGATGTCGACTGGACCCATGTCCCTGATGGGACTGGCCAGAGCCATGTGCATGTGGTCTTCTATGACGGTCTATTGACAGCCTTGCTCCAACATTGCTGGGGCTGGTACTGCCACTACGGGAGCGGCTGTGACTTGTGTGTCATCCGCGACAACGGCCAGCCGATGATGTTGCTGGCATATGTCCACATCGACGTCTCGGCCATCCTGCACTGTCCTGGCACATGGACATGACATTGTGGAGGACATCTAATGTCTGCCCCAATGTCTATCAATGACCTCGGTGTAGTGACGCACTGCACCGGCAAGGTCATGGATACTGTCATTGATAGCGGTGTTATGGGTCCTCTGCTCCCTCAGTCCCTGTCTGGTGTACCGTACCATACATGCCTGTGCCTGCATTACAGCCCAGAACATACCTAAGGTTGTAAGACCTGTGGGGGTACTTCTGCCAGGGGCATTATGACCAGCAGTGCTCCCACGAGAACCCCCAGACATCCACCTATGTGGTACCATTCCAGGAATCTGGGTATGGCTGCTGTGAGGGGTTGCATGTGCCATAGATACCACACTATCCTGGTCAATGCCTACTGTATGCTGTCCCTCAGCTAAGGCCATTGGTGATGAGGGATGTATTGGCAGTATGAATGTGTGCATAGATGGTGTGGAATGCTGTGTACTGTCAATTGGCAGAACAATGACAGACCCTGTGAAACCTGCCTGTGCTACAACACATGTTTCATCATCTCCACTATTTGTGGCAGTGTCTTCAGGTTCCCTGCTGCACTCAACCAACACAACCTCAGCACCTGTGAGAGGGAGACAGGAAACACACTTTACAATCTGTACATGATGTTAGCACACATGCACACATGCACACATGAACACATGCACACATGCACACATGAACACATGCACACATGAACACATGCACACATACACACATGAACACATGAACACAAATACACTACTCACTAAATTAGACACACACACACACACACACACACACACACACACACACACACACACACACACACCAACAGCAATCCAGAACATACCCATTAGTGGTTGATGGTGGAGTACAGTATCACAAGCCAAAGAGTCCTATCACACATGTCAGCATGCAAGATGTGTGTTGCTCAACAGCATGCAGCGCGAGTGTAGAGAGTCCTTGTTAATAACAGTATACATGTGTTTGATGCATGTGTGTTGTTCAATGATTGGCCTCACCCTGGAACACAATGTGTACATGGACATAACATTGCTGTGCAAGTATTAAATGCTTTTCAATGTCCTGTGCACCATCACTCACAGGTATACATACCATGGCTGGATGCACACAACTGTCAGGTGTATAGCAATGAATGCTATGTGTTGTACTGTAGTTACTGTAACTGGATGTAGTGTAGTACCATGAGCCATCATCAGGCAGCATCATGTGGTCACTCAAGGTCACTAATGTGTGCCACACTGGCAACTATCTTGCTGTACCTGAACTGCAGCACTGTGGCTACATTAACCATTTCACAGGCAGTTGTTACATGGGTATGTAAGGTGTTCAATAGGGAGCATTGCCTAACATGAACACCCCACCCTCAGCCCAGAAAACCCCACCCGCAGCCCAGAAAACCGCAGTGAAAAACTTCTCAAAAGTGAACTTCTCACTTCTCAAAACCAAAGTGGAATCCTTCAAGGCCCCAGAGCCAGTGGAAACTATGGCACAAACTGCAGAATCCTATATAAATGCATTCTACGGACATCTCCAGGAATGCATGGATCATGCTATCCCAAACAAAACCAAGACCCAATCATCCAAAGGCAGGCGTCCAGTCTGGTGGACCCCTGCCATATATAAACTGTACAACACCAGGAGGAAGCTACTACATGATAGAGCAAAATCCCTAATAGGGAAGGCATCTCTGATCAGTACTAGCAAAAAATTACGATCCCTCATAAAATCCTCCAAGGCCAGCTTCGAGAGAAAAATTGCACAGGACACCAAAGACAATCATAAGGCTTTTTCAGTTATGTTAGGAACCTGGGATGCAACTCCGAGACTTGTTCTGAGTTGATTCTAAATGACAAAAAATACACTGAACCCACAGACATCGCCAATATCCTGGCAGACAGGTTCAGTTCAAACTTCTCCAAAAGAGCAAGTATCTATCCCGGCAGAGGGCTGCCTCCCAAACATCTCTGATGCTCAGGTGAAGGCTGCCCTCTCCAAAGCAAAAAACACTGCTTCCAAGGGACTAGATGGTGTCCCAGGTTGCGTCCTACATGAACTCCAAGAGGAACTAATCCCTCAAATAAAATAGCTATACAATCTCAGCCTCACTACAGGATATGTACCCACAGAATGGCATACAGCAACAGTGGTCCCACTCCACAAAGGTGGAGCCTCTACGGACCCTGGAAACTATCGCCCCATAAGCCTGACTAGCTTAGTCTGCAAGGCTATGGAGAAAATCATCATGGAGCTCATAAACAAAGACATTGGGGACCTACAGACACTAGATCCTACCCAGTTCGGCTTTGTCAAGGGCAGATCCTGCCTTTTGAACCTGGTTGACTTCTTCGAAACAGTCACCAAAGCCATAGATGAAGGGAAGGTAGTCCACCCAGCCTATCTGGACCTTGCAAAGGCATTTGACACAATACCACACTCGGGCATCATAGATAAGCTATCCAGCTTAAATATAAACCCCTATGTCACAAGATGGGTCGCAAACTGGCTCAAAGACAGAACCCACAGAGTGAAAGTTGCTGGAGCCATGTCAGACTCGAAACTGGTCACAAGTGACGTCCCACAGGGTTCTGTCCTGGGACCACTCTTGTTCGGTATATACTTTTCCGAGGTACAGGCAAACGTGGAAGGACTATGGCTCACCAAGTTTGCAGACAACTGCAAACTGGGCGCCATAATCGACTCTCCAGCTGACACAAACATCCTTCAAAAAGGTCTCACAGAGACAGATAACTGGTGTCAGCACCATGGTTTAAAGCTAAATGCCAAAAAATGTATAGTCATACCCTTTGGCAAAACAATGTGCCCACAAATTACTACATAGGCGGAACCCATTAAGTACAGAAAGTTATTAGGGACCTGGGGACCCAAGTTGATAGCAATCTCTCCTTTGAAACCACATTGCCAAAGTGGTTAGAAAGACCTTCTATATAGCCCATCTCATCATGAAGGGTTTCACATCTAGATCAAGAGAGGTAATCGTGCCCCTTTATTCATCCCTCATCAGGCCCATCATAGAATACAATGCCCCTTTTGGGATGTACCTTACCCGACACCTACAGCAATTAGAGAGACCCCAAAAGTATCTCACCAAGAGGATCAAGTGTCTCAAACAGATGCCATATGCTGCTCGGTTAAAAAAACTCCAGCTCTACTCAGTTGCATACTGCCTACTTGGAGGCGATCTATGCCTGACATACAAAGCTATGTCAAATCCAGAATTAAAGGACATGCTCCACCTCAGTAAATCTAAATCCCTTAGAGCCACATGCTCGAGGGACTTGAACCTCAGCACAGAAATAAATAGAACTTGCTGGAAGGACAGGTTCATAACCCAGAGGCTCCCTTCGCTCTGGAATAGAATTCCAGTTCATGTGAGGTAGAGCACCTCACTGAATCTCTTCAAAAAGAATCTTGATAGGTGGATGGGGGATCGTAGGTTTGTCCCAGGGATTACTCCCTTGTCACTATTAGACAGAGGCACAGTAAACTAAACCTTAAAAAGGGCACAGTATACTCAAATCAAGGGGTGGCGTAAGACATACAGAATCGGGCTAGGCTTATAATTGCCCCAGGGCAGATAGCCTAGTATGAACCTATGAACCTATGAATGTCTTGTTTGTTGAAGAGTTTTGCACCTTCCCATGATAGGCCTCTACCCCTCAGGTATAGTATGTGTGCTGTGTGGATGACATTTGGGATACTGGAGTCTGACCTTACAGAAGGTGTCTACATACGCCATGTGTATCATATTAACATGTACTGTGTATGACAAGGTGGTGTATGTTGTGTGCATGTGTATTGACTCTGCCTATACAATGTCCACTACAGTGTACCACAATTGTTTGGGATGCTCTGTGTATAGCATGTGTTTGAGGCAGCCACTCATGCTACTGGAATGTGCATAGTCCCACAGAAAACTTGCAGAGCATGCATTATGTGTAGGTGTTGTACATGTGCATATGGCCTAAAACTCACCTATGACATGCACATGTTATTTGCCATATTAAAT
Source organism: Protopterus annectens (assembly GCF_019279795.1). Classification (NCBI taxonomy): domain Eukaryota; kingdom Metazoa; phylum Chordata; order Ceratodontiformes; family Protopteridae; genus Protopterus; species Protopterus annectens. The sequence continues at coordinate 1,358,828,446 of NC_056739.1, forward strand.
GTAGAACACTCACCAGCATGGGTCTGCTGCCTTGCTGTCACACCAGAGGGACCTACAAGGATATGAGACAGTCTGTCAGTGTCAACAACTGTGGCATTGCTGCTGTGACTTTGCAATTTTACAGTAGTACAACAGTTGACAGTCACAGGCATACAGATTATGTTTCAAATTATCAGTATTGCACAACACCAGGCTCCACATCTTCCAAATACACAGTACACATCTGACATATGCATGTTCTAACAATTGAGCTAAAAGTAGTCTACAGATATGGCATGTTACCTGCATGCTCCGAGTCAACTTGCTGGGTGACTCCGGCCTCCATGATGACACATGTTTGTTGTAGTGGTTGGCCAGGAGCCACCACACTGAGGAGCAGCTCTTCCACTCTGGTGAGGGGCAGATGTGATGCTGCACCACCACCTGTGGCAAGCTGTTGTCTGCGGACATCAGAGGCATGCTGCCGGACATGTCTGATTAAATCACTGCAGTGATGGTGTACCTGCTCATAAGTCTGGTTATGCATGCCTACATCATTAACCCAATGGACAACATCCTGCCAAAGTACAGTGCACTCATGTTGGTCCTGGCTGGTTCTGGAGAACAGCAGGGTGTGATGTTGTAATAGTGTGGATATAATTATTTCCTCCTCTTCAGGGGAATAGGCAGGGTTGCGATGATGAGACATGTCCCTGGAAGAAAATAAAACAATTATTGTGAGCAAATCTTGTAGCACACTTAACATTCTAAAGTACAGATATCAATGAAATGCCATATATAGCAACCTATTGGCTGTCAGTAGATACACACTTTTATTACCCCACATCACTGCTCAGCCCACAACTGCCTGACAGTGCCTGGCACGTTCTATATATTAAAGCATGTTCTGCACAGCAACAAAGTGAAGCCAGTATGTAAGACTATACAACAGCACATGGCACACTGTATGTGACACAATGCACCACCTAGCCACAGGAGGTATATATGAAGCTAATGCATACAGAAATTTGTCATCCATTGAAATGATTGTAAAGTACAGTTACAGTACGACCGGTACACCACACTACTTGTTGATAGCAACCCCCTAAGTAACATATGTGCACATTCATCAATATAGGTGGCATACTGTTATGCTACACTATACATGTTGCTAGATATGCACTTATATCCTGTAACACACATATGACCGAGGCCATGTTACAGGCATACCCACACACACATCAGACATACCTACAAGACACAAAGGTATGGCAACACAGATGAGCTTTACCTGTGTACCATACAGTATGCATGTCAGCACTTACAAAACCTTATGTCTGAGGTATGTAATGTGTGAGGACTACAGGTAACAAACAAAACAGTGTTTCCAAGCAATGTGGATATACACCATACTATGCTGTTTAGGCCTACAGCTTCAGGTAGTACTACAGTTCATACAGGATTTGTATTCACTAGTGTTAACAATCAATGTGCATACATGTACTGCTTTAGCCTACAATGGCACACTCCAGTCAACACCATGGGACTATGTCACACCATATACCATACTGCTTTTGCTGCCTAGCAATAGCATACATATCTTTTGTGGGGATCAGAGCTAGAACACTACATACCATGATATAAACATTTTCCCACTAGGCTATCACACATATACACAATGTTGACACATTCACCATCACACTCAGTCAACCTCACATAGCAATTTATGCAACATGTACATGCATGTGTGTGTATCAGGTCACATGTAGCTCATAGGCTATTAGGTGTAGGGCCTATAGAAGCCTAGCCATATGGTACCCTGCCCTTCAACACCCATATAATTTAAGTTCATGTGCCCCTGTCATGCAGAGCCACAGAGGTGATTCCTGGGTTGTATTTCCTAGCTCACATCCATTCATCATGATTATTCATGATGACTGCTAATGAGGACCTTTCTTTGCTATTGATAGGTAGTTAGTTCCAGGGTATGGTTTGTGTCTGAGATGAGAATGTACCACTCCAGCATGTTCTGCTTTTTGACGTTACAAGGTTTAGATCAGTACAGTGTGTAGCTTGTAGGGATTTTGATCTGTTGACATGGAGCATGTCCAACACCTGTGGGTTTGGCATAGCTTTGTATGTTAGGCAGAGGTTGGCTCTGGGTGGGCGGTATGCAACACAGTGTAGCTGTGGTTTTGGAAGACAGTCTGCATAGGGCATCTGTTTGAGTCTGGTAATACCCTTTGTGGTGTTTGTGCCTGGCATCTACAGTTGCTGTAGATATCTTCTGAGGTACATACCAAAAGGCCCATTATACTCTCTGATGGGTTTTATGACTGATGAGTAGAGTGGAACACTGACCTCTCATTCCATGGATGACACACCTTTTGTGATGACATGTGGACCGTACACAGTTTACATGACTAGTGTGGCACTGTGATTACCAAAAGGGACACTACTGTCCACCTGTGTCCCATGGTCTCTTATCACACTTTTGGTGTTGAGTAGACTACCACCTATGTGGTAGTTCATGGGTACAGGGTTTTTAACAAAAGGGATGGCAATACATTTACAATAGTGAGCTTGAGCGTACATATAAACATCCATTGGTGTACATATAGATTTACATGTAGGCACATATACAGTCCACCTTTCATGGTGGGAATATCAATTATGCAAGGGTTGAGAGAGATACAGTTATGTAATAATTTTGCACAGTCTTGTGCAGAATGTATCTTTAGTAGGACTCCCTGTCTATAAGACTACAAACTTAGCAAATCATACCCACAGCGTTTAAACACCACATGTCATATACCAGCACTGTATGCTGTCTTGTTTGCCTCACACTACAACCTACATGAAAATATGCACATAACAACCTTCACCAACATATATATGTCCAGCCTTCACAAACAATTGCAGTATGTACCTTGCTCTATGCACATGTTAAGATGCTAATATATCTGACACATATATATCTCTACATATGTGTGTGCCATACACACACAAGGTACACACTGTTGTACATCTGTAGACCTCACGGATGACCTGTTAGGCCTTGCTACAACATGAACAGTTGTCACATGTGTGCATAACAGTAATATTACAGGGAGTATTTATAGCTGCTAATGCTACATTACTATACTAGCCTGGTACAGCAGTTGCCAATGCTAAGCTACACATTACATGACTATCATGCATGTGTTACTCTGTCACATCCAGGTTTATATAGCTATTTGCACTACTCCCCTAGACAGCCATTATACACAGTACTGTACAGAGCATAGATGACATGATCGGATGTTTGACATTAAATGCTGATCTACATATGTCACAGTTATGTCCCACTGCACACAGCTACACACTAATTTGTCCATGGCAGTAGTCATGCATGGCATCAGTGCATACATTCCTACTGCTGCCACATATGCATGTTTCAAAGTATTTACAGTACTCTTCATAAACATCTACTACTTGCCAGTCATCACATATCTGTCACATACCTGTTTGTCACTTTCAGGTCTGTCTGTGTATGTTTTGACAATTTTTTTTTTTGGTGTTACTTATGTAAAGATTGCTTCTACTTAATCCCTTTTGCTTATTACTTAAGTTTTTTTTTACTTAATTAATATATTTGTTTGCTGATTCACTCAAGTATTTTTACTTAATTTTGCTTTTGTGTTATTAAGTAATAACTAGTTTTTACTGATCCACAAGTTCAGTGATGCTTTATAGGTTCATAGGTTCATAGGTTCATACTAGGCTATCTGCCCGAGGGCATTTACAAGCCTAGCCCATAGTTTTGTGGCTTATGCACCCCTTTAGTATGGGGAACGAGACTTTATCCTTTTTGGTGAGGAACTTTTGTGGCTCTCCCAGCTGTGCAAGTGTCGGGGTCAGATACATTCAATGGGGCATTGGGACTATGACCTCCCTTGATCTAGATGTGAATCCTTCATGATAAGGTGGGCAATGATAATCATGTGCAATGTAATGACTGTATGTGGGGATTGCAAGTACAGTCTGCTTTTATAGGTACCTGTACATGTGCATGTGATGACCTCTGCACCAATTGGTGCCCAGCATTTGGTAAGTGCATACAGCCTGCTGTGTGGTGATTGCAGTACTCACTGTCATAGCAACCCAATGCTATAAATTGCTAGGTTTTGTAGGCATAGCCCTTTCAGATTTCCAGAGTGAAGCCCATGCTTGTTTGCTGTGGACACTGTTGTTTAAGTCAGAAGGTTGGTATACTTCTTATATCTGAAGCTAGAGGTGTAGACAGTGATGTACATGTTGTACTCAGACCTGACTGTTGCCACTTCCAGTACAGAGCTATCAGTGTAGAATTTAACTCACCCCTACAAATGCTTACATAAGATATATGTGAGTATGTAGTTTCTTTTCTACTTATGTAATTGACTGCCATACAAAAGTAGTTATTGAGAAGTATTCTTTTGACACATGAACTGTTTGTGGACTGTTATACTGTGCATATTGATGTACTCACTTCTGCAGGGTTTGTGTATTTTTATTGTTGACATTAGCACAGGAGTCTCAGGTAAACTGGACAATTTCACTACTGAGTATGCCTACGTACATCCTTGGTTGACCCTAAACACATGTATATTTAAAATATGGGGGGGGGTGCAGACATACAGAGAGCATTAAGTCTTATTGTGTGAGTGTTATCTTACTAGACTTAATGGATTGGTGTGTACCAGTTGGTTTATCAAGGCAGGTGGTCTGTCTGTATAGTTCCCAACTGTGAACCTATCCAGATGGTAGCCAGATGTTAGCCTGTTATTCTTTGTCTGTGCAACCCACAGGTGTTTTCAGCACTGGTATAATGGCATTGTTACAGTCAGTTGTTACCAGTACATGGCTAGATCCTTTGTTATTTATGTGTTGTACTCCTACATAAGGGTATGCTTGTGGAAGTCATCACAAAGCTATTTGAAAAGTGTGTAACAGCAGATGAGTTGATATGCCTGTGTGTTTGTGCCTCTGCCAGGCCTATGAAACACTCAGATACATATTTGCTTGGAGTCAGGGATATGTAGTTAAAAGTGAGGTACACCTTCCAACTAATAGAAACAGTAAGTGTATACTTGAGTGAAGCAGTGCATATGGATTAGTACTCCTTTTATGAAGTACAAGTGGTGTCTACTGTTATTATTGTGATTATACATTGTGTAATACACCACCTCTCTGACTAACATCAGTACTTTTCAGATGGATTCAGAGGGACACAGCTAAAATATGTTTCACAGTCAGGAAGTATGGCCTCTGCCCTAATCAGATATGCCAGTGTTTGTCCTGCTATGATACTGTGTGGGGGTTGTAAAGTGCCTCAATAACATTATTTGCTGCTGGTATGGTTGCTTCTCTTATCACAGTCATGTAATGCAATTCCACAACAATTGCTGGTAAAGATCCACAGAACAAGCTTTGTGTTATGGCCTTCCTACTTTTCATTTATATTCACTCATTGTTTTGCATGATATATTTATTTCAGCACCAAGTTATTGTATATCAGCTGTGGCTTAGTGGCACTTCATGCAGTCAAGTGTGTCCAAGGTCTGGGGTTGGAGACTGACAGAGGTGTTTTATTTTGCTGCTGAACAGAACAAGGGCCCTGACATACAGAGTGATTAAGGCACTTTTGAGCAGGTTTGCGTGAGTTTGCACGACGCTTAGTGATGCTAAGCTTAGAGCACACATGCACACACTCGCTCAAACCTGCTAACTACTGCTTAAAAGTGCTTACTCCCGCTAACCCCTGCGCTAATTTCTTTGAAAGAAAAGAAAATGGAGAGATAGGAATGTGGTGAAAAAGGGGGCACAAAGAGGGAAAGACAGTGGGATAACCAGCTCAGGATGTGCAGGATGGGTGTAGGGAAGGTCCATAGCTGCCCATTTCTTTACCAGCAACAGCTGTGCATATGTTACAAATTTGGAGTGAAATTTGAAACCTTCCACCCATGAGAAAGGGGTGAGGACAACAAAGTATGTTGTACTGCCAATTCTAATTATCAGTTTACATGTCCAGCAGACGTGTGTGAAATGGGCAGCTATGTATGGGGCATAATTTTTTTGTGGGTACAGATTGTCCTTTTTTTTTTCAGGTGAGGGTGGAATGTGAGGTAGAGAAAGTAGGTATATTTGGGGAGGTAGGTTGGGGAGGTAAACAGACAAGACAAACAAGATGCATACAGGGGCGGAGTATGACACATGGGGTGGGTGAACACAATTGATGGGGACGAATGTTTGGAAATCGCAAGCTCATGAGTCCACAGATGGTAACAGTGAGACTGAGATCACCACCCATGGGAAATCACCACTGCACCTTCACAGCCCCGAGTGTGGCTGTGCTCGGGGCTGTGTAGGAGGGGCAGGCTCACCTGTGAGTCACGCCACTCTCACCTTGAGCTGGCACAGGGGATCAGCGACTAAATGCTGGCTCTCCCTACGCACCACAACCCGGACCCTTTGGAGGGTGACATGTGGCCCTTCTCCACCCACGCTTGCAGGGGGGGGCAAGCCCCATCCCCTGCAGCGCTTCCAACCAAAGGTGGCACAGGACCAATGGAGGAGGGTAGCCCGGGCTGGGCACCAGACCTGCTGGTGCCAGGTGCAATCGCCAGCTGAGGAGGGACAGGTGGGTCCGCTGGAACCGGCCTTCCCATATGTTCTGTGATTAGGTGTGTTTAATTACAACATAGACAACAGCATTCCAAATTAGTTGTAACAGCATGCAGTAATATTCCCATTAACCCAACACACCAGGGTTCCAACAGTTGAACAGCAAGCATAACACATGCATATATTGAACAACAGTGGACATTACAATAGTATGCAGGGATGATTGGTGGCAACAGGCCACCAAGATTGTGGTGTTTGAACAGGGCACATGCATCAAAGAAAATGTAGATTTTTATAGAACAATAGGACATATGTCCCAACAAATGTTTTGAGGTTAGACATACCCATTGAGGTGTGGAATTGCATTGTTTATGCACATAGAGTAGGGTGTAAAAAGAAACCTCCATTAACATCTTATAAGTACTTTTACTCTACACTACATTCCTATTGACTGCAGGTGTATATCCCCTACATGTATTATTACACTAGGCAACATGCATTAGATTGTGTAATGGGTTTGGCTAGTTCATTATATACCTGACCTATATCTGACATACTAACTGTCCAAGATGCAGATGTTACTGCTACATAGTTATATTTTATTTTTATATTTATGTATCTACATATCTGGATGTGTTCATGTGACATTTTCAGTTAAATTTCTACAGAAACCTACATTTCATGTAGCACACTCACATTTCTGGGGAACACCTTGACAAGCTACTCGTGTGCCAGATTTACCTATGCATGCCAGCCATTTACCGACTGTGGAGGACTGTATATATGCTTCACAGCTACTGGCACTTCCTTGATCCACTTTATATGGGACTGCTCAACTGTGGGTTGACAGCACTTAATAAAACAATACTATTTATTTAATGCAAGGATACAACAACATTTCAAAGTAAGTGACACAGACACACTCCAATTATTATACATTTATTAATTACATTAAATACTCTTTTCTACGGGCTCTCTCCTTTATTTGATATTACAGTGCATACGGAAGACCTATTCAAGACATATTATACCTTTATTGATGGGTTACAACACTCTTTCAGGCTCGCTCACTTATTTTATATGACAGTACATGCAGAGATAGTATTCCAGACTTATTTTACCTTTATTAATGGGTTACTACACTCTATTTCTGGCTCTCTGACTTATGTTATATAACAGTACATGCAGAGAAATTATTCAGGGCATATTGTAGCTGTATTATTGGGCTACAACACTTTTTTTATGCTCTCTCACATATAATATATAACAATACATGCAGAATATTTACTAACCTGCCTGGTGGTGCAGCCTTAGCAGCCTGTCTGCATAGGCTTGCTGATTCGCAGCACAAACACCTGCAGCTGTGAAGTAAATGAAGGGATATTGAGACATACCTATCCATTATTTAGACTATATTAGCATGTCTTACATACTGCATTCCATGGCTACCTACTCATTAGTGGGGCATCTTGCATATGACGGGCCTCCTGGATCTATTGGTTCAGTAGGTCCTGCTTCCATCTCTTCAGGTCTGCATGGTGGTGACGGACCTGCTCACCAGTCCGAGGGAGGCCTGTGGCACTGGTGAGATCATGAACCAACCAGTTCCAAGTCTCTGCCTTATACTCCGTCTCTTGGAACTGGCCCTGCAGGAGTCGAGACTCATGACGATGGACATGAAACCATGTATTTTGACTCCTCGGTGCCCCAGCATTGCGCTCAAAAGTGACTACCCTCTCCAGCACCAGACATTCTAACTGCAGATGGGAGCTACAATCAGTTATGGCAAGTATTCCCGCCTATGGAGCTTAAATATGCCGCATTTCCCACACTTTTTTGTGATTGGCCATTTTTGAAAATTCTCGGCTGACTGCAGACCTGCTTAGCAATGGTTAATCTACCATTTATAAGTATATGTATGTTAACAGTGGATGTTTATTCTAAGCTGTCATGGCTTAGTGGTACAGTACTTTGATTATGGTACACAGTGTCCCGGGTTCGAAACTTGTCATTGCATTTTGTTTTACTACTGTCCAGACAGGCTAGGGGGTGTGGCTGTGTTTAGGCAACTTTGCTCAACATTGCTCCACGTTGCTCCACTTTGCCTGACGTTGCCCGACATTGCTCCACATTGCCCTATGGTGCACTGGTTAGTGTGGTGCACAGCTCGGCGCAAACTTATTGTGCTGGGTAAAGCTCTGCTTAGTTGTGGGCAACTATATTGCGCTGGGTAAAGCGCTGCTTAGCTGTGGGCAACTAGATTGCACTGGGTAAAGTGCTGCTTAGCTACTGGCATTTATATGTCAGGATCCTTCTTACATTTCTATATATATACATTTTGTTCACTGATACATAGGCCATGTCAATGCTTTTTAGTAATATTTTAGTCATATATATGTCAGGAATTATTTCATATGCTAATTTAAAACATAAAATAGAGAGGAGAGTGGTGGGACTCGAACCGTGAATCCCTCCTCTTTGTGCGCGGGCTCTACCACTACGCTATTGCTATTTGGATTCATTTGCATAAACATTTGTTATTATGCTCTTCAATGTCGACATTGCTAACTCTAGATAAGCTATGGGCACACCCGCACAAACACGTGCAAATACGGGCAGCTATATCGAGAATTAGAAAAAAATAAATACATTTTGCATTTTATAACTCTACTGGGGGTTTACAATGTGAGGGAGTGTAGTGTTGGGTATGTTGACATTTGAGCGGACTCGCTCATGTGTGTTGACATTTCACAATTCAGACACTTGCAGGAGCGTGGACCTTAGGACTGCTCGGCAGTCAGACACACCCCCTGCCTTCCTGCATGGTCTGTGTTAGACTTGAAGTGGAGTCAGCATGCCCTCATGAATATGCATGGCACGCTTATGTCATACCATTCAACTGCAGTTTCCAAGTAAGACTTATTTAGTCTTACACGGAGGTTTTGTGAATCCAGGGGATTATGTTGGGCTTTGTGTTTCATTATTGTTATGTAATACAATGGTTGCATACTAACATAATATGTTGAATTGCCTACATTGTTGGCCTTATGCCGTAACTGTTACTGGCATGCTGTTACTATACTGACTGCTATCTCACTTATTTTTGTGTTCCATATACTATGCAATGTTATGTTACTGGATTATTTGCAACATTCTGGCATGCTGTTATAGCTAACTAAATGTTATGTTCATTACTAACCTATACACATTGAATTATCTCAACACCACAGCGCGACTGGATAGGCCAGTTCCTGGTGATCCACTTACCCTACCTCAGCCAGCCTTGGCACAGGGTCCCAGCATGTCTGAGACCCAAGCCATTGGTGCCCCCTCCTCTAGCCCTGCACCACCTATGGGTGGAACTGCCTCAGGGGACAGGGCCCATTCCTCCCCTGAGAGAGGGGGCAGAGGAGGGGTTGTCACCGAGGATCAGCTATCTGTAATGGTGCCAGGATAGTGCATCATGGTTATGAGAATTGCCTGTGCCAGCTTGAGAGCAGACTAGCCAACCTGAAGGGGCAATGTGGCCTTGATGCCCAGCCTCCAGCACAGCCACCTTCAGGTCAGGGAAGGAGCAGTGTTGATTGGCAGTGGATGGGGAGCTCAGTCACACTGCTGCCATCTGGGAGTACATGGATCTCTGATTCCACAACACCCTCCCTATCCGGGTTGTTTACCCCCTCATGTCTAGTCTGTCTTGTCTGCTGGCAAATGCATCCTCTCTACCCAACTTACCTTCCCACACTTATCTATATCCCTTCCTCAACATTCCACTCTCACCTTAAAAAAAGTGCACTTGTCCCACAAAAAAAAATATCGCCCTATACATAGCCTTCCATTTCTCACCCACATCCACTGGACACAATTAATTATTACATGAATTAATCAATGCAGTTATGTTGCCCTCACCTCTCTCTCTTGAGTGTGAGGCTCAAAATTCCAAATTCTGTACAACCTGCTCAGCCATTGCTGTACAAGAAGTGGAAAGCTGTGGTCCTTTCCTGCACCCATCCTGCAAATCCCTATCTGCCTTTTAGTATGTTTTTCCCCCTGCTTGCTCACATTTCACCACTTTCCTATCATCCCTTTTTTCTTTTCTTTTTTTATAATTAGTGCAGGTTTAAGTGGAGCTAAGCTGAGCGGCATGCCACACAGACCCACTTAAAAGTGCCTTAATCATCTTATGTGTTTCAAATCCTGTTAGGTACATCTGCAAAACAATCATCCTTTCCACACCATGAACCCAGGCCCTTGTCAATTATTACATAGTGCATTAGCCCAGTAGGCCACTCAGCTCTGCATTAAAACAGCTGTTTCCACCAACATATCCTGATTGCCACTGACATACTGCAAGTACATATAATGGGGAAACTGGTAGTGTACATTGGACTGTGATGCAGACATTGCACCAGTACACATCCAAATAAATAATAATGGATGTACTTGAGGCCTGGGATAGCAGGTATAGCTGTCAACTGTACAGACTGTTGCAGAATGTCCACAGTTGTGCACCCTAGGTTTGGCATGGTTTTCACAAACACATATGTGTCTGCTAAACTACTGGCAAGTCATTAAAGTCTGAGGTTAGAAGATCATGACAGACATTTCAGTGTCAAACCTCATACCCATCAGAAAACATATGCTAATGCAATTCTGTTGTCACAGACTATATGCATGCACATATATCTCACAAATACACCTACTGCAGCAGTGACTCAGTAGCTCAGTCTAAATGCCTTGCATGCAGTACATTTTGCCACTCACAGTCCTGGGTTCAAATCCAGTGCATTGCTCTTCAGTTACGTTCTTGTGAATACAGCAAATAATGACTGAGTCATGCAATTTTCACCAAAACACATTGCTGCTATTGAATTAACTGCTACCCATGTTAGCAAGTCAAAGACCTGTAGGTAGGGACACTCTGCACATATTTGTATAGCCTACCTATATCTCACCTACTACTCTCTGATTGGCACTGTTACATAACAGATGTACCTTAACCACATGTCTCGACTGGACTGTTATGGATACCCTCACCCTGACTGTGCTGTAATGACAGAGCTGACACTACTCCCTCAGTGACACATACAGTTTGCTGTCCTCCGGACTGTTCACACTCCCCACTATGAGTCCTAAGCAAAAAGCACAAGCTGCAGGCTGCAACATATGCAGCTGTATGTTAAGCTACCTGATATAGACCTACCATACCTCACAACCCCCTAGAACAAGGGACCCACACCACATCCATACATAAAGGGGTGGGGGACAAAGGTCAAGCAAATGAACCAAGATACAGACTAACTGTAGAAAAAGCAACAACCACGGTGTCCACCAACAGGTTTATTGTAAAAAACTTTAGTCTCTGACGTCTCAGCCAAAGCCTTCAAGGAGAATGACACACAATAAAAAATATAACAATATATACACCAATATACAAACTAATTATTCAATTATATCCTAACAATCAATCAAGTAATGCCTTCCAATTGAACTCCTCATTAAGCCCATATGGAGACATAGTTTTAAACTTTAAAATGTACATAGCTTCTTTCTGTAATAAAAAAGTTTTAACATTCACATTATGGTATGCAGAAATACAAACCTGTTCTAAAACAGTGCCTTTTAAGCCAACACTACTACTCCCATGAAATTGTGCAAAATGCAAAGCTACAGGGCTTTCCTCATTAGCATTATTTATGTCTCTAATGTGCTCTAAGAGCCTAATTTTAAATGCCCTTTTAGTCTCTCCAATATAAAATTTTTTACAAGGACATTGTAAAGAATATACAACACCTACTGAATTACAATGAAAACAATTCTTAATACTAAATTTTACATTATTAATAAAAGAAAAATAAGGCACAATATATTTACAAGCTTTGCACTTTCCACAAGGGAAAGTTCCAACTTTGGCAGGTTCCCTATACACTACTGGAGGAGGTAAACTAAACTTACTTTTTACCAAAAAGTTTTTTATATTTTTTCCTTTACGATATGAAAATTTTAAATTCAGGTCCAACCAATGTTGTACATTCCTTAAAGAACATAAAAAGTGCCAAAAACGAGTAACAATGTCAAGGAATTGTGTGGTGAAACAACCAAAGGTAGTGACAAAATATATAACTTCTTTTTTGTCACGTATACTACCATTCAGATAGACATCTGGACCATGAAAATCAGAATTTCTACACACTACTGGTTTGTTACCCTTAAACAACCTATTAAAGCTGTTGCTCAAAATTTCATTACTATAGCCTCGGGCTAAAAATGATTGTACCATAGACTTAAGTTCTTTATGAAATATTTCCGACTTGTTACACAATCTATGGATTCGTAACATTTCACCATAGGGTAAAGTATTTAATGTATGAGAAGGATGGCCACTAGTGCCATGTAAATATTGAAATCCCCCTTCAAACTTTTTATTAAGGGAAGTAACCAAATTAATACCATCAGAAATATTTAATACAACATCTAAAAAGGGAACAATAGGCCCAACTTTCAACCCATCAAATTGTAACATATATTTATTCTTATTAATATCATTGAAAAATTCCATTATTGCATTTTCACTACCATCAACTAGGAATATCAAATCATCTACGTACCTATAGTATTGAATCACATGTGTATGGTAAAAATTATGTTTGTAAATAACCTCTAACTCAAATAACCCCATAAAAAGATTGGCATACATGGGGGCAAAGGCAGCCCCCATGGCCGTACCCTGTAACTGCTGATATATAGTATTATTAAATTCAAAAAAGTTGTGAGTCAAACAAAAATACACCAATTCAACTATATATTCTGTAGCAGGAGATTCTCCTAAAAAGAACCTAATAGCCTCCATCCCAAACTGATGTTTGATATTTGTGTATAGGCTCTTAACATCAATAGTAACCCATAACATGTTATGATTAAGTTGTACCTTTTTGATTTTCTCCAAAAAATCAAAAACATCAGTTATATAAGATGGTAATTTCATAACATATGAAGAAAGAAAATGATGTAAAAAAAATACCTAAATTATGTAAAAAAATAATGAGAACCTGAAACTATAGGCCTACCTGGAGGTTTTAACAAATTCTTATGTATTTTAGGCAGACAGTAGAATAAAGCCATTTTACAACCTTCTACTTTAAATTTATTCTTAACTTCTGCCTGACAAAAATAACCTAGCCTCACCCCTTTATTAATGAGGTCCAAATATTCATCAATAGATGTAGTATACACATTCAAATCAACTACTTTATACGTACTAATATCACTTAAATGGTCCATGCACATAACCAAATAATTCGAATAATGCATGACTACCAATTTATTGCCCTTATCAGATGGCTTAAATACAATATCACTTAACCTACCAAGTGACATCAAGGCTTTCCATTCATCATACTGCATATTATACTTTATGTTTGATTTATTACACATTAACTCTTTGTATGCTACCTCAGTAAAAGGATTTATCAAATTAACACACTGACACACATCTGCATTCAAACTATTAGGAACAAAATTACTTGAGGAAGGAACCTTGGTCGTATCAAATTTGCAATAGGCATTTGTTTCATAATCTGACACACACGAGTAAAAACTATCAGAAAGACTACTCATACTGTCATCACACACTGTAGATGGAAAAAAGTGATTACACTTAAAAAAATATTTTAAATGTAATTTTCTACCAAATGAGTACACGTCTTTTTGCATGTCATGAAGTCGCGTAACAACTGTGGGGATAAATTTCAATCCCCTATTTAACACAGACATTTCTATGTCGCTAAACTCATAACTTGACAGATTAATGACATACTCTTTGGTATTAAAAACAGTATGTTCAAAATTAAAGTCATCGTTTACCCCGTTTGAATCCCCCCTGTCCAGAACGCTGTCCGCCTGCATTGGAAAATTGGTCCCATGTCCGTTTTTCTCCCTGTGCATTTGGTAATGAAAGAGTCGCCACGAAAAGTATGCCGGAAACTGTCCCTTTGTTGAGCTACAGGAAGCATGGGATACTCAGAATCATTGTTGTCCTCTTCAAACAAAGTGTAGCCACCTTCTGATGCTGAAGAATAAAGCGATTGATTGGCAACCGTACTAGGTTGAAACCTAACCTGTTTACGCCCCTTATTACGTTGTGCCCTGGAAAGGAAAGCTCTATTGGTCTCATAGTCGCTCACATCACGCAACAGCTTTCCTTTTTTCCTATCAATCAAAACTGATTCATATTCTTTCAGTTTAAAATTAGTTTGTTTAAGGAATTCATCAAATGTGGAGGCAGACACATTGTTTGTAAGGTTAGCACACAATTTTTTTATATTTGAACACAGTTCCTTTTGTTTAAGCTGGTCGCGTTCAATAAGAATGTGCAACCATTCGGTTACACATTTGTGAGCAGCATTAACCCATCTTTTGTGAAAGAGACAATCTGTGTCCACAGACAAATTAAATGGAGTAGAGGGGTCCTTAAAAACCCTAAGGCCCCTCGGTGTAGTTTCAGTCTCAAGATATTTCTGCAGACCACATATATTGTAGTAAATAGCAGTTTCTTTCTACATTAATTTCTCCAACTCCTCAAATAACAACTTATTTTCAGTATTTACAACCAGCGGTACTTTTCTACCCACGCAGGAGAACGGGTTAGAGGATCGCAACTGCCTATCCTCCTCCCACTTCTCCCAAACAGTTTTATTATCAGTTCCTATTCTCTGGGGGGCTTGACGCTCACCTCTTTCAGCTGTATTAGCAAGGAAATTGTCCAGAGACATTTGATTTCCATCCGTAGTCTCTCTGAATATATGAAGTAGGTGGAACTGTGGATCAGTAGACATCAAAAAAACGAACCAAGATACAGACTAACTGTAGAAAAAGCAACAACCACAGTGTCCACCAACAGGTTTATTGTAAAAAACTTTAGTCTCTGACGTCTCGGCCAAAGCCTTCAAGGAGAATGACACACAATAAAAAATATAGCAATATATACACCAATATACAAACTAATTATTCAATTATATCCTAACAATGAATCAAGTAATGCCTTCCAATTGAACTCCTCATTAAGCCCATATGGAGACATAGTTTTAAACTTTAAAATGTACATAGCTTCTTTCTGTAATAAAAAAGTTTTAGCATTCACATTATGGTATGCAGAAATACAAACCTGTTCTAAAACAGTGCCTTTCAAGCCAACACTGCTACTCCCATGAAATTGTGCAAAATGCAAAGCTACAGACACTACTCCCTCAGTGACACATACAGTTTGCTGTCCTCCGGACTGTTCACACTCCCCACTATGAGTCCTAAGCAAAAAGCAGAAGCTGCAGGCTGCAACATATGCAGCTGTATGTTAAGCTACCTGATATAGACCTACCATACCTCACGACCCCCCTAGAACAAGGGATCCACACCACATCCATACATAAAGGGGTGGGGGACAAAGGTCAAGCAACAGGAACATGTTTCACAGTCTTCCCCTATAAACATTCAGAGCTGATGGACCAGCAGCTATTGCAGCAGCATGCATATTCTGATGGGTATGATGTCAGACATTCACATGTCTCTTCCCCCTTACTGACCTCAACCTACAATGTTTAACACTCAACTGCCAGATAATTACAAAGTCATTTGACAAAGGCCAAACATAGCATGCAAAACTATGGACACACCTCTTAAATCTCAACAGTGGACAGTATTTGCACCTACCCTTTGTGATGCTGTAGTCTCCACACCTCACTAATCTCCATATCACAGACTAAGAAAGGGGCCAAAGCCTACATGAAGGCTTTAAATATTGCACTGTTGTGCCATGTCATTGGCTAATGAAAGTGCTACTCAGCTGTTCTGGATGCATTTAGCAAGTCTCAGCTACTGATTGGTGCACAGGCAATCACCTGTTATTGAGCATTACCTACAAACAGCAAGCAGCTGCCTATGGAAAAGTGGTCAGTAACTTGCTTTACCAAGACAGACTGTGATTTCAGAAGCATTTTTCTTGACAATTTGTGCATGAAAGGATTACATCACTCTACCAGGTATGTAATACAAGTTCCCATATAATGAGATGCAGATGGGAGGATGCGGTTATGGGGAATAGAGATTACAACAGTAGACCTGTAGTACGTCTCTGGGAATGGCATGATGATAGTGTGCTGTCCAACAGCTACAGGCATGCCTCTCAACTGTGCCTGAAGTGAATTACATCACAGCTGTGACCCTGTTTCTCCCTTGTACAACTGTCAGCACCTGTACAAATTCTACTGGATTATGTGTTAGATATATTGACAGTAAGTAAGAGTGAACACAGCTGTCATATCACATGATGTATCATCATACAGATCCTCTCAGTCTGTGAATGTTACACAGGCATACTTCAGACATTGTAAAGGTGCCCCTGACTGTCCCAGATGTATTCTAGCTAGGTCACAGTTTATTCAACATTCATATGTCAGTGCTTGAGAGCTACGGCTAACATACCTGGCAACCCCCTACAGTAGGATGTCAGGTCATAGCCATTATTATGGGGGGGGACACAGGCCACACCTCAGCAACAGAGTGTACATTTTGTTCACCCAAAGTAAAAGTATGAATAGAGTAACAGATATTACTGTAGTACAACTGTTTTCTGAAGGTTCTGGCATGTGATAGCCAGATTCTCTGTATTCTGAGAACAACTATAAATTATTGGCTAGCCACTTGCCAGGCACCCACATGTTTGTGCCAAAAGAACCACACATATCAGCCACATGTACACATTTGGCAAACATCTGTGTACTGGAGAGGTATGATGCCTACAGGGATGATATACTACAGCAGGTCTGCATTGCAGTCTGTCATTGTGACACACTACTGTTGCTGGACTGTCCTCATATAGTTGGAATAACATACACCTATGTGTCTGACAGTGGCCATAGGGCATAGTAGTGGCACATTGCCCACAGGGGACACATCACAATAGATGGCACTGATGGGTGTGGACACATACAGCACACTCTGTCACAGCACACAGAGACATAACTGGTATTGTGACTATGTTAGTGATAGCGACATACAAAGTGTGTTGATAGACTGCGGGGTATGGCATGGCAGATAGCTGTAGATAGTGCAAGCCAATCTGGATGTGCAGGGTCTGTACATAGGGGATATCAATGTATCTGGTCCTGTGATGTGTTCGCCTCTTGCTATCTTTCAGAAAGGATGTATAGAAGGAGGCACCTGCCATTTTCAGAGGCTGAAAATCATGTCATCCTGGATGGCCTCAGACTGTATCAACATTCTGCTGTCTAGGACTCGCCAGCATCATGACAAACATGCAGCACTGTGGGCTAACCTCATCGCAGCAGTCAACCAAGTAGGCCTACAGGACAGAACCTACAAACAGGTCCAGTATCGGGCACCAGATATGGTCAATGCTGCATGGTAAAGGGCCGCTGCTGTGGCCAGGGACCATGATGCCACTAGTGGAGGCCCTGCAGCAGAACAACCACTCTCAGCCACAGAGGGATTCCTGGCAAACCTGGGAACAACCACCAGCTCCCAAGCATCCATCACCCTGCACATCGTGGAGGTGGGTGCCACAGCATCCACATCAGAGAAGCATCCTGGTCAGCTTCCTGTGTTCTCACTGTAATGCTGTATCAGTCAATGTGGCAGCCTCTGCATATCAGTACACAGGTGTCATGTCTATCTGCATTGGGGGGTGGTTTGGTTTTAATGCACAGGTGTGCACACATACTCAGAATGTCAGCAATGTAGGCAATATTACTTTAGCTACTATACATGCTGATATAAGCACATATTACCCTGTAACACTGTCACATTTGGTATTGCTGACAATACCTCTCTCTCACATTTCCATAGGTATGTCAAGTGTGGCCAGAGTCCAAGGTTCTGTACCTGGTAAGTGTGATACTGTTGTTGTGCAGATCATATATACCCTAAGAATGTTAATGTCTGACATTTTGCCATAGGCACAACTGTTATGCTTAGCCAGAGTACAATACTTGTATGTTTAATTTCAAAGGGGTTAACTGACTCGGACTGAGTGAGTAATCACAGTTCTCTATTTGCAGGAGCAGTAACACATTTGCAGTTATTTTTGAGAAGGTCTATGCAGTCTACTATACAGGAGGCAATCACTCACAGATGTCTGTTCACACAAAATATGGAGATGGGACATAACTGAGGCAGAGATACTAGAACTGGCATAGTATGCTCAAGATGGGTCCACTGTGTTTTAGGTGTTGGTCTATCACATACATTATCATATTGCTTATCACACAGGTGTTTAGTACTGGCAACATTAACCAGATGTAGCTGCAGTGCATGTTATAAACAGCCTGTCTTGTCTGTGTATGTTGTAGTCTGCTTGTGTGTTGTGCATTGGATCAGAAATAAGATGTGGTATGTGTAATGCACGTGTGGCTCCTCACCTGTAGGTGTATGTGTGTGGATTATCATACATAGTAGTGCAGGTAATAATGTACTTATTTTGTCTTCCTCCTCACACGTGAATGTGGGGGTTGGAGTGTGTCCCCCTCATAATCCAAAGTCAGTGTCTCATCGGACTCTGATAATAATGGTGGCCATAGTGAGGCACATGTGGGGTTGATGGGGGAGAATCTGTCCAGTGGGTTGGAATCCCACTTCCTCCACACAGTCAGTATGCCCACACATACCCAGTCCCCTGCAGCCACAGATATCAGACAGTCAGAGTATGGTGACATTGAACAGGAGACTTGGCAACTCTGGCATCAGTGAGTGTAGACACTAGCAATAGCCAGACAGCTGGTGAGGTCCCACACAGGCAGATTGACAGGGGTGCTCAAAGGAGGACTGCTGCCCATCCACCACCTGTCACAGGTGTCACACCACGGGTCACTCAATGCATGTTTCGGTCTATCATGGAGGCACAGGCGTGTTAAAAATGCAACACCAGACAGATGCTCAGAATCATGGCTCCATCACTGCCTGACATCTCTGACTCTCTCCACCACATTGGTGACACCATGCATCATTTCACTGATGTAGTGGACAGATGGTGGGGTGAGACATTGTCAGCCCTTGACCACATATTGTCTATGTTAGAACATGTAGTGGGAGTAGGATGTCAGACACATGGCCATAGGTCAGCCACAACACCTGCTGAGAGTCTAAGTGGCCATGCCCACTCACGGTCCTGTAGTGGCATTACCTCCAGCACTACAGAAGGGAGGTTGCTGTCCACACCACGATGTGGCAGGTCTAGGGCACATTGTCCTGGGTGGTCTTGTGAGGGTCACAGGCCCAGCAGACACTAGTCACTGTCAGCGACTAGTTCAGCATCTGTCTCTTAGCATGGAGGTGCCAGTGTCACTCCTGGCACAGCCAGTTCCCATGTTGGTGGCCAGAAATGGTGAACTGTCCATTCTGCCATGTACAGTCCACAGCTGTCCAACATACTCACATGTAGGGCTAGCACATGGCTTGGGTGTCTATGCACACACTCAAACATCACTGTCACATGCAGATCACCATAGAAAAAACAAAATTAAAAACCAAACTTGAAAAAACAAAAAACAAGTGGTAACAACACGGAAACAATCCACGAATAAAGATTTATTGTAAGCGCTTTCATGCACTTCTCATCAGTGCAATTCTTCAGACAGCACAGCATATAGAAATACAATATATATAAGCTGAACAATTATTTCATAATTAATTACAATTACCTCTCAAATATGTAACTGACAATTAGGGCAATCCTAACATAAAAGGCAGCTTGCATCTAAAAGCCAGCCACTAGATACTAAACAACCTACAGTCGTACTAAATAGCACTATGTCAAATTTTGTTAGATACATTTTTTTCACCCTAAATTAATAATAATAAAAAATATAAAATGTAATAAGACATAATATTAAACCATATTTTAAAATGAGTTTAAAAACAAATAAGATACTTAATCTCTAACATTCTAAAGTTTTTAATTTAAGCAAACATTTGATGGAACAAATGTCATTAATTCCTGGGTAAACATATGCATTAGTTTTTAATTGCCATAGCAATTCTTGTTCTTCTAATTTTAAATGCCAGGGTCCTCCTCTAGGATTTCTATGTACTTGCTGGACCACCACAAATTGAAAACTATGAGTGTTGAATTCCAATATGTGCCTTGCTAAGGCATTGGTACTAATGCCTTTTGATATAGCATAGATGTGTTCATAGATCCGTTGTTTTAATTGGCGTTCTGTTTTGCCAAGATAAAAAACAGGGCATGCCTTACACGAAGCTAAATACACCACACCTTGACTTTCACAATTAAACTTATCATGGATAAAATACCTGATACCTTTAATATGAAAGAAGAGGCCTGTTTGCATATATTTACAATAATTACATCTACCACATTTATACATACCTTTCCGATGTTTATACTGTTTATATGGTAGTTTGAATAATGTTTTCAAATTAACACCTTTTTTGAAAACGATTAATGGTTTTGAACCAAGGACCTTATTAAACACTTGCTCTTGTGAAATAATATCCCAGTTATAATGTAAAATGTCTCTAAGTTGTACTGACACATCATTAAACTGGGTTAAAAAACTAGTGACATAACTTATGTCGTCTGTTTTTACTAAAGATGTTAATTCACTGTTATCTATATAAAGTTCATCATTAATATCTTCACACATATATCCTTTAACTAAAAGGGGGCCTAACATTCTGTTAAATCTCTTATCTCTTACTGCCTTACTTATAGCTTTAATCAACTTGAATGGATACCCTCGACTGAGAAATATTTCTTGTAAATGATTACACTCCTGCTGAAAGTCGTCATCATCAGAGCACATTCTAGATGTCCTGACGTACTGACCCTTAATAATCCCCCTCTTTTGAAAAAATGGATGATTACTTGAAAAATGCAAAAAGGAGTTACTATAAAAAGGTTTCCTATATATTAAAGTTCTAAATCTGTTGTGGACTATATCTTTATGCAATTTAATGTCAAGAAAATTAATACAATTTTCATGATACTGAAATGTAAATTCTAAAAATGACGTGAAAGAAGCCATAACCTCAACCAATTGTTTGGCGTCCTCATTAGAACCCTTCATTATAATGAATATATCATCTTGGTAACGTGTATACCAGACAACCTTATTACTGAAAATTGGGTGAGGAAATAAATAAGTGTGTTCCCAATATGCCATTACGGAATTAGCAAAACTCCCCCCACGTGGGGAGCCCATAGCGATTCCTGATTTTTGTAAAAAGAACTCACCCTGAAACATAAAAAAATTATTTTTCAAAACAATGTCCAATAAGGAAATAATCAAATCGATATCTTCTCCTGGAAAATGTTTGATATGCAAAACCTCCCTCACCCATTCCATGCCCAATTCTTGTGGAATGACTGTGTATAGATCTTTAATGTCCACAGTCAAAAACCCATAGGTAACATCAAATGGAATATTGTTCAAATGATGTAATACATGCCATGAATCACGGCATATTTGAACCTCTGTTTTAAGGGCTTCTTTTAACTTAGCATCCACCCATTTTGCACACGCATATGTGATAGATTTATGTCCGTCAATGACAGGCCTAAGGGGGGGGTCTAGCATATTTTTATGCAATTTCGGATCTCCAAAAATTACAGGAGTTAAAGGTGCTGGCATAGTTAAATAATGGTAAGCTTCTAGAGAAATGCTTGCTTCAATCAGCAAGTCACTCAAAAAATTTTTTATACGTTGGTATGCTTGGTTGAGCTCATTTAGTGAAACCTTAATATAATTTGAAGTTGAAAGCATCTTATGCATCCTACTAACATAATCGGACTCATCCATAAAGATAGCTCTGCCCCCCCTTATCCGGTTGCATCACACAAATTTTATGTACTTTAATGTACTCAATAAACTGCATCTCATCTTTAGAAAGATTGTTATCACGTTTAAACATATTACGATAATAGTCAGCAATAACAGCTCTATCATGAATTTCAGACATTTTTTCAAAGAGTGCTATGTTATTATCCAGGGGGGGATTGAATGTACTTGCAACTTGTTCATCAGTTAAGGTACCACTAGAATTACCAAACATAACATTCAAGTTCATCTTACGTGTAAAAATCTTAAGGTCACATAACAACCGGGCTAAGTTCGGTTTTGTACTTGGCACAGATCACCAACAGACACACATGGCTCCTCTCCATGGCCCAGCTGACCAGGACCCTTTTATGACTCACACACATGATGTCAACTTTTTGGCACCCCCTAGGCCACTGGCACCCCCACACTACACCCTGTGTATGTGATGATACCTGTGCCACATCCCTGCCATCCATACCATCGATCCAGGTACATCCAAATATGTGTCTGATGCACAGGGTGACTACATTACTTTACATGACATTTTGTAGTGTGGTAGGGTTATGCCATGACAGGTACTGTATGCTGGCATGTGTCATGAGTACAGGTCAGAGTGTTTGTACCTTTGTTTCATGATGTTAGATTGGCAGTAGTGTTGCGGACTTACAGGTGCCTTTCAGAACTTTGTATGCTTTTGTTCCAGTAGTTTGAGTGACTATGCTGTGGTGACTTGGCAGCAATACAGCAGCTCAGGATGGCATGGCAACAAAGTGGAAATATGATATCAGCATGGTATGGTTGTATATGTACATGGTTACCTAGGTGTGTATGTGTAGAATAGTGTGTCAGGGGCAATGGGGGTAGACAGTGTAATCCTGCATGCATACCCCATGACAAGGCATGCTACCCTTGATACGTGTCACCTGGGTGTTCTGTACCTACAAATGTAGGTGGTGGCAACTAGCATTTATGCCTAGGTAGATGTGGGCTATTTAGGGCCAGCAGCTACTCACAGGGCCTTAAAATGTATAACTATTGCGCACAGATAGGCGAGACAGACACACTGCTGCAAAGGGATATAATCATACACAGACACACACACACACACACACACACACACACACACACACACACACACACACACACAGTGGCTGATGTGACATTAGGACCCCTAGCTACCTATTATTATATACTACAGTTCAGAGTATTAGTTGCATGCTCCACCGGTTATATTGGGTGTACATGTGGCTGCAGCCACAGTACTTGTGGGCTACGCAAATTGTATCTAGTGTTGTAGCAGTGCGGCACCTGTTAATACCCCTTCTATGTGTGTACAGGTACCAGTGTCACCATTTCTAGACATTTGCAGTTTGCTAGGTGGGGAATTGGCTAGTGACAATATGGCCTAAGTCCTGCATTTCAGCCATTGCAGATTACACCACCTGCTTACCATTGTCTATCTAGAGTGTGGGATTCTACAGGCCCATGGTTCTGTTTTTGGGTGGATTATATCTTTATGTGGCTGTGGTCTTTTATTGACAGACAACAGTTATATGTGTAGGTGCAGTTAACCCCAGTATTCTGTGAGTAGGTGTGGACATTCATGCATTCTCACATACATATACATGTGTGTGTGTGTGTGTGTGTGTGTGTGTGTGTGTGTGTGTGTGTGTGTATATATATATATATATATATATATATATATATATATATATATATATATAAAACACAGAGATGTCAAGTTAAATGTAGCTGTGTGTGTGCATTGTGTAACTGTGTTATATACATATATGTGGATGGTGTACATCACTGTACTGCAATTCAAAAAAGCGGTCAGCACCAAAGCGTATTAAGCACCCATATATTTTATTAACTTAAGTGGCCCCACCAACATCATACCAGTTTCGGCATCCTGCCTTCTTAAGTGATAAAGACATGTAAGCAGACATCACAAGCATTTATACACAATAATTAATTAAATAAATCCATGTTCCAATTACAGCATATCCTTTAGGGACAAAAACAATACCACTGCATCATAATTGATCATTAAGACTGGGAAAAAATAGACCCCCTAACTTAATTATCCACCTCTTCTCTTTTCTATTTAAAATGGAATGCCAGCCAAGTTTATTGCTTCTACCCCCCTCAATTTTATCAATGATCATAAATAAAACTTGGCAGAATTATCGGAAGTACAATGTTTGTATACGGCGGCATTGGTTAATCGCTTGTTCCGTATATCGCTAAAATGTTCAGACATGCGTATAGGAAGGGGGCAGGAGGTTTGAGCTATATAGAATGCTGAGCAGGTGTGAGTGACCAAATATATCACCCAGTCAGTTCCACAATTAGCAAAGAATCTTATATCAAACACTTGGCTGGTATTTTTACTAGAATATTGTTTAGATTTGTACATGAACTTACAAAAAGTACAGTGGCCATATGGAAATGAACCCAACAATTTGTCCCCAGTAATCGTCAATTGATAACCAGAGGGACCCCTGGTTCTGTCATGTTTAAAATGTGAAAAATATGATCCTAGAGTTTTGCCCCTCCAATAAGAAAATTGGCACTTGGAGTTACATACCTGATACAATTCCTCACTGGCCAATAAAATATTCCAATTTTTGGCCAACTCGTCCCTAAACAAATTGATGTTATGTCTATATGTAGTCACAAACCTGATATTATCTGAATCATTGCAGTGTGTTTTGTTTTTGTATTCCTACAACTGTGATCTTTCTTGTTTGGAAGCCAAATAACTGGCAGATACAACACCCTGCTATTTATAACCCCTGACCTGAAACCTATACGTAAGGTCTTGCTGAAATGAGACAAATCTTCCTGCGTTGAACATATTCTTTTTATACGTAGAAATTGGGATTTAGGCATGTTTTTGATGGTGTGGTTTGGGTGCAGACTAGAGGCAAACAGTAAGTTGTAATACTGAGGGTATTTTCTGAAAACCTGAGTTCGTTGAGTATTATCAGGATTCCTTATGCATCTAAAAAATTAATTTGTTGACTTTCACAATTCATTGTGAATTTATCACCTACTTGATATCATTTAAATACTGTACAAACTCCAACAAATAATGCCTCTCTGCTCACCACACCATCCAACAATCATCTAAAACTCTCCTCCAAATGTATGTCTCATTCAGATAAATGTTGTGGGTGTCATTATATATCAAATGCTCCTCCAAATATCCCATAAAGATATCAGCATATATGGGGGCAAATGACGTACCCATCGCTGTACCCTGTGTTTGCCAGTAACACTCCCCTTTAAAATAAAAAACATTTTTGGATAGGACATGCTCGACCATACAAACCAGCAGTGTATTTAAACCAGCCGGATATATGCCAGCCCTCTCTAATCAATAGCCAACTGCCTGTAGGCCCACCAAATGGGATATATTAGTGTAAAGAGCCTTCACATCCAGTGTACAAAGAAGCCACGTGGGTTCCAATTGTGTATCAGATATGATTTTCAAGAATTGTGTTGTATCCCTTAGCCTAGCCCTTATAATGGTTCTAAATATTGTATCAAAAAGGCAGACAGTGGTTCTGTCAAAGATTCTATACCTGAAACTATAGGCATTCCTGGAGGTTTACCCAAACTTTTGTGTATATTCGGTAATAAATATAGATACTGCTTTTTGGGGTCCCCCACCATCAGATGTTGCATGACCGAATCCTTAATGATTCCCTCTTCCACTGCCTATTTAAGGAACAAATCAATGTCTTTTTTAAAGCTCATGGTAGGGTCAATGGGCTTATAATGCTGAGAGTTAGACAATAATTGTCTATTTCCCTCTGCCAGATCATAATCTAAATTCATAATGACCACTGCCCCACCCTTGTCTGCCGGCAGGATAACTATGTTGGTATTGTTTTTTAACTTGATCAAGGCCTTTTGTTCACAGTCAGATTATAACCAAGCATTTGAGGCTTGACACAATTTAAAATTTAAATCTTTGAGCACTGCTTGCTGAAAAATGGATACATGTTTATTTATCGGGGATGTAAAATTAGACTTGAAAAATCTAAAATCAGTAGATCTTTGAGTTGATTCCCTTGAACCAAAACATAACCTAAGGTTAAGTCTTTGACAAAAAGCTAAAACATCAGTTACAATATCATCTTCATCAGTAAATAAACCAGGAACATATTAAGTCCTTTATTTAACAATTGTTTTTGCCCATCCATTAATTCAGCAGTAGAAATATTTTGAATGCCGTGTATTGCTCTACCGTGTTATCAATGTTTGTAGTAAACTTTCCATTGGATTTATTCCTGTGTTTTCTCCCACCCCTATGCCTGCCACATCTAAAGGTGGTCAGAACTGCTTTGCTTTTTATGGATGGGTGACTCCTGTGTGTTATGACCATCTGTGCTCCTGGCTGATGACTCCTCCCCGATATCCTTCTATAACTAGTACCTGTCTTTTTAGAAATGGACCTGGACCCTTTTCTCTTAGGTGTTGCAACTGATCTGTCAGGATCTAAAAATGTGACACTTCTCTGATACTCAAATGGCTTCCCCCTCTGATAATCCCCCATATCTCTATTAAATTTCCATTTCTTTTTTCCTTGATTTGTTTCTCAAACATCAATAGGTCCTTTGTAAGCTTATGCAAACATGTGACATAGTGTGGCTGTCCTTCATAAACCTTAAGTTCCTCACATGCTGCCTTGACCTCACCAATATTCTCATCAATCATCTGTTTATAGTAAGAAGAAAAAATGTTAACAAATGTCATGGTGGAATTTTGTTGTGCTAAACCCCATTCCTCCAATAATGTTTCATCCATTTTGCCCACTAATGGTTGTATTTTCACTCTCAACCCCCTAAGCATAACATTTTTATTTTGATATGCTTTGAATAATCTAAGATGCCATAAATTCGTACATAGTGTTCTCATATTTTTACCCAGTTTGTTGAATGATAGATTCCAGCCGTCAGTTGGATCCATATTTTCCTTGTTCTCAACCTCATGGCCTGGTGTTGCCAAACCAAAGACTTGTATATCATTCTTATCAGTACATAGGTCTTATAAAATAGTATTCAGATCCATGACAATAAGCTTAACAATCCTCATAATATTCCACACACTTGTCATAATATTTTATATGAAAATACACTACAATAATACGCATTGATTGGTCAAATCATAGCATATAAGCCACCTAAGACCTATTGGCATTCTAAACCATTCAAATATATCAAATCAGATAGAAGCTTCCCCCATAGGACAGTAACTCCATAATTGGACAAGTCCCATCAGCTTGTTATGTATTCGCCAACCACCAGAGTAAAACTTTACTCTGATTGCACAGAGGAATAAATCCCCATACTCTCTGGAAATCAGTAATCACTGTTAACACCTGAGGAAGAGCATATAACATTCACATAATCATATCGTACTTGTTAATGTAAATCTGCTCACGTGTTAGCAAACAATCCCTAAACAGATTTATAAAAAACTGTAAGTACAGATAAAAAAATATAAAGTAATGTCCTCCTCCATATATTTAGTTGCAAAACCCAACAAAATCCTCAATATACAGTTATAACAAACATGTAAGGGGATAATTATACACTGCTAACCAAGTTAATAATATAAACCAATAGATGTTAATATATAGGTCAACAATATTATCCATTGCATATAATATTAAACCAAATCATCAAATATGCTTTTGCATGTCTAGATCACAATAGACCTGTTGGAAGAACAATAAGCCAAAAAATAACAATGACCATTTCAGTTTACATGCACATATTGTTAAACCATGCCCCTCCTTTTGATACAACAGGGAGTAATCATTTCAACAAAGCTCAAATCATCAGTACACACAATACGGAATCAAGCCAGTACACGAATGCAGATGTTAATATACCCAGCCTCCTTTTTTGTTAACACAAATCCAAAAACAAAATGAAATTCAATAGTCCAAAGTCTTCAAATCAAAGTCTGTGGTTTATATACCAACTCAACGACCCAGCCAGTCCATTCACAAATCATTTCCCGTTCCATGAACAAAGATATATGCAGGAACAGCAAGCCCCAATCAATGATAGTTAATATTCAGAAGTTTTCCTTAGCTAGAAATGAGTAATTTGTCATGCCCTGAATGAATAATACTGGATTGAAATCACCCATTACAGTTTAAAAGAAGCTCAACCCACTACAATGGCCCCAAAACAACATCCATTCATCATATGTGTGTTAAAAAACTGAGAACAATCCAGTTTATACACAGACCTACTAAAATGACTGGAAAAACTAAGGTTGCTGTTACCAAAAAGATGAAAGAATATATATCTTCCCTGTTTAGCCAAAGGTGTGCAGCACAGCAGTGTACCTTAGATAATTCCAAAGTTGAAAAAACAAGCTGACTCCCAAAACAACAATAATCAGCTGCTCTCTACCCAGACAAAAAATGGTGACCAACTGTTACATGTCCTTACTGACATCCGCCCAAATTCTTCAGAATAGAAGCAATCCTTGGCAATCGACAATCCAATATGTAGATAGAACACTTCTTCTCCATTTTAATGAAAAAAGGCCCCAATTAGGATGCAAACATGAAGAGAAATAAGTGCAGTTCAGCCACAGACTTAAATGGTGATAACACTAAGCCAACAGCAAGACCCAGAACTACAGATACCAGAAGACGCTTGCAGGTACGGCTTGTGCAAATGGCCAAAATACCAATCCTGCAATTCAAAAAAGTGGCCAGTGCCAAAGTGTATTAAGCACACATATATTTTAGTAACTTAAAGTGGCTACACCAACATCATACCGGTTTTGGCATCCTGCCTTCTTCAGTGATAATGACATGTAAGCAGACACCATAAGCATTTATACACAATAATTAATTAAATAAATCCATCTTCCTGTCACATCATATCCTTTAGGGACAAAAACAATACCACTAAATCATAATTGATCATTAAGACCGGGAGAAACTTAATTATCCACCTATTTTCTTTTCTATATAAAATGGAATGTCAGCCAAGTTTATTGTTTCTATCCTCCTCAGTTTATCAAGGATTACTGATTTCCAGAGAGTAGGGGGATTTATTCCTTGGTGCGATCAGAGTAAAGTTTTACTCTGGTGGTTGGCGAATACATAACACGCTGGTGGGACTTGTCCAATTATGGAGTTACTGTCCTATGGGGAAGCTTCTATCTGATTTGATATATTTGAATGGTTTAGAATGCCAATAGGTCTTAAGTGGCTTATATGCTACGATTTGACCAATCAATGCATATTATTGTAGTGTATTTTCATATAAAATATTATGACAAGTGTGGGGAATATTATCTAACCCTCAGCATTATATGCATATGCCAATTGACCCTACCATGAGCTTTAAGAAGGACATTGATTTGTTCCTTAAACAGGTGGTGGAAGAGGGAATCATTAAGGATTTAGTCATGCAACATCTGATGGTGGGGCACCCCAAAAAGCAGTATCTATATTTATTACCAAAGATAGACAAAAGTTTGGATAAACCTCCAGGAAGACCTATAGTTTCAGGTATAGGATCTTTGACAGAACCACTGTCTGCCTTTTTGACACAATATTTAAAACCACTATTGAAATTCATAAGGGCTAGGATACAGGATACAACACAATTCTTGAAAATCATATCTGATACACAATTGGAACCCACTTGGCTTCTTTGTACACTGGATGTGAAGGCTCTTTACACCAATATACCCCATTGGGAGGGCCTACAGGCACGTAAATACTTTTTAGAGAGGGCTGGCATATATCCGAATGGTTTCCTTACACTGCTGGTTTGTATGGCTGAGCATGTCCTATCTAAAAATGTTTTTTTTATTTTAAAGGGGAGTGTTACTGGCAGACACAGGGTACAGCGATGGGTACGTCATGTGCCCCCATATATGCTGATATCTTTATGGGATATTTGGAGGAGCAATTGATATATAATAACACCCACAACATTTATCTGAATGAAGCAGACATTTGAATGAGATTTTTAGATGATTGTTGGATGGTGTGGTGAGTGGACAGGCATTATTTGTTGGAGTTTGTACATTATTTAAATGATAACAAGTGGGGGATAGACTTCACACTGAATTGTGAAATTCAAAAAATTAATTTTTTAGATGTTACGATCATAAGGAATCGTGATAATACTCTACAAACTCTGTTTTTCAGAAAATACCCTCAGTATAACAACTTATTGTTTGCCTCTAGTCTGCACCCATACCCATCATCAAAAACATACCTAAATCTCAATTTCTACATATAAAAAGAATATATTCCACTCAGGAAGATTTTGTCTCATTTCAGCAAGATGTTACTTATAGGTTTCAGGTCAGGGGTTATAAACAGCAGGATGTTGTGTCTGCCAGTGATTGGGCTTCCAAACAAGAAAGATCACAGTTGTAGGAATACAAAAACAAAACACTCAGGGATGATTCAGATAATATTGGTTTGGGACGTCATATGGGCGTAAAGTCAATTTGGTTAGGGACATGGTGGCCAAAAATTGGAATATTTTATTGGCCAATGAGAAATTTTATCAGGTCCTTAAGTGCCAATTCTCTTATTGGAGTGGCAAAACTCTGGGATCATATTTTTAACATTTTAAACATGACAGAACCAGGGGTCCCTCTGGTTATCAATTGACGATCACTGGGGACAAATTGTTGGGTTCATTCCATGTGGCCACTGTGCTTTTTGTAAGTTCATGTACAAGTCTAAACAATTTTCTAGTAAAAACACAGGCCAAGTCTTTTATATAAGATTCTTTGCTAATTTTGGAACTGACTGGGTGATATATTTGGTCACTTGCACCTGCTTAGCATTCTCTATAGGTCAAGCTTCCTGTCCCCTACGTATACGCATGTCTGAACATTTTAGCAATATACGGAACAAGCGATTAACCGATGCCATATACAGACATTGTGCCTCCCATAATTCTCCCATGTTTTATTTTATTAAAACCAAAAAAACAACACTGCAACGGCAGGGATCCACACCTCGAAGATCTTTATTAAAAAATTACACACGATTGAGCGCTTTCTTCCCTACAAACAGGGATTTCATCAGAATCTACATCCATTCCCATTTTCCCCAATAAATACTTAAATTAAATCATGATGTCACATGTTGCAAAATTGATAGGTTGGATTTAAAGTGCAAGGTGCATTAAAATCATGTTAAAAAACATATATGTGTACACACTTAAATAAAAACTTATAAACACAAATGCACTAATATTAATTCCATATATTCCCATAAAAACATTCACTTTCATTTTGTAAATTCCACTTTTTTATTTAATATAGGCTTTATGGAAATAATTTCATTTAGACCTGGGGGTAGGCTTGCTTGTAATCTTATTTGCCATTTAGTTTCTCTTTCTTCTATATATGTTCTGTAGTCCACACCCCTTGGATTTTTTAATACTTTTTCTAAAATTATAAATCTAAAATCTTTACAGCCCTGAGAGCTACTAATATGCCTGTATAGGGCATTATTAGAATTGTGTGTATTTATCTGGTATGTGTGTTCGTATATTCTGTCTTTCAGCTTTCTCTCTGTTTTGCCTATATAGAAACTAGGGCAGGATTCACACATAGCCAGATAAAACTCCAGTAGTTTGGCAATTCCCTCTTTCTGGTTTCACCACATTTTGTAAATAATTGTTAATTTTTATATTTTGTTCTGTACATATATACTTACATTGTGGACTAAAAGTGGCTTGTATTTTTTACCCCATTCATCTTGTATGTATTCCACATATTCATTTATTATTTTTACCGGGTACCCTCTCTCTTGGAACATTTGGGCTACTTTTCTTAATTCTTCTTATAAATCTTCCTTTTTTTGAGGTCATCCGTGCCACCCTAATTAATTGTCCCTTGACAATACTGTGCTTTTGTCTAACCGGGTGATCACTGGAATATTGCAAATAGGAGTTGCTGAAGGATGGTTTCCTATATATCTTAGATTTAAAAGATTTTATGTCCTTTTCTATGTATGTATCTAAATAATTTATTCCTTTTGTATTGTATACATACGTAAACTTTAAGAATCCTGTACTGCTGCTGAGATGCTTAAGCAGATCCTTAATAATATTTTCAGGGCCTTTCCATAAGATAAATATGTCATCCAAAAATTTAACAAAGTCTCATGTATTGAAAAAAGTCACTATTGAATACATGATTTTGCTCCCAATGTAACAGCACAAGATTAGCAAATACTGGTGCACAGGAAGCACCCATTGCAACGCCCCTATGCTGCCTGTAGTATTCTCCATCAAACATAATGTAGTTAAAATCTAAGACAATTTCCATGAATTCCACTATTAAATTTTGTTTATCCTTATCCAATGTTGTTTTCTTATATAAACAATCTCTAAACATGTCTAATCTCTCCTGTTTAGGAATAGATGTAAATAATTCCACTACATCAATAGTTAGGAGTATTACATCCATATCCCACATTTCTTCCTTAATTCTTCCCAGGAAATCCCATGAGTCTTTTATTAAATGATCACTATTTAGAACCTGTTGTTTCAGGCTCTTATCTATAGTTGCTCCAAAAGGGTATGTTTTTGACCCTCTTCCATCCACAATTGGTCTAAAATTTAAATTTTCCAGATTTTTATGGGTCTTTGGTATCCCAAATATAGTAGCTACTTTTGGGTTTACAACTTTTAAATATTTGTAAGTTTCTCCTGTTATTCTTTCCTCTAAGAGATAATCTTCCAAATAGTAATCTATTCTTTTATTACTAATATTTATCTCATTAAGGGATGCTGGTTGATTTGTATCTGGATCATTCAACATTTCAAAGATTTTTTGGGAATATTCCAGTGTGTCAAAGAAAACCATCCCTCCTCCTTTATCCGGTCGCATAACTCTTATAGTTTTATCTTTCTTAAGTTTTTGCAGGACTTCATTTTGTTTGTAGGTCAAATTTTTATTTTTAAGAATGGGCTGCTCCTTACTTTTTAGTTTATAAATATCCTCTGTAATTGCTTTTTCTAAGACATTTAAGGTCGGGTCTAAAGGTGGATTGTACGCACTTTTGTTGCTGGGTTCCATAGTATTATTTTTTCTCCTCCTTTCAGCTTTAGTTCTATCTTGAAACATGTAGGCCAAATTTAACTTTCTCAGGAACATTTTTAATTCTATAATGGTGTCAGTATAATCAAAAAACTTTGCTGGGACGAATTTTAACCCTTTCATACATAATTCAAAGTGTTCAGATGTTAATTCTATCCCTGCATAGTTGTAAATGGGATATCCTTTCATAGTGTTTACAACTCCATTTTCTATAATCTGTTTATTCTCCCCTAATTAATGTTCCTGTTCCTTCTGTTCCATCCTGTTGTCCACTGCTCTCTTTCTTGCTACAACCCCACATCCCATTCTTGTTGGTACTGAAAAGTTTGAAATTCACCTGTGTCTTTATTAAGTTGTTCTTTATTATAATAATTCCTTTTTGGTTCTATTCTATACATTTTTCTTTGCCCATTAAAGTGCTTATTCTGGTTATTTCTGTTAGTTTTCTCTAATCTATCTCTCTTAATCACATATGCCCTATTTCCCTTATATTTGTCTAAGTCTCTCTTCATTTTCTTACATTTGGTTTCAAATATTTTATTACATTTAAAATCTACACTATCTAATTTCCTGTAGTAAAGCCCCTCATATTCAGAAAAAAGAAGGTCATTTTTGATTTTTCCATCTAAAATTTCTGCTTCACCTATCAATTTGCTAAGCTTTTTGTCATTGTTTTTTATTATTTTCCCTATTAGTTCCATACCATATCTGTCAAACATTTTTCTAAATTCTGCTATTAAAGTGTCATCATAATCTAGCCCAAAAGGAAATTTATAAATTCTAAGACCCTTAGGTATGATTTTCTTAGTCAAACATTCAGACAGATACCCTTTTTCAAGCTGCAATTTCTTTACGTCAAACATTTTTGTTTCAAACTTGTAAATCATATCCTTTACTGTACCATCGTACATATTCAACTCATCATTCCTATTCTTATACATTTTATCACACATAACATCATCTGAAAAAAGCATATTGTTTTGTCAATAACCCAAGTAGCCCAAATGTTCCAAGAGAGAGGGTACCCGGTAAAAATAATAAATGAATATGTGGAATACATACAAGATGAATGGGGTAAAAAATACAAGCCACTTTTAGGTAACAATTATGTTTTGAGAGAAGAAAGTGGAATAAATAAAATAGAAAACAACAATAAGAACTATGAAAGAGCTATGATAGTCCCATTTGGAGGTTATGCAAGGGAGTTAGAAAAAATCATAACAAAGAATTGGGCCATCTTGAGAAACAACCCCAAGCTGTGGAATATAGGAGGAAATAAACCCAATTTTGTATATAAAGTTGGTCCAAATTTGAAAAAGAATTTTGAAATGCCTATTAAGTTGAACTATAGATATGGGACCACAAAATGTGGCAATTGTCCACAATGTAAGTATATATGTACAGAGCAAAATATAAAAATTAACAATTATTTACAAAATGTGGTGAAACTAGAAAGAGGGAATTGCCAAACTACTGGAGTTATTTATCTGGCTATGTGTGAATCCTGCCCTAGTTTCTATATAGGCAAAACAGAGAGAAAGCTGAAAGACAGAATATACGAACACACATACCAGATAAATACACACAATTCTAATAATGCCCTATACAGGCATATTAGTAGCTCTCAGGGCTGTAAAGATTTTAGATTTATAATTTTAGAAAAAGTATTAAAAAATCCAAGGGGTGTGGACTACAGAACATATATAGAAGAAAGAGAAACTAAATGGCAAATAAGATTACAAGCAAGCCTACCCCCGGGTCTAAATGAAATTATTTCCATAAAGCCTATATTAAATAAAAAAGTGGAATTTACAAAATGAAAGTGAATGTTTTTATGGGAATATATGGAATTAATATTAGTGTATTTGTGTTTATAAGTCTCTATTTAAG
The DNA here is from genome assembly GCF_019279795.1 of Protopterus annectens. Taxonomy (NCBI): domain Eukaryota; kingdom Metazoa; phylum Chordata; order Ceratodontiformes; family Protopteridae; genus Protopterus; species Protopterus annectens. The sequence goes on from NC_056739.1 coordinate 1,358,863,935, forward strand.
TGTGTACACATATACGTTTTTTAACATGATTTTAATGCACCTTGCACTTTAAATCCAACCTATCAATTTTGCAACATGTGACATCATGATTTAATTTAAGTATTTATAGGGGAAAATGGGAATGGATTTCTGATGAAATCCCTGTTTGTAGGGAAGAAAGCGCTCAATCGTGTGTAATTTTTTAATAAAGATCTTCGAGGTGTGGATCCCTGCCGTTGCAGTGTTGTTTTTTTTGGTTTTATTAAGTGGACTTGACACTGTTTGGCTCACTTGCAAGTTTTTAAGTTTTATTTTATTATCGTTGATAAAATTGAGGGGGATAGAAGCAATAAACTTGGCTGGCATTCCATTTTAAATAGAAAAGAGAAGCGATGAATAATTAAGTAAGGGGGTCTTTTTTCTCCCGGTCTTAATGATCAGTTATGATTCAGTGGTATTGTTTTTGTCTCTAAAGGATATGATGTAACAGGAAGATAGATTTATTTAAATAATTATTTTGTATAAATGCTTGTGGTGTCTGCTTACATGTCTTTATCACTGAAGTAGGCAGGATGCCGAAACCAGTATGATGTTGGTGGAGACACTTTAAGTTAATAAAATATATGTGATGTGTGCTTAATACACTTTGGTGCTGGCCACTTTTCTGAATTGCAGGACTGGTATTTTGGCCATTTGCACTGGTACATCAATGACAAATAATTATAGATTGACATTAGGAACTGATGACAGACATTTGGGTTACTGACTCCATACACACCAGGAAACCCATGTTACTGCACAACCTATTATTCTCTGCACATTCTACATTTGTCTGACCACTAGTTAATCCATCTTCTTATATTTGGGCCTTTGTCTCACTCCTGTTCATGGCTTTGTCCATATTTCCTGCTCTAAGTGGTTGTAGGTATGCTGTGACTGGGGTACATGATGTAACACCACACATAGGGTTACAGTCTTCACACCTCTGATTGTACATGTTTTGCAGGATGTGCAGCGTTCCGCCCCATATGTTTGCTCTTCTCCTCAGACAGTTATGTTTTTCTGGTAATATACTACTAAATGGTGCCCACTGAATTGTTGCCCATACTGATACAGTTAAATGTTGGCCTTTACATCCTGCTGCGACTCTGACCTTTTGTTATACTAGCCACCTTCTTGGTTATTCAGATCATGTATAATGTCTGTAGGTTTGACCCTCTGTCCCGCCATTGTCTTTGGCTTTGTCCAGATTTCTTGCAGTAACAGATTGTGACATATTGACAGTGAGTGAGACTTGTACCATAGGAGTATCTCACATGCAAAAGATCCAGGTGCAGCTAGCTTCGAATCCTGGACACCATCAACCATACTAATGTACTTAGTCCACTGAGCCACAACAGCCACTAGAAAGTTAGTTTTAATTCCTCACACTATCAACAGCAGACAGACATGTACACTTTGACCCCTGCATACTGTGGAAAATAGGACATGTAGCCAGGTTGTCTGGGACAGCCCTGAGAGTGTGTGGTCTGCTGATATATCCTTGCAAACATATACTGTGGTACTTCAGTTGTATGTGAACACTGATGTGTTGGGGGTAGGGGACTGTAGCATTATGAGTCGTGTGTCTGTCCTATGACCCCACTGTTTGGCACTTCCCTTACATACTGCTGTGGGTTTTGCTGCCTTGTGGCCTACTGCATATTATGGGACAGTCACTATTGGACAGAGTACCTGTTGTCTCTCACAGCTGTTTGTTCTCTGCAAGTAGTCCAGTTGCCCACTCTATTCCCTTGCATAAATGCAGCAGGTCCATACATATGCAACCATTGTCTAGTACCATGTACATTTGTTGTAAAGGAGAGCGACTTACCTTGTGCACACAACAGTTGTGATACCTGTTTTCCAGGGCTGACTCTGTCTGATGCATGCAGTACACAGCCTATACATGGTAAGTTACAGGTTATGTGGTGTGGCTGGCATCCTTTTTACTATGTATGTGAGTTGGAGTAAGGTGTCAGTCCCTAGGATCCTAGGTTGTCAGTGCATGTGCTATGCAATGCCTCTTTGCCAAGGTCAGGGCATACTGGGCATGTCTATGTCTGCCTATAGGGACAGCCTCAGGGAGTTCCACCTCTGAGTCCTCCTGTCGATGTGGCTGTGGGGACCTTTTCACTGGTAGGATGCTGTGTTTCCCTTCCCTGTGATGATCTTGCCGCAGCTGTTTCTGCAGGATCATATTGTGTAGCATGGCACATACTGTGAACACCTGTGCACATGTGTCTGGAGAGCACTGCAGGGCTTCCACCACATATATCGAGGCACAGGAACAGTGACTTGAGCAGCCCAAACACACATTCTATAATGTTCCTAGTTTGTGCATGTACCTCATTATGGCATTTTGCGGTAGGTACGTGTGCATTTCTGATGGGTGTCATCATCCACATGTCCAGTGCATAGCCAGCATCCCCCACTAGTTTGTCATATGGGATGTCCTCCCTGGCAAACATCTGGTACAGCTGTGATCTGTGCCAGATATGGGAGTCATGATAACTGTCAGGGCTGCCAGCCCTGGGAATTGCACACGACCTGGCAGTTGATGGAGTGATACCCCTTGCAGCTGATGTAGACTCTACCCTACTCACCGGGCGGTGCTTTAATGTGTACATAAGTACAGTCTATGGCACCCAGTACTCAGGGTAGTGTGCTACATGGTAGAAGAGAAGCATACTGCTGGCCCTTTCCTCGGGTGTGCAGGGTAAATAAATGTGCTTGCTGGCATATGTTTGCATGGCAGCCAGGAAATGGTGGAGTACCCTGTATGCAGATGCCTGTGAGACCCCCATCGTGTCCCCAGTTGGTCTTTGAAAAGTATCTGTAGCTAATATTCTAAGGGCTACACATGCCTTTATTTCCACTGGGATGGTTCCCCTCTGTTGGCTCTGGGTCTGAGTTGAGGGTGGTAGAGCTTAATGAGTTCTTGTAATATGTTCCTGTCCACCCTGTAGTGCTCTACTATCTCCAGGTCATGTAGATCCTGGAAAGTTACCCTGGGCCTGAACACTCTTCTCCTTCTCAGTCTAGGCCTATTGTCAGTGACAGCATCAGCACTGACCTCAGCCTCTAGCACATACAGATGTAGCAGAGCAGCAGCAGCCCCTAGCATTCTGTCAGTTAAAATTCCCAAATCTGTACTACAATGGTGCAGAGTCTGGGGGAAAAATCAGATTGTAAGGTGTATGCATACGTTATAGTGCTCAGCTGCAAAAGCAGCCTGTGTGACTGGGTAGCTATGATACATTCCACCTGCCAGGTATATCATTGAGGGGTTTGAATGGGCCAGTGTAAGTGGAACAGGGTTTATCAGTACTTTCTACATGATTGGCTTTCCCAGGCAATTTCCTTTTTTTTTTTTTAAACTGCCTTCCCTGCTAAACAGTGCAGCATAGCATACAAACCTGTGCTGCAGGTATAAACAATGCTCAGCAGTCTGGACACATGCCCCATGCACAGGCACACTTAGTAGAGCTCATACCAGCTAAAACACATGCCCCATAGCTAAACAAAGCTTAGAAACACTGGACACACACATCCCTGCTTAACTGAGAGGTGCACCACACAAACGGGCACTGCTGAGTTCCAAACAGCTTATACATATAATGACACACCCCCCTTTTGATGACAGCTAGCTCTTCTGTGGGCACTAACATGGTTCTGGTGCTTCACAGATTTTATCTGTGGACACAATCGCTCATTTTTGTTATTCAGTAACCTAGCTCACATGCACAAACGCACACACACATGTGTGAGGTAAGCTGTTTACTACATAGGTGAATCATTAAAGGAGTTGAAGACCAGGGTATAGAAACTACAAGACAATGACACACATTATGGTGTTATGGCATACCAGCAATGGAAATGTGTCATGATTTGACAAACAAAACTGCACTAGTGGTTACTGAAGAATATTTATGATAACGCTTCTGTATAAAATTTGATCATGTGTCATTCATCATGTAGGATACCAATATACCTTTAATAAGTTTATTCCACAGTTCTCCTCAGCAGAACTTTTAGTAACCCTCCTAAAACTAAATAACTATAAAACCCTCTGCATCATAGTGTTATACATTCCTCCAGGTAACAGCATTCCCATTCTAGAGGATATTCTAGCTTGGTCATCCAAACATATTCAAAATGAAACAATCATCCTAGGGGATGTAAACATTGATTGGTTAGATATCATTAACCAAAACCTCCAAACTAACATAAACCTATTCAACTACACTCAGCTTATCTCTGATATAACTAGGCCAAATACCAAAAAGAACCAAGGCTTGGTCTTAGATTGGATCCTTGTATCTGACCCAAATAAGATCTCCACGTTTGGAACATTACCAGACAGCATCAGTGACCACTTACCAGCCTTCACTATATGTAGAACTTCCACAACTATTAGTAACCACCAATTAAAACAAACTAGAGACCTATCCCAATTCTCTCCAGAAACCCTAAATGAAATTTTACAGCATACCAACTGGGCACCATTAAAAATTAGTCCTCTTGATGATGCAGTTGAATTCTTCAATTCAACATTTCTCAAAATCTTAGATAGGGTAGCACCACCACGACTAAAATGAGTCAAGACTAATCATGCCACTTGGCTCAAGAAAACCACAAAACAAATCCTGTCCACTAGAGACAAAGCTTGGAAATCATGGCAAAAATATAAAAACCCAGCTGACCTCACTCTATACAAACAACTACGTAATCAGGCCCAACGTCAGGTAACCCAAAACAAAAAGGAATGCTTCCATAAACTACAAGACCAGCATAGGCTAAACCCACATAAATTCTGGGGGGCAATAAACTTCCTTATACAACCAGGCTCTAACACCAGTCCTTGCCCATACCCTGATAAAAGCCCCGCTGATATAGCCTCTCTCTTTAACTCTTATTTCATTGACACTATTGCCAAGCTGACCACCACTTTCCCTCCTTCTAACCCAAAGGCATCAGACCAATAATCTTCTCATCCTAAACCTCCCTCTCTACCAAAATTTTAATTTTCTCCCATACCCACATGCACCATAAAAAACTCCTTCTAAAACTTAAACCTTGCACCTGTGCTCCTGACAACTTACCTGCTGAATTCCTAAAAATATCCGCATGCTCCATCGCTTACCCCATTAGTATACTTATCAACAGATCAATCCAAGAATCCCACATACCTAATATCTGGAAGAAAGCCTATATTCTTCCTCTGCACAAAGGTGGAAAAATGCAGACATCTCCAACTTTCAGCCCATAGCTATTCTCTCTCCCATTTCAAAAATATTAGAAAAATGTGTTCATACCCAACTTCTCAACCATTTAATTAATAACCAACTTCTCGCCCCAACCCAACATGGCTTTAGACCAGGCCATAGCACTAACTCAGCTCTCATCTCCTTTATAGATACAATAAATCTGGCATGTGATTCCAATCTGATCATCTCCACACTATTCCTTGACCTTTCAAAAGATTTCGATACCATTTCACACTCCCTTTTACTCTCTAAACTCAACAATCTAGGTCTCGCACCCCCAACCTTAAATTGGTTCTCAAACTACCTGTCTGGCAGATATCAATCAACTAAATGGCAGCAACCCTGTTCCCCCTTCCTCAGCATCTCCACAGGTGTCCTCCAAGTCTCTATACTGGGCACCCTTCTATTCAATATATTCATTAATAACTTCCATAACTCCCTTACACATGGCACTGTGATCCAATATGCAGATGATTCAACAATCATCTGCACTGTTAAAACCCCTTCTGCGTTGCAACTACTAACCCAAAATGCCTCCACATCCACTGAAAAATGGATGTCATACAATCACTTAGCTCTCAACCCAAACAAGACTAAACTGATCCTATTCACTCCCAAATAAACACCCTCTCTAAATAGAACTGAATTCTGTATCCACTCCCAGCATAATACCACCATTGAAGTAGTGTCTAGTACTAAACTACTAGGAGTCATTATTGACGAAACCCTAACATTTCATCTCCACATACTCAATAACATCAAAAAAGCACATCAGAAACTGGGCACCCTTATAGACATAGCTATTACCTCAATAACGCTGCTAAAAAGACTCTAGCCTGAGCCATTCTACTTCCACCCCTGCTATATGGTGCCCCCATACTCACAAACATCCACTCATCACTTAAAACAAAGCTCAACTCATGTTACAATAAGGTCGTCAGATTTGCAACCAATGCTAGATCCTCATCACACCACTGTTCCTCACTGCAACAACTAAACTGGCTAGAGCCACCACTCTATCTCAACTGCCTACACTTAACTACTGCAGATAAAATGATATATAAACCCACAGCATGTTCCTCTCTCCTCCTTACTATCATTGTACTAACCAAATAGACCTCTTAGATCAGAAAATAAAACACTGCTTAAAGTAGACAAACCCACCTCCCAGCCCGTGAAATGCTCTATTCCTTCACTGTTTCCAAACTTTGGAATACCCTCCCAACCACAATAATCTCCATCACCTACCCTCCACTCTTTAAAAAATCTCTTAGACAACACCTCTCTTCCTGCTGGTTATGCCCGTGCCAAAGATAACCCTCTCACTTTCTTCCCCTACTGTGCCACTCCCACTTCACCCCTCCTCTAATCATTCAACTGGTCAATATGTAAGTCCTCTGCATGTTTTAATATTACTGTTAAATCAATGCCTAACATTGTTTAATGCACTGCCTTCTAGCTATCTATGTAACTATAACTATATGTCTGTATTTTTATGTATTTGCCTTCTAGCTATCTATGTAACTGTAACTAGCTTTCTATCTTTATTGTAATCTTCAACATGTTTAATGTCATGTGGAGCTTTTCTCCCCGAACCTCCAGAGAAAATGGGCTCACCTAGGCCCAGTGGACCTTCCCAGTAAACAAATGCAATAAATAAACAAATAAATACATTTAACAGTTTACTAGGCTGGGCATGACAAATAATTTGAATTAAAACTGCAGTTTGCCAGACCAGCTGCAATCACCCCCCCCCCCAAGTACCTCTAGAACAAATGCTCAAGGATCTATTTCCACAGTTTGGGATGTACAACAATGGACAACATCCCAGGACAAGACTTAAACTTGAATCTAAAAGTGCAAGTCACATGTATGCCAATATTTGCCCAAGGTCATATTAAGAAGTTTGCAAATAATTTAACAGAGAAAATACTAGTATATAATTCTATATTATCACTAACAAAGATTCTCATATCACATTTATTCAAGAATGCTAACAATTTTCAGTTAAGAAGGTCATCTGAAATTTCCCTAACATCAACATCTAGTGGTTTGGTTAAAGTGTTCAACCAGTGCTTTAAAAAAGTAATCTGAAGATGTTTGTAGAAGAAGAAAACCTGGAATGGAAAATGATTTTACAATTTCTTTTATAAATTTCATACAGGAAAGTGCTTCAGACCACAGCAGTCTAAGCCCCTTCCCAGTTTTCTTATATGGCAGAAACACTTGTAGGCTGTCAGGAGTAAAAAAGGTGACATGGACAAGGATGCTTACTATGACTCATTCATATAATTGGAATAAAGCCGCACGATGCAAAAATGTCAAAGGTGTGCAACCAACAATGCCAAAGGTGGAGGTATTGTAACAAAGAAAAAAATGAATGTCATACAGCTGTAACCGATAATATAGTTTTGCTGTCAAAGCATTACTAACTCAAAGAAATTGCTCTTCTACAGTGGTTTAGCAAACTGTATAGTAGACGGGGTGTAAGAGCATTAAATAAGTAAGTTCGTCTTAGGTACTGTCAAATGCCTTCATAGTCATTGATCTTCACAAGCAGTAGAGGCAGTATAGAAAAATAGAGAAATAAGATTTTATCTACATTTTAGCGTATTCTGAGCTATTTCAGCTTTTGTTACCAACAGTTTCTCAAGGATGGGTAATTGCTGTCATGCAGATATTCTACTGGCAAACTTCTGCTAATTCAAATATCCAGTTCACAACATTATTTTTTTCTCTATTAGTCTGCATTAATGAGTCATAGACTGCATTGTATCCTTGCAGCCTTTATGAAATTTACATACAATGTGTTATAAGGCAAACATTTGTTTGCTGTGGTATACCTACATGATGCAATCATTTTTGCAATACTCTCTCTATACACACACACATACATACACACACACAGGGATGTCGGGAGGCATACTGACTGTACGCATTTCAGTACAGTTTATCTGGAGTTTGGGGTAGCAATCTGGCTGGCTTTAGTACCCATGATTTGTTTGTGAAGTTAGCTACAATTTAAACCAATGGCTGCTGATTGGTCCAGACTCCTGCTTTAGTTGTGAGAGAGAGCATGAGAACCTAGGAGTAGACAGCAAGTACATGGTAGTCTAATAATCTTCCAACTTCCAGTTCCCATTGACCTGCTTCAGCTTATCTTTATTGCAGTCAGAGATTTGTACCAACCTGAATCATTTTTGTATGCAAGTTATTTGAATTTAGAAGTTTTTGGTTTGTAAATAATAATATTGCGCAGTCTGACAGTACACATCAAGTGTAGTGAAAGTTAACTAGTCATTGGCAGTTGATGGTCAGTTTTGCTGATTATCACAAGAGCATTTTTTTTTTGTATTTCTAAGTGCTTTCATACCACTCGCGAGCCACATGCATACTAGTATTGATACTTATTTTCCTTGGCAAACAAGTTTCTTTCTTTAAAATCAGAAAGTTAATGCACCTAGACTAGATGTAATATTTGAGTGTGACTGGTGGTAGCAGACGAGAAGACTAAAGACACACACCTCAACTACCGAGTAATTATCCGGTAATAACTATGTACTACTGTTGTTTGTTTTCCAATCCCAGAGACACTTGACATCAGCTTGCTTTTATTTTACCTCCCTGGAGGTTTTGTTAATAGTGTTTTCCTTTGTAAAATGTCCACTTTACTTTATCACTTCTCCCACTTCTATTTTCTTTGTTTTATTCTTTTCTGTTTTAATACTCTGCATCGCTTTTATAGTTTCCAGTTTAAAAACATTTATATAATACTATATGGAAGAGCGATATTTACTCTTGTGCAACACCAGATGGTCCAGTATAAAAGTGAGAAACCTAGAGTTGTTATAGATGTTTGTCCTGAAAAGATGGGAAATATCTGTTCTAAAGCAAAACACACCAACACATCTACCCCATTATAAAATATTTACAGCGGTGTCCTCAGGCATCTATCTAGATCTAGAAAATAATTTAACTGAGCAGTAGTGGCGGGCGGCATGTGGCGCATTTCAAATCTGACAAAACCCGCCAAAGAACAAACGTGAGCGGCGCACACACAAAACATTATGGCAGAAGAACAGAACGAGAATTTGGGTGAAAAAGCATACAGTAGTTGAGAGCATATACTCTGTGGCTGTGTGAGTAAGTTTATGGGAACACTACTTGTACCTAGCACAAATTCAGAGACTCGTATATACCATATACACTATTTTTCACTCTCTTTGAGTCTGAATTTGTGTTAGGCTGTGCAAGTAGTGTTCCCATAAACTTACTCACAGGCTGAGGCCTGTCCAAGTACAGTACAGTACGTACTTGTACAGTACGAGGAGACTTTGGACTTGGACAGTCCAGAGCACATATGTGATTGTAGTCATGTACAGGTTTGAATAAAGTATGGCATAACTGACAATACTTACTTGTGCTCAAATTATTACTGTTGTCTCCTTGTAATACTATTTCCAGATGACCCTGCACATAAAACATCCTCCGTTCAGATGTTCATCTTTTTCTTATGCTATCTTTTCTTATATGGCTTGCTTTGTAGAACAAGCTAGTATATCATGCAATATGCTCTGTGCATAACTCTCAGCTGCTACGGTTCACACATACTGCTGCTATGACTTTCAGTCTTAAATTCTGTCTTGTTTCTCCCAGATTTACTGATTTTCTTCTAATTTTCATCATGATGGAAGGCCTTTTCAATGATATATACATTTATAAATAACTGAAATTAGCCCATGCAAAGATTCCTTACACTAACTATATGGGTTCTGTAGCAGCTGAATACAGTTAGGTTGCAGTATTTTTTTTCAGAAAAAAAATATATTAAGTCTGGGACTGGAAGTATTGTTGAAACTGATGCTTTATGCAAGTGCTTGTCAAACTGCTGAGTCTGACAGCTTGATGTTGCTTTGTTACTTTTTCAGTTGATGCTGCTAGGATTCCTTTGGCTTTAAGGCTGTTTGGTTGCTTTGGTGGATAAAGAGATCTTCAATTTTTTACTATTTGTAGCTGGAGAGACCATGGTTTTCTCATATGTACATCACCAGTGACCAGAATGGAATGTTCTGTAGGAGAAGCTGAAGATAGGGTAGGGATTTTGAAAACAAACAATAATGCTAGTACACTATTTAATATTGATTTAGACCTCTGTGCACTATGCACATTTTCCGTGCTCCATCATATTTCTTAACTGGCTACAAATGATTGCTGAAAAGAGTCCCAACTAAGTCTTGTATCCCAGTCTGTAACAGATGACAAACTGTATCCAGTATCTCAGCATGTCAACTGGCTATTCAGTACTGTTTAATGCTCAGGATATGTTTGATGGGATATACATTGGTTCCCACTTAACCTCACTGAATGCCTTGTTTGCATTGATAAAACATAGGTTCATAGGTAGGTACTAGGCTATCTGCCCGAGGGCATTTATAAGCCTAGCCGGAGTGTGTCGGCTTTCACCACCCTATTGATTAATTAACTGATCCTCTGTCAAGCAGAGCCAATGAAGTGATCCCAGGGGTGTATTTTCTGTTACCCATCCACTCGTCAAGGTTCCTCTGGAAGAGTATTAATGAGGGTCTCTGCCTGATGTAATTTGGAATTTTGTTCGAAAGCATGGGGAGTCTCTGTGACAGGAATCTATCCCTCCAGCATGTTCTATTTATTGTTGTGGTGAAGTTTAGCTCACTAGAGTGCATGGCTCGCAGTGACTTGGATTTCTTTAGGTGGAGCATGTCCATCAATTCTAAGTTGGACATGGCTTTGTAAGTCAGGCAGAGATCACCACTGAGTAAGCATATGCCACTGAGTACAGCCGGAGTTTTTTCAGTTGGGCTGCATAGGACATATGTTTGAGGCCAGTAATCCTCTTGGTGAGGTACTTTTGTGGTCCTTCAAGCTGTTGGAAGTGTCTTGTGAGGTACATCCCAAATGGGGCATTGTACTCTATGATGGGTCTAATGAGTGACGAGTAGAGGGGCACTATAACCTCTTTATTTCTAGATGCGAACCCTTTAGTAATTAGATGGGCCACATAGAAGGATTTTCTAACTACTTTGGCAATATGATTGTCAAAGGAGAGATTACTATCTACCTGGGTCCTCAGATCTCTTATTACCTCTTCTGTATTAAGGGGGCTGCCACCTATGTGGTAATTCATGGGTGTTTTGTTTTTTCCCAAATGGGATGACTATGCATTTTTTGGCATTTAGCTTGAGGCCATGACTTTGACACCAGGTGTCTGTCTCAGTAAGGCCCTTCTGGAGAATGTCTGTGTCAGCCGGAGAGTCAGTTATGGCTTCCAGTTTGCAGTCATTGGCAAACTTGGTTAGCCATAGTCCTCCTGTGTTTGCCTGTACTTCTGAGAAGTATATGCTGAACAGTAGGGGTCCCAGGACCGAGCCTTGTGGGACACCACTTGTGATTGGTTTACAGTCGGACCTGGAGCCTGCTATTCTTACCATGTTAGTTATGTCTGTAAGCCAGTTGGCAACCCATCTCATGACGTAGGGGTTTATATTCAGGCTGGTGAGTTTTTCTGTAATACCCGAGTAGGGAATAGTGTCAAAAGCCTTGACGAGGTCAAGGTAGGCTGTGTGAACCACCTTTCCCTCGTCTATGGCCTTGGTGACTGTCTCGAAGAAGTCAGCCAGGTTTAGTAGGCATCATCTGCCCTTAACAAAGCCGAACTGGGTCAGTTCAAGTGTTTGGAGGTTCCCAATGTCTTTGTTAATGAGTTCCATGATGATGCACTCCATAGCCTTGCAGACTAGGCTAGTCAGGCTTATGGGACGATAGTTACCAGGGTCAGTTGTGGCCCCTCCTTTGTGGAGAGGAATAACCATTGCTGTGCACTATTCTATGGGCATGTAGCCTGTGGAGAGGCTGAGGTTGAACAGCGTGTTTAGGTGTGGGGGTTAGTTCGTTCTGTAGTTCATGCAAGACGCAGCCTGGGACACCATCTGGTCCCTTTGACGCTGTGTTTTTGGTTTTGATAGGGCTGTTTTCACCTGTGTGTCTTGTGATTTGTGGGACACTACACTTTTCCGGTATTGTTGTGGGCCCTTTTGGAGGTGAGAGGGGGTGAAGTTTGTACTGAATCTATCTGCCAGGATGTTGGCAATATCAGTAGGTTCAGTATATTTTGTGCTATTTTGCACTAGTTCAGTGCATATCTGCAAGTTGCCACTTAGATTATTAACATAGCTAAAGAAGGCTTTGTGGTTATCTTTTGAATCCTTGGCTATTTTTCTTTCGAAGTTAGCCTTGGATGATTTCATGAGGGACCTTAGTTTCTTACTGATACTGATCAGGGATGTCTTTCCTTCTTGGGATCTGCTTTTTTTCTGAACTAGTTTCCTCCTTTTATTGTATAGCCTGTTTATTGCAGGGGTCCACCAAACTGGTTTCCTTCTATTAGAGGAGTGAGTCTTGGTTTTGCTAGGGAATGGCACGATCCATGCACCCTTGCAGGTGCTCATAGAGTGCATTTGTAAAGGTTTCTGCATCTTGGGCAGCATTATCCTTTAGCGGGGGGCTGTGAAACTTATCACCTCTGTCTTAAGTAAGGTGAAGTTTGCTTTAGAAATGTTTTTTACTGTGGTTTCCTTAGTTGGGCATCGTGGTGGGGTGTGGCCATCCAGAGTGATTAGTTTATGGTCTCATCTAACCAGTGACGGGTTGACCTCTGGTGTGGAACACCTGTCACCCATGTTGGTGATGACCAGGTCCAATATGTTTTCACCTCTGGTAGGGGAGTTTACCAGCTGATCCAGGGCATTTGAGTTGATGAATTCCAGGAAGTGCTGGGCCTGGGAATTTGTACTTGAACAATGCTGTGTATACCAGACTTAAAGGGTCCTACTGTGTTCAGTGTTTTCTCTTTCTCAGTTTTTATGGCTTTGTCCAGATTTCTTGCTTTAAGAGGTATGCACCATAATACCCATCAATCTATATTGTTTGCACTTGAAATATTCATCATGGGTGGGGATTCTTTAAAACACAGTCATTTATGATCCCGTCTTTACTAATGCTTTGATGCCCATGCCCTGGCCCTGCAATCAAGGAGCCTCAATCCTCACCACTAACAACAAAAAGGGTGTCTCATATATGAGGAAAGGATAACAAATACACACAGTAAAGTACAATTTCCCTTAAGAGCACACAGAGATCAGTCAGTCTGCGGCTGGTTGCTCCCTTTCTCTCCAGGTCCCCAATAAGACTCCCCACTGGCACAGCTATAGGGTCCAGATCTCAGCCTAGCTGGCAAGCTAACCTCCAGTACCCCCCCCCCTGTCCAACCAGTGCTTTGTGTCCCTGCCCAATTAGCTGACACACACACTTTGAGATAAGTATTTATACAACTTTACAGACACTCCTGGGAAAGGCTGACACAGATTCTCCAGCTGTGCCCCTATGCCAAGACTATACGGCAGTAATTCCTACTAATACTTATCAGCTACCCAAAGGCCCTTAAAAGGGTGTCCAATTATTACTGTTCAATATTATTATCCAATAGTTGTCACCTCACAGTAAGACGCTGTCCGATTTGAATCACAGCTGCGTGGAGACATGCGTGAATGAGCATACCTTCGTTGAAGGTTGTGCGTCAGGGCTGGTAACTCGAGATGTAAAAAGTCAACTACCAATCATTAGCAGACTGGAGTTCCGCTGTGGCAACCCCTAACTGGGAAAAGCCAAAAGACACAAACAAAGTAGTGTAACTGAAAAGTCAAAGCTTATCAGAGGGGCCTTGTACAGTTTTACCAAAGACATGCAATGTAGTCTAGAGCTTAAATTATCTCTACACAAAACAGCCACAGTTGAAAAGGGTTTAAAATTATTTAACAATAAATACTAAAAACACAAGACAATACTACTACACACAGTGCTATTCAAGAGTTCAGAGATCACAGAGAAGTACTTAAAACAATACAGTAGGACAGTTCTGATGAATTCAGAAAACACTTGGCCTCAAGACTTTCGGCTTTTCCCGGTTAGGGGTCGCCACAGTGGAACTCCGGTCCGCTCATGATTGTCAGTGGATTTTTACGGTGCCAAGTTGCCAGCCCGACGCCCAACCTTCAAAGAAGGCATACCCATGCATGCTCGCACCTACCTGCATGACTCTTTGACATCACTCGACTGCGGTGAGGGCATGCAGACTCCACACAGAAGGTGCTCCAGCCGAGAATCTAATCTTTTCTAATTCCTAGTTATCACTAAGAGAAAACAGTTCTAATAACTTACACATATAGAGCATGGCAGTGCTGAGTTGAATGTCTAAGATCAAAATGCGTAGTCTCTCTATGAGCAATAGTTTAAATTGAAATTGTAGTTCTAATAAACATTACATCATTCTTACACCTTCCTGGTGTTCCCAGGCTAACAGAAACTACATTCTTTTATCTTGCAGCTGCAGGAAGCATAGCAATAAAACACATTTGCATGTTTAAATCTAGCAGTTTAACTCTTGGTTAAAACAATAGAAATAATGTCTTTATCTAGATAGACTGGCTCTGAGCTTTAGATCAAAGGATAGACATGAAATGATTTTAACTTCAAAGACAGATAGGAAAAGCTTTCATAGGTTTATAGGTAGGTACTAAGCTATTGGCCCTAGGGCCTATATAAGCCTAGCCAAAAGGTACCCTGGCTTTCGCCACCCAAGAAAATTATTTTCCTGTGCCTCTGTCGAGCAGAGCCACAGAGGTGATCCCTGGGGTGAATTTCCTATTTCCCATCCAATCATCAAGATTTTTCTTGAAGAGTGCTAATGATGAGCTCTGTTTGATATAGATAGTTAGTTTGTTCCAGAGTATGGGAAGTCTCTGGGACAGTAATCTATCCCTCCAGCATGTTCTGTTTGTTGTGGTGACAAGGTTTAGGGCCCTATAGCGTGTAGCTCGGCGAGATTGGGATTTCTTTACAGCAGAGGGCAATGTTGCTACATTGCTTTAAGTCCAACATTTCACAGTATTTTCTTTCATTTAAGAAACAAGCCTGCATTTTACATTTATATTTACAAACGACAGAATTATGTATCAAATTCTTAGTTGGCTAGGCTGGCAGCCTTCACCCATCTCTACCCAAATCTTCACAAATGCCATGACATACTGCCATCTGTTATGCCAACAAATTGCACAGGGTACACAAGGGCACCAGTTCATAGCTGCAGTTGCTCAAACTGTGTGCCTCATTACTGCACTTTGTATACGTGTGGTTTCTCTGAATATTTTTTCTTTATTTCCATTTCTTCCCTACTCCTTTCACTTTTTTCCATTCCTCATACACTCCCTCTGTGCTTATCACATCTTTGCTCCCTCTCTTCTGTTGGCTCTGAGTTGTGTTAATGTCTACACCACATCCCTAAATTACTGTCCAGCACTGCCTGCTGTAGCTGACATTAATTGCCTGTTCAACCACATTGGTGCATTCTTTATTAATCTATTTCTCATGTCACTTGTTAATCAAGGTCACTCTATTTTCAGCACACCACCCTTATCAATGGATAGTGAACAGACAGCAGCAAACATTGCCATTTTTTTACTGGTGTATAACTTTTCTAGTGTTTTCCTATTTGTTTCCTCTGAAATTGCACTAACATCAAGCTATACTAAATGACAGACAGCTGCTAGCCAGATAGTTGGCTTTGAATGGCTACCTTTTGTGGGTCTAATATATCATCCAGATTTAAAACAATTTTTTTATGCATCTCTACCATCATCAACTCCTCAAACACCCACCAGTCAAACCCAAGCACCACCCCCCCACACCCCAGACTACCTATACTTCACAAAGATTTCTGACTATTGGATCACCTGTTTACTAGAGCAAATCATGCTTGTCTTTCTTCTGGCCTCTTCTGGCAACTTGTCTTGGTACTATTTGATAATGCCTTGGTATTTCTATTTAACTGGTATATGTGCATGTGCCTTGGTATTTCTATTTAACTGGTATATATGTGTGTTTGGGTGTGCGTGGGGTACAACTTCATTGGAATGAAGTCTGCAAAATTTTAAATGAGAAGGTATTTTGTTTTTTGACCCATGAAGATATGAAATGCTCAAGCTGCTTCATCATGCAAGTAATTACCACCCTGGCATATTGCACACAATGATCATTCAGGGAGCAGCACTGTGAAAGGGGCGTGGCCTGGTCAGCAGTTTAAGGAAGTGTATGGACAGCAACGTGTAGATGTGGGTGTGGCTTGTGGGTGTGGCTTGTTGGGGGCAGCAGTCTAGGAGCTGTGAGTACAAATCTGAAAATCCTGGCTACACCCCTACACAAACATACACACACACACACACACACACAAAAACATGTACAATGTGCCTTACAAAGCTAAAACAAACTGGACTACTTCTTAATAAAAATATTTGTTAATCTGCATTAACCCCAAGCTAGATTAACTTCTTTGGTGGTGCTTGCTTTAACTAGTGTGTCCTCTAGATTTTGTAGCTAGATAGGTAGGGGATTCTAATCTCACAATATTCAACTTGTGTGTGTATAAAGTTGTGTGAATATAGCTACTACTGGCCTCAATAAAATAGTAGCCTGGAGTATATTTTTTGCCGGGAGAGTTGGCATAATGGTTAAGGTGGTCATCTGATAGCATTTGTGTGAAGCTGCTCATCAAGTAGCAGCAGTTACTGGTGCCTTGCATACACACAATCACCAGAAGTTGAAATGTCCCTATAAAAAAACAGAACTTTACTTCAGTCCCGCATTAGTCATGGGGCAATTATTTTCCACTGTGACCAGCATTTACACATTTAGTTAGGACTGTTTATGTCTACCTTACCTTATTATATACCCGGGACTATTGCTGCTCAGAGAACATCTGGTTTGGGCACTGGGCAGCATCACTGTTTAAGTTAACTGCAGTTTACACCAAGTATGCACCCTTCCCTCATCCAGTTGCAAACATCCTCCACTCCTATCCTTTGAGAGTACACATTAGGATCTGCAACCATGGATTGGCACTTTCCTGCTATCTTTGCATCCACTTTGGTGGACACAGGCATCCTGAGGCAATGTAACAAATGCCTTATGTACATTGACAACCTCTCCATTTTCAAACAGACAAATACAGTATATGAAAGATTTAGTTGAACATTGACACTAGAAGTTAAACTCTAACATACAGATACAAAAAGCAGCAAGCAAGTTGTCAGTGACTCACATACATCACTCAACATAGCCACAAAGGACCACACACATAAACCCACATATGTGGAGGTGCTCATATGTAACTTACTCAAATCTCAAAGTCCTCTTAGATACAGTCCTCAGAAACTCTGCATGCACACAAACAAGCCAATTCCAATCACAACACATAAAGCCACATCTCATTATGTCTCAACTACCAAGCGCATAAAGCACAATACTCCACAACCCAATATTCTGGTCATAGGAAATTCCTTTGTGAGACACATATGTCCCCTCTTACCAGGCTAGATAAGGAGAAGGTCACAGTTAGTTGCATGTCTGGGCCAGAATCCAGCAGATCATGCAAGCACTCGGGTTACTTACTTCTAAGTACCAGTATGAGTCAATCATAGTTCATTTGGGTGTGAATTACTTCAGACATACCTCACTGGACTATATGAAGAGAGATGTAATTGAGCTCGCAGAATATGTGTCACAGGCAGGTATAAGCCTAGCATTCAGCAACATTCTACCATCTCCCTCCGAGGATGATGCCACAATACTAACAGAAAATGATCACCTGCAACAATTGGCTTAATTACTGGTTTCAGGTGTCATTCCAAAGGGTTCTAATACTTGTTAGTCTGGGAGGACATGGTTGATATGGCATGCTGCTTTGCCTGGGATGGTCTTCACCTGTCACCTCTAGGCTTTCAGATAGTGACCAAAACATTATCCACCCCATAGTGCTTTTTTTAGGCATTGCCAAACAAACAAGGCTTCCAACATGACAAAAGCTACTGAAGAGAAGCTAAAGGTTTTACTGCCCAGTGCTAGGAGTCTCTACAAGAAACTGCACTCTCTGGAAGCTCTCCTCACCCTGGAGAATGCTGACATCTGTGCAGTTACTGAAAGCACAGCACTCAGGCAGAGCATGGCTATAATGCCATTCATATGTTCCAACCACCCACTGATCATGAAAGAGCAAAAGGTTGAGATGTATCTATTTACATAAAGGGTAAGTGCACCTCAAGGCTGATCAGACAATATGATATGCCTGAGCTACTCCATGTCCAAGTAGCCATGGGAAAATCCATTACCATATTCTTCCTAGTTACAGGTACCCTACCTTGAGCTAGGAAACCCATACATCATATGTGAAGTTACTAGCCTCACTCACCATCCAGTCCAATACCATACTCATGGAGGATTTTAACCACCCCTCCATTAATTGGGAGGAGTCCACAACCACTAACAATCATGACCAATGATTTCTTGACTCTGTAAATTCCAATGCTCTGGGGCAGCTAGTCTGCACTCCCCATAGTGGAACAAATATACTAGATTAGGTATCCACAAGTATGGAAGAGTGCTGCACCCTCCCTCACCCCCATGTGATATCCACACTGGTAAGATCAGATCACAAAGTGGACTCCCTTGAAAAAAGGTAAAACTTGTCCCCCTACCTAACCCCAAAAACTTTAAGAACTTCTCTAAGGTAAATTACCCCCTATTAGGGGGTGGCATATCTGTTTTTAAAGCTCCCCCAAATCTAGAAAACACAGAAACATATGCAGAGGTGTACACAAAAGCCCTGTGCAACTATATAAATAACTGCATTGAAAATGGCAGTACCAGACCAAAATAAACCCAGGTAAAAAATAAAAAACAAGCCACCCTGGTGGACCCCTGGTATTAATAGGTTGTACAACAAAAGAAATAAAAAAATTAGGTCAAGAAGTAAAAGGGAATGTGCGTAACAGAGCAAAGAATTCCTCATTAGTTTAAACAAGCAAATCAGGGAACTAGTCAAATCTCTGAAAACAGACTTTACACTTTGGGGTAAAAATAGTCTCCAAAGCTAAGGCATATTTCAGTTATGTCCACAATCTTAAGGGCAACGCCCAACAATGTATGGAATTAGTTGCAGATGGCATCAGCTATACTCAGCCAGAAAATATGGCAAATCTACTGGCTGACAAATTCACGTTAAATTTCACCTGCCCATCACCAGTTTTCCCCCCAAAAAATACTCTCCACCACTCTACTGCCAATTATCACCAAAGAACAGGTTGCCACTGTACACTCTAAAGCTAAACACATGGCTTCAATGGGGCCTGACAATATACCAGGTTGCCTGTTAAACAGCTTAAATTTGGATTTATCAGGCCCATTAAGATCCCTATTTAACCACAGCCTCTTGACTGGCTTATCCCTCTGCATAAAGGGTGACCATCTACTGACCCAGGAAATTATAGACCCAAATATTAGACTAGTCTTATATGTAAGGCCATGGAAAGAATAATCATGAACCTGATAAATAATGACACAGGAAGCCTCCAAACACTGGACCCAACCCCATTCAGCTTTGTTAGGGTCAGGTCATGCCTACTGAATCTGCTGGATTTCTTTGAGAAAGTCATTAAGCCCATGAATGAGGGTAAAACAATACATGCCACCTGCCTTGACATGGCCAAGACACAATTCCCCACTCAGGTATTATAAATAAACTCACAAAGCTGGGCATAAATCCCTACATCACCAGATGGATAGCTAAATGGTTCACAGACAAAACACATGTGGTTAAAGTGGGTGAATCCAGATCCAACAAGAGGCCATTTACTACTGATGTGCCACGGGGCTCAGTGCTGGGAGCACTCTTGTTCGGAATATACTTCTCTGAAGTCAAAGCTAATGTGGAAGGCACATGGATGACAAAATTTGCTGGCAACTGCAAGCCGTGGACAATCATTGAATCCCCCAGTGAAGTAGATATCCTTCAGGAGGGTCTCAATGAGACAAATGATTTGTGCAATAACATGGCCTAAAACTAAATGTGAAAACTGCATTATCATACTCTTTGGGAAGTCAAATTGCCCTGCAAATTGCAACATCAACAGCAAACCCTTTAGAGTAGACTCAGAGAGGATAGGTCAAGGTACACAGAAAGATCGTAGCCTAAACTTTGGCCACCATATATCCACAGTGGTTAGGAAGTCCTTCTATGCTGCACAACTTATAAGTAAATGTATGGCATCCAGATCTAAAAAATTATAGTCCCGCTGTACTCAGCCCTCATTACACTAATATTCAGGTACAATGTGCCATTTGGCATGTACTTACCCTCAGACGTTCCTCATAAAAAAATTAAAAAAAATTACAGAGTGTAAACATAATATCCTATGCTGATAATCTAAAAGCCCTAGCCATTTACTCTGTCTCCTACCAAATATTAAGTGGTGAACTATGCCTGACCTACAAGGCGCTCACAAATTCAGCCCTGAGGAAGCTGCTACATATCTGCAAGTATCGTCAAATCTAGGGAACTAAACTTAGTCAGCAAGTCAAATAATACATGCAGGAGAGACAGATATGTGACTGAGATGGTCCTTCTTTGGAACAGCCTTCCTGTTGACATTAAGCAGACCCCTTCCCGGGTCCTCTTCAAACACAATTTGGATTGATGGATGGGAAATCACAAATTCACACATGGGGTAGTGCCTCTGTCCCTTATGGACAGGGTCAATTTGTAAGATACTGAATGCATAGGCACAAATCTATACCATCCGCTTGGCCATAGAGGCATATTTTGGGTAATATTGGGTTATATTGGCTAGGCTTATAAGGGTTCTTAAGCACTTACCCTAGTAATCTTCTATGAATCTATAAACCTATAGACATAAGTTACAGGGTTTAATTCTTTCCTTTGAGGGAAATTGGATAGGCTTAAAATAGCCCACTTGGGCAGCTAGTCTAGTACTTCTTTATGAACCTATGAACCTATTCTGAGCTTTCACATTTGATGCTAGAGCATACCATCTGAACTTCCTAGATTGTGCAGTATGTAAAGACTTTTACCTCATATTTTTGGTCTTCTCCTCATACAATTTGTGGTTTTTTGGGAAATCACTGAGGACTGAAGTCACTAAATAATGACATACATTTGAGTTTCAGTCTTCATGCTTCAGAACAATGCATGCTAACACACATCCTGCTATTCTAGAAACTTTTTAAGTTTATAAGAGCAATGTTTAAAATCTGTCCCTATCTCTGGGTCTCCACCCCCCCCCCATATTTCTCTCCTTTGTTTAGATTTCTTGTGCTAAGGGATTGAGAGGTATGCACTAGAGAACATAGATCAGGTCCTACAAAGTTATAACATACTGGAGAAGGTCCTCCTTTTATGAAAAAAAAAAAAAACAGAAGGCGTTTGTGGGACAGGAGGATGTTTTATTTATTATTATCAGTTTACTTCATTTTTACTCCATGTTTCCTGTTTCACAATGAATTATTAAAATAGAATGAACATTAATTTGCTGTTTTGAGTGTGAAAGTATTTTTTTGTTTATTAAAGATTGAATACCTTGCTATTTTAAAGACATAAGACATTCAAATTCTGGTAAAATGTTTAAGATTTATAAATATGCAAGAGAAGAAAAAGAGCACACTGTACTTCATTCTATTAAGAAGCAACAAGAATGAGAAAGTGGACTTTAAAGAAGCTATGCTACTATTTGAATGGCAAAGCATTCACTGCTTACGGAGACCATATGCCTCATAAATGGCAGCTTAACATAAAGATGTAAAAAGATTATGTTCTGGTACTTGTCACTACAAGAATACTAGTCTGCAGTACAATATCATACCTGGCCAAACATTAGAACAACTGCTTCTTTGTCCCACATAAGCACATTTGGCCTGGTAAGGAAGAAAGTGGCAAAATATATTGGGGAGCCGCGCTATGGAGACAGATTGCAAAATAACATTCAAAGTTTTTTGCAGACTCAGTACTAGACTCATGAAGAAGATGAGTTATGACTGCAACCTGTACTTACGAAAATGGGCAGCCAAAATCTAAATCCACCATGATAAGAAAGAAAAACAGGAAAGCAATGGCACAGTAGTAAAGGTAGTATATTAGTGTGTTATTAAATGAGTGGGGTAATATAATAATATTTTATTGATGTTGCTGTCTTCACAGTGTCCATTAGCGTAATACAGCCCACTGGTACACGTTTTATTTTTTTCTTTGATCAATAATAAGATTCATTCCTTTTGCAATAAAAGACTGCAAATAAAAAGTATGCATTGTCTTTTCTAGCTACTTTTCATTGAAATCTGATTGGTCTAACCCAATTAACTAAAGCAGAATTTGTCATGTGTTTTTACATTGGTAAAAAGCTCCACATGCAGCCACACCCAGGTATTTACACTCAAAGGAAGGTGTCCTCTGCATCGCTTACCTAATTAATCTCTGAGGCCACAAAACCTTGGAGTAAGGCATAAAGCTTTATGTGTATCAATTTACTTAGCTTTAAAAAACAGACTCAGTTTCTCTAAAATCAGCTGTGTCAGACAATCAAATATCTCCTGCCCTTGAGTCTTATAATGCTGTTATCTTCAGACACTTCTTCTGATCCCATCCTTAGTAAATAAATGAATTGAAATGGTGAGCAGAGACGACGGTGTTTCTTAATCTTGGTAAAATGTTAGTATTGCTCACCTTTCCAACATCCTGATAGTAGAGCTGGAGTACACATCGGAGAGTCTTGTCAGTGCAACTAATTTTGTTTACTGTACAAATGAAGAAGTCTATCAACTTGAAAGAAATGTCTGTCTTCCTGGCTCTAAGAGCAGTAGGAAATGAATAATTAAGAGTGTTACATGTGAACATAGACAACTCAGCAGTCATTTGGCACATAAGCACAGTAGCTGGGTAGTTTATTGTCTTTGAAGGCTACTCATGCATTTATGGGAATTAGTGTTGTCTGTGGATCAGCACATACAATTTGTTCATCTTACTGATGAAAATATTCTAACAGACATTATTGTTCAAGATGTTCCTCTGGATAATGAATGGCAACTGTACCTGAACATCTTTCAAAACCTAATATCTGCTTGAGGACATGTACATGGGAACCATTTATAGCCGCAGAAAACACTCAACTACCCAGAAATTAGTCCTTATTGCAATTGTAACACAAATGTGCTGTTTTATGTTTTTGCCATTCTTCTAGATTAAAGAGTTCTAGGAAAAGCAAGAGAAGAGAAAGCCCATTTAATTTTCATTTTGTCTTCTTGTCCCAGACATTCTTGGCTCTCCAATCCAGTCCTTGAAATTTCTCTGGAAAGAACATTTTCTATTCCATCAACAGGGCAGGCTACTACAACCAAATCATCCCTGCAATCACTCCGTCTCATAGCCTGTATGCTGCTGTCAGTTTACTTACAGTACTGAACTGCTCTATGTTCAAGTGACCAATGATGAATAGCAGGACATAAGGCCTTCTACTGGGAAGGTTTACCCATCAAAACAATTATTTTTCTCATTGATATGATGTACCTGTCATAGCACCATTCAAAATACAGAACCCACAGGTCCTGAATAATTACTTCGCTGCTGCTACTGCTGCTGTCAAAAAAGCTGTTATTCTCCTCTGTCAAATTATATTTTGTGTTATCGACATGTCCTCCTTGGGAACATCCATTGCCTTCCACATATGCAATAAAGATGTTTCTCAAGGGAGTTTATATTTGAATCTGATGAAGAGAGCTTTAGTACTACCATGAAATTTGAATTTTGTACAAGAATATTTGCAGAACATCTGTTTGTGCCAGTGCATTCAGTTGCACTAAAATTTCATTCATGAAAGGCATATTGAGATTTGAGGGTGGGACAGTGGGTAGGTCATACAAAAAAAACTTCAGGACAGTGCCATACCAAGATGTCCCAATCTCTTTTCTGCATGCTAACACTGAGGATTCATCACTTGTGCCCTGCCCTGAAGGGGGAATTGGACAGGTGTTGGGGAAGGGATCTAGTATGTGACTGACAACAGAAGCTGTAGTAGGAACCGAGAACATGTATTTCTTGAAAAACAGTACATATAGTGATCTCATCAGAGAGAAGCATATCTGTTTTTCAGGTTTCTATGGTATGTGGACCATGCATAATAATTCCTTAAGGAGAGACTGGCTATTTGTATTAATATTGGTAGCCTTTTCTAAGCTAAACAACTTTATCTCAGTTTTCTTTCAGGAAATTGAATACCAGTCAGTCTGGTTCTAACAATCCAAAATTACGTGCCTGAAAACTCACCTCTTAGTGCTGGCTAAATATGACTTTCTTGAAGACACACTGTTTGTGTGAGACTGCTGCATGCATTAGCTGCAATTTCTCATTTCTCTACTGTTGTGTTCGATGAAGTTACCATATATAAATTCAGGGAGACGGGAGCTTGCCAACAGCATGGGGACTGCATCCTCCTCTCCCCAGCATAAAATGCTTAATTTGAAGTATGCAGGTGGTTTTTCAGCAAATGTCTTTTCAATTAGTTGTGATATGGATATATTTTAATGAAAAATGTGCAGACGCTGTGGATACAGGAAGTTTTGATCTCAGATGTGAACTATGTATGGTCATGCATATATTTCCTGAAGTTCTATGTTCACTGCATTCCATTGTTAATGAAGATTTCCTTTGATATCATTGAATTTTGATGTCACTAACAACTAGTCACATAATCTGGTTAATGTTTTTTTTTTTTACTTTGTAATTGAACCTTGAACTTATATCACATGCTGTTCAGCTGGTAATGTCTGAAATACGTGGTTTTTTGGAGAAATACTTTACCCCTGTTATCAAATGTAAAGCAAGAAAGAAAGAACAAAAATATATCCTTATGCCTTTCTGCCTAAGGTCAGAACAGTCTTTGTCATAAACCAAAATGTATTTTATTTATTTGTTTATTAGTCTTTGTTTACTGGGAAAGTCTGATTGGGTAATATCCATTTTCAGTAGAGGCCTGGGGAGAAAAGCTCCATTTGCTTACATTGCATTATACTAAGTTCCAGTTAAACACAGGGTAGTTACATTTCTCTTTACATTTATACACATACAGTAGTTACATTTATACAGTCTTAGATTTTACAGAGGTAGAAGTTACTAAAAAGAAAATCTACATGCAACTTAGTAGATTGCACAGGAAGCAGTTATGTATAAAATGTTTTACTATTTCAGTGAGAGATTGAGGGCAGGATTCACGAAGCCTCCGTGTAAGAGTTATAACTCTTACACGGAGGCTGCAGTTAAACGGAGTGATGTCAGCATGCTCTGCATATTCATGAGAGCATGCTGAATCACACCTAAGGCTAACCCGGTCCGTGTAAGACAGTAGGGGCGTGTCCATAGGCCGAGCCCTGCAAGCGGACACGCCCCCAGAAGAGTAAAAGTGCCCAAAGTAAACACCCATGACAGAGTCCACGGAAATGTGAATAAACACAACACAACACATGCCCCCACAGACTATGAACAGAAAATATATAAATGAACACGTTATATATTTTTTTTAAATTGTAAAGATGTTTGCCCGTGAGTGCGCTCATTTGCGCAGATGTGCCCGTAGCGCAGCTACAGTTAGCAGTCAGTGGGAAAGCATATAAGAACTAAATATGCAAAGTCAGCCAAGAAGCAATAGCGTAGCGGTAGAGACGTTAGCTGAAGAGCAGGCATTCATGGTTCAGGCCCCCACAACACCAACTTTTATTTTCAGAAAAATAAGCACAAAACAAGTCCCTGACAAACATGTACACATATAAAATCACATTTTATGTAAAATGTAATGAACTAGTCCATTTATTTTGAAGAAATGTGAGGTAACAAAACAATAAAAAATGCCAGATGTGCCTATAGCTGAGCTACAGTTTAACAAGGTGAGTGCATCTGCCTGTAGGTGAGCAGTGGATTAACAGGTGCAAAATGAGTGCCCGTAGGTGAGCAGTAGTTTCACATGCTGAAACTGTGTGCCCCTAGCTGAGCTGAGCATACTATGCATGCTGACAGCCAAATGAGGCGTAAGCCAGCGCACCCCGTTTGCGCGGAGCTGCGCACCGCGCTAACAAGCTAACCGACGGGCAACGTTGAGCAAGCTGTAACAAAACTGCCTTTACACAGACACACCCCGTAGTCTGTCTAGACAGTCATAAAATATAAAAAGCAGTGGCCAGGTTTGAACCCAGGATACCATGCACCATAGTCAAGGTACTGAACCACTAAGCTACGACAGCTGTACTCAGAAATGCAGTAATAGCAAATATATAGGAATGAATAGAAAGTGGAGCATGACAAAGCAGGTTTTGTGAAGTGGATACAATTTCAAAATGGCCAGTCACAGATAAGTGCGGGTAAAATGGCATATATAAGCCCCATAGGCGGGAATACACAGCATAAACTATTGTAGAACTGACTTGCAGCCAGAATGTCAGGTGTAGGTGAGGGTAGTTGCTTTCGAGCACAGAGGTGGGGTGTTGAGGAGTCCAGATACATGGTCTGGCTCCTAGTCCACAATCATGAGGCCCAACTCATGCAGGGCCAGGTCCTGTGGGGAGCATATAGGGCTGAGGCGTGGGACCGGTTGGCTCATGATCTTACCAGTGCTACAGGGATTCCAAGGACTGGTGAGCAGGTCCGTCACCACCATGCGGACCTGAAGAGATGCAAGCAGGACCAATTGAACCTTTGGATCCAGGAGGCCCAGCAAATGCCCAACGCCCCACTACTGAGTAAGTTACATTTAATTATGTATGTAAGAAATTAAATTAGCTGATATTATGGAGATGTGTATTCCAATATTACTTCATTTATATTACAGCTGCAGGTGTCCGTTCTGCGAACCGCAGAGCCTATGGCTATAGGCTGGTGCGGTTGCGCCACCAGGCAGGTCAGTAATCCACTCCCAGTAACTGTAAAGAAATATAAAAGTATGACAGTTAGCAAAAGAGTGCAGTGTAGTCACTAACTAATAAAATGTGCAAGTAACAGTGTAAAAGTGTTTGCAAGTATTGCCTGATTACAAAAGTGTGTTGCAGTCTGAAATCCAAACAGAAAAATGAAAATGTGTAAAATAAAGTCTGAAAAAAAGATGCCCCACCTATAATATCATAGTGCACAACCTGCAGCAGGCTGAAAAGTACAGCTGCAGAAGATGAGCAACTCACATGTGTGAAATATATCCCTGTTGAAATACTGAAACATGACAGACGTGAGACTGCTGGAAAGGATTGTAATAACTACAGGTAAAACATGTCAATACAGCCTAGAAGTAAGTACCATCCTGAATAGTAAAATGAAAACAAGTGAGAGGGTGTGAGAAAGAGTTATGAATCCACCAATAAAGTAGTAATAACCCTTGTATAAAGTATACTGCAGTCAGTACTGAATGAAATGAATGTGACAAGTAGAACCAAACTGTGAAAAGTGTCCAAAGTGTTGCTGCAGCTGGAATGTGTATCCCAAAATCTGGATATGTTGCTCTCAGTCTGTAATATGCAGATAGTATGATTGTTTGAAATATCAAACATCCACAGTTGTCTATAGCTATATAAAGCAAATGTAGCAGGATGATGTAGCTGAACAAAGCCAGATATGAACGTGTATTAATAAAAATAAAATGTATATTGATGTAGCAGTAACAGTCCTATCACCAAATTGAAGTAGTTATCATATAGGAAACTGTAGTTAGAACAGTAGTGTGTATATATCTGTAGCTATTAGAAATGTACAGCATATGTATTGGTATTTGAAGGTGTTAATAATATTTTCTTCACCCCACCCTATAACCACATATAATCCATTCCTCGTGAAAATGGTATGTGCAATCACAATTAACACCCCTGGACATTTGTCCTGATGGGTCATAAATATTTGCATGTCTGTTGATGAATCTGCCCTGTTCATACATCCAAACCTGATGGCCTGTTGCCATCAATCAACCCTGCATGTTGTTGGACTGTGTATTGCTGTTCAAATTATGCATGTGTTATGCTCGCTGTTCAATGGTGTGAATATCTGGGTG
Organism: Protopterus annectens; assembly: GCF_019279795.1. Lineage (NCBI taxonomy): Eukaryota > Metazoa > Chordata > Ceratodontiformes > Protopteridae > Protopterus > Protopterus annectens. Next base: position 1,358,892,229 of record NC_056739.1, read on the forward strand.
TTTGGTTAATGGGAATACTAATGCATGCCGTTACAACTAATTGCGAATGGTATTGTATGTTACTAACCCAAACTGTCATGACATAATGCAAAACATAGGACGACAGAGAAGGCGGGTTCCAACGGACCCACCTCTCCCACCTCAGCTGGCGAGTGCACCTGGCACTAGTGCCCAGTCTGGACCCTCCTCTGGTGGCCCTGTGCCACCTGCGGGTGGAAGAGCTGCAGGGGATGGGGCCTGTCCCCCCTCTGCAAGTGTGGCCGGAGGAGAACCACCACTCACCCTCCATAGCATCCGGACTGTGGTGCGTAGGGAGATCCGGGACTCTGTTCTTGAGCCCCTACGCCAGCTTGAGGCACAGGTGGCACAACTTATGGGCATGCATTTTGCCCGGCCTACACAGCCCCCACCACAGCCCCATCCTGGGCAGTGAAGGAACAGTGGCAACTGCCCATGGGTGGGGATATCAGTTCCACTGCTGCCATCTGTGGGCTCATGGGCTCTGGATATCCAAACCTCCATCCCCGTCAATTGTGTAACCCCCCCACATGTGTCATACACCACCCCTGTATGCATCTTGTTTGTCTTGTCTGTTGATCTACCCAACCTACCTCCCCAGCTATACTGACTTCCTTCACCTGACATACCACTCTCACCTGAAAAAAAAAAAAAGGGGCACTCTGTACCCACAAAAAAATTACACCCCATACATAGCTGCCATACATACCAGACATGGAAACTATCAATTACAATTGGCTGTACAACAAGTATTATTGTTGTCCTGACACCTCTCTCAGGGGTGGAAGGTATCAAATGTCACACCAAATTACAAACATATGCACAGATGTTGCTGATGAAGAAATGGGCAGCTATGGGCCTTACCTACATCCCTCCTGCAAAACCCAAGCTTGTTTCCCTACTGTCTTACCCTCTTTGTGACCCCTTTTTCACCACTTTCCTGCCTCCCCATTTTCATTTCTTTCAAAGAAAATAGCATGGGTGTGCGCAAGAGTAAGCACGTTTAAGTGGTTGTAAGCGGGTGTGCGCTTGTGTGCGCGGAGCTAAACGCCAGTGTGCATGCGTGAGCTCCGCGCAAACCAGCGCTAACCCAGTTACAACTGCTTAAAAGTGCCTTAGTCACTTTGATTGACAGGTCCTGTAGTCAGTTCAGAAGCAAAATAAAATCCCACTGGCAGTCCCGAACCCAGGACCTTGGAAACAGTAGTCTGTATGATTTACCACTAAGACATGACTGTTACACAAGAACATTGTGCTAAAATAAATATATCATGTAATAGTAGAAATGAATGTAAAGGGAATATAGGATGTGTAGTACACAAAGCATGTCATTTAGAATTACTGTCAAAACTAGTGGATTTCCATAATAGTAGTGTGTGAACAGAAACAGCCATGCTAGTTGGTAGCTAGTAGGTAATAATGTCACTGTAGCACCTTGCAAGCCACACACATACTCACAGCAGGATAATCACTGCCCATACCCCACAACCTCTTACAGGAACACATCCGGACCAAGTAATAAAATATGTGGAGCAAAGGCCCAAAACCAGGGACACATTACAAATAATGTTACACCAAACGCAGACTGTTCAGAGAGTAACAGGGTCTGCATTTTGTGGGATGTTTGGAAGGGTATGAAGTCTGAAACTTGAATGTTTGTCACTATATTCTGACTTGAGCCCAGAGTGATTTGCCAGAAAAAGCTGTGCATGAGATACTGACCAAAATATGAGGCGGAAATGTGGACAACCTGCAAATATTTGTACACATGAGAGGTCTGACACCACCATATTTGAATAGTTAAGAGCCTAGACATAGCAACAGTGAATGACTTACAGGGATGCCCCACAGACTCCATGTGAAATGTACAAACAGTAGGCAGAAAGGTGTAACAACACATGCAATGGTAACTATGGAGTCCTGAAAGTATTCACCACTTGCATGGCAGAATAAGTGTAGTAATACATATGCTCATGCTAACCCACAGTCACAACTGCAGCATACCAGACAATTTAATGGGTGTACCCCACTGATATGTACCATTCCATGAGGCAGATAACAGATGAACCTGAGAGTCTCTGGGGCCTACTCAGCAGCATACTCAAATACCCCAATAGATGTCAAGGCCCACACCATGGCCAGATGACACTGCATGCTGTAACACCCTAGCAGATATAGCAAGCATTCCAAGGTGTGAATGTACATGGAAAATAGGAAAGCCACAGCAGCACACTACAGTCAGGACACCTAGCAGGCATACAAGTAGTGACTGTAAAGGGCAAATATTGAAGCCTTAGCAACAAAGTGCAAGCAAAAGTGAAAGGAAAGCACACACACACACACATTAACAGTAGTAGTAGTTGTAGGTGTCAGTGTACATACACAGTTAGTACAGGAAACTGGAGAAATGAATGGAGGAATGTTAATCTACAACACAGCTGGAAATATGAGAGAGATACCAACCTTTACACTCACAGAACATTGTCCACAGCATACCAGCATGGTCCCTGCCCTTAAAATCTGAAAGGGCTACGCCTATCTCACATACCTTTTTATAGCACTGTTCTGAAATCACAGTGAGAACTGCAATCAGTACACAACTGGCTGCATGCAATTAGCAAATGCTGGCTAACAATTGGTGCAGAGGCCGTCACATGGACATATGCAGATACCTACAAACGTATGCTATACTCCCAGTCCACACATGCAATACTTTCATTGCACCCTGAGGAGGACGTGAGAGACAGACAGACAGAGAGAGAGAGAGACAGACAGACAGACAGAGACAGCGAAGATTGAAATTAAGCAGACACAAACAAAACTGTTCAGCAACAGCCACCTGAAAGCTGACAACTGGCAAGTGGAGCAGCAGGACAGAAAACCAGATGGCAACACAAGCAGCTGTGACAAACACAGGTAATGTAAAGTAATACTATAAAGGTCTACATACTGTGAACCCTCCATATGTGTCATTGGTCTGTATCCATATGTATATGAAGATGTGTAAAGGGCAGGGGACATACAGCAACTATCAGTGAAGGCTGTACATACATCTGTATGTGAGAGCATCTATGTGCACATATCAATGTAGGTTGACTGTAGGTTGTAGTGCAATGTACAAAGTAAGTTTCACAGTTATGTATGTTTAGCAGTATGTTAGTGTGTGTATACAGTATGGTAGACAAACATGTTGATATACCTGTCTATCATATGGATACGTATGTATGTCAAAATATGTATGTATGTATATATATATATATATATATATATATATATATATATATATAATATGCATATATGTATACATACATAGAGAGAGATGTAGGAATACATAGACAGATGTAGATAGGTAGAATATGTACAAACATATATATGTAATGCACACATACAGATAAAGATATATGTAGATACATATACATAGATAGACTGATCTGACTATCTACAGGTATGACTGTATATGACGACCTCAACACCCACTGTCCCACCCCCTCTGTCACTCTCACCCCCTCTGTGCCCCCCTCTCCATGTGTATATGTATACAGACATATATATATATATATATATATATATATATATATATATATATATATATATATATATATATATATACATATAGATATATCTATATACATATCTATATATATCTATATACATATCTATATATATATATATAGAGAGAGAGAGAGAGAGATGTATATATATTCTGAGTGAGGCACATGTGTACAGATGTATTGCAACAGGTGCCTGGTGACAAAGGCATGGAGTGAACACCAGTGTCAAAGCCGGAGAACTATACCCCATTTCAAATCACCTACACCAGTAACCACCAGATATGTGATTGGCTTCCCACCACTGCATGTGTCAGGGGTGAACAGGGTCATAAATGTGTACAATAGTGCCCCCAATGATATTCACAGTGGCACACTATTCCTGGAATACCTGCACATGGTATGTGTCAGCAGACATGGTGTGTCAGCTATGGACATGTAGGTCGGTGTACCCCTCCACAACACATAATGGATGCCATGGTATGGACCTCACATGACAGCTACAGATATGGAGAAGGACACAGTGACATGTACAACACAGTGACAATGCACTCAAACACATTACCAATGCACAGTGACTGACAACACCACAGAGTACACACATACTACCCACATAGAGGTTACCACTCCTGGATTTACATACGTAAGTCACACCCATGACAGATGTCCAACAACCATAGTAACATCTCACACCATCCACAACCTAAATGACTGCTGTGTGTCGTCCATGCCATTGCAATAGAGAGCACATGTGTAGGTAAAAGTTCCTACCCACAGATAAGACATACCCTGCAATAAACCACACAGTGTTAAGAAGCAAGACTCCCCATGAGTACATGTCACACATACCCCTGCTGAATGTTAGTCAGATAGGTAATATGCCATATGAGTCACCCTGTGTAACTGTGTGACAGCAGCAGGTACCATCACACCACATGTGCACAATGGTCAGGGTAGCAGAACAGTATGCTGCTGTAGTCCCAGGGGCAATAGCATATTGTATAGTATTGTATTGTAATGTAATGTATTGTGTTGTATTGTATTGGTATGTTGAGGGCCTCCTTCGTGGAGTGGAACCACTGCTTCTGTGTGCCAGTGTACAGGTACATATCCTGTAGTCAGGCTAGTGTTACATAGCACTTCTATATGTGTGTTTAGCTCCTGTCAGAGTTTATGTAGCATGCAACTGGGGATACCATCAGGTCCCAGTCATGTTGTGTATTCTGCTTTCATGAGGGCGGCTCTCACCTGGACATCTGTGATGACAGGGAGGTTACAGTCAGCTGGGATAACTATGTCTTAATTTGGGAGAGAGGGCGGGGTGACACCTGCACTGAACCTGTCTGCCACAATGTTGTCAATATCTGTGGTGTCAGTGAAATATTTGTTGTTGTGTACTAACTATGGGCATAGAGGATGGATTCTGACCAGGTTGCTAACATAACTGAAGAAAGCCTACTGGTTATCTGTAGTGTCCCTCTTGATTTCCCTCTCAAAGTTGCCCATGGATGTTTGTATGATGGAAAGTAGACCCTTACTAGTGCTGCTCAGACATGCCTTCCCTTTATGGAATTATGCTCTGTCTTGCAGTAGCTTCCATCTATTGTAATACAATCTGTCTATGACTGGGGTCCACCAGACAGGATGCTGTCCCTTTGTGGAGAGTGTCTTGGTCATATATGGGATTGCATGATTCATGCATTCTCAGAGATGTCTGTAGAAAGCATTTGGTAGGGGGTCAGCATTGTGGGTTGTATCTGCCACTGGCCCAGTGGGCTGAAAGGATACCATGTCACTGTTACAAAGTGTAAAGTTTGCATCTGCAATGTTATTCACTATAGTCATTTGTGCTGGTGTTGGAGGTGGGATATGTATATCCAGGGCAATTAGTGTGTGGTCAGCTCACAGTAGTTGATGATGTAGGCCATGCAGTACCTAGATACAAACCCCCAGAGTGAGGAGGTGCTCTGGACCTGAATCAGTGTTTTGACTGCTGGGGTTTGGTAGTATGTTGTATGGAGTGTGCCTGGTACTGTTGCACAGTTGCTGGCTGAGCACTGATACCTGGCCATTTACATGTGTATCCACCAATAGACAGACAGATGCTATATATGTGACATATGTTGTATCATAACAGTCGAGTAGCATGTGTAGTATGTGTGCCAAATTCTGCTGACATATATTGCTGATATCAGGTTATTTTCTTTTTCAGGTACATGGCTCACCCACGGAATCCCACTTACTCCACAGCTGAGGATGAGGAGATACACCAGAGCCTGGTGCAGGATTATGCAATACTCTTTTCCCGCACCAGCCAGAATCAGCAGGAGAGGGCTGCACTGTGGCAAGACCTGGTCCGTCGGGTAAATGACATAGGCACGCATAATAGGACATATGAGCACGTACAACATCACTGCAGTGATTTAATCAGAAATGTCCGTCAGCGTGCGTCGGATATCCACAGGCAACAGGTCACCACAGGTGGTGGGGTGGCTACACATCCCCCACTCACCAGACTGGAGGGACTACTCATGAGTGTAGTGGCTCCAGTCCGCCAGCAACAACAACAGCAGTAGAGGCTGGAGCCACGCAGCAGCAAGACAGTGAGTGTGCAGGTAATATGCCATATGTATAGTTGACTGTTGTGTACACTGGTAGTTAATGCATGTGTGAGGTGTGTCCTTGGTTTGTAGCTGTCACCATAGTATTTAATGTGCAAGTGTGATATCCTCAATATTAGCAGCTGACCTGTGAAAGGCGACTGTTGTACTACTGACCTGTATCATACTCAGTAACAATGGCACAGTTGTGCCCACTGACATTAGTTTCTTCATGTCTGCAGGTCCCTCCGATGTAACAGCAATGCAGCCTATCCATGCTGGTGAGTGTGTATTAACAATACCTGTAATAGTCTTGATAGTAATATTAATATTAGGCACACTTAGTAGTGCTCTTTGTATGCATGTAGGTGTGTCTGTGTCTGTGTGTTGATATCACACATACTGAGTAGTGTACAATTGTGTGCAACTGTGTGCATGTGTACATGTGCATGTGTGCATGTGTGCACCTGTGCATGTGTGCATGTGTGCACCTGTGCATGTGTGCATGTGTGCATGTGTGTATGTGTGCATGTGTGCATGTGTGCACCTGTGCACGTGTGCATGTGTGCATGTGTGCACCTGTGCATGTGTGCACCTGTGCATGTGTGCATGTCTGGACCTGTGCATGTGTGGATGTGTGTATCACTGGTAATGTGTAGACATTGTAAACTGTGTTTCCTGTTTCCCTCCCACAGGTTCTGGTGCTGCTCTGGTTTCATGTAGCAGGGAACCTGAATCAGGTGCATGGGTACTGATAATGATGACATCTGTGTAATGGCACAGGAAGGTATGCCAGGGTCCGCCATTGGTCAGCCGATTGACAGTACACAGCTGTCAACCCCATCAATGCGCACAGTTATCCTGCCAATACACCCTTTGTCACCAATGTCCCTAGGTGATGGACAGCATACAGTGGGCATTGAACAGGGTAATGTGGTATCTGTGGCACATGCCTTCCCACACAGCAGCCATGGGCAAAACCCAGAGATGGTACCACACAGACAGATGTCCAGGGGTTCTCGTGGGAGTATCCGTGGGCGTACTGCCCCTGTCAGACGTGCCCACAGAGGTCTTACAACCTCAGCTATGTTTCGGGCTGTCATGCAGGCACAGTCACATATGGAACGATACACCAGACAGGGTCTGAGGGAGCTGACAGCATGTCGCACAGCCATGACTGACAGTATGCATGACATTGCGGCTGCCATCCGTAATTTCACCAATGTCATAGACAGACGTTGTGGAGACATATTAGACCGGTTCCACAACTACATGTCCATGAGCCAGGGTGATGGTGGATGGTTGAGGCATTGACGTGGGCGTATGCCAGCAACAGCAGCAGCTGGCAGTCGTCGTGGATGACAACAGGGCCGCGGCCGCCCCCATAGTGCCAGCAGCAGCCACAGCAATGCTGGGTCTGTGCTGTCATCAGACCGCCCCAGGAGACCATGTGCACGTGGCTCTGGCCAGGCCCAACAGGAATCTGTGTCCAGTCAATGAACACTTGCTTCTGATGACAGTACCCAGTCTGGGTTTGTACCGGATATGGTCCGTAGCACCCCTGCAAGGCACAGGTACCGTGTCCGTGGCCAGAGACACTGATATGTATGACCTGGCAGGTACAGTCTGTGGCTGTCCACAAACACCAGTATATGGCAGCCATGAGGTGGAACTGTGTGCATCCATACACACATGCAAATTGACAACACCTGGGGCTACCGCATACACGCACACACTGCATCAACATTGCCCCACCTTGTACTGCTGTCCCTCACCAACACACATACACATACATGTCAATCGGTGGTATCGGTGGCTGACTCAGGCATACCAAGTTCCCACCCTGTGCATATGATGAAACTATGCCACCTCCTGCAATCTGTAACATCAGTGCAGGTACAGGTTAACATGTTGCTGATACACAGGGTGACTACATAGATGTGTAGTAATAGTATCATGTTGTTAACAGTACTGTGTGCTGGAATAATTGTGAGTATATCACAGCATGCCTGATGCAGTAAGGGTGTGATTGTCATGTACTGTTGTCTACACCCATGGTAAGTACCATAGTGTATCATCTGCACATGTTGGCATACTGGTGGTAAGGATGTCAACAGAAGGCTACATACATAGGTAGCACAGGGGATAAGGTAATGAATGTATTAATACGCAGTGATGGACATGTAAACTGCAAGTGGCATGTTGCCCACACTGGACTCTGCAATGCGGATGTTTGAGGATGTTGATATGTGTGCAGTACTACACGACTGGTACAGGACACACAGGAGCACCCTAGCACTGCAAGCTCACATCTCATACCATGCTAGACAGCCCCAACACACAAAACTAACTGTCACAGGAGGGAGAGTCCCCATACATGTCAGGGATACTGTGGTGGCAGGCCAGGTAGCACACATCCTACTATGTATGGAACCACTGAGTGAAGGCTCAGTGTCTGTTATTTGACATGTGTATTACTGCAGGTATGAGCACATGGGTTTCCATCCAGTTATTGTACATCCTGACAGTACATGGTCTGTACACTTGTGTGCGCTGAGACTGGACCCTAGCCATCTGACCTGTGTATTTCCATGTACATGTGCATAGTGCCTGCATATTTGCAGTGTTACCTACTGGAAGTGGTACAGCTTGTTTGTTGTACAATGGACTACATGCAGCCCTGCTTACTGTAGCTTTGTTTGCATGCATGTTTGCTTGCAATTACCCTGGAATACTGATCCCACCTGCAATGCACAGTTACAGAGCTTCTGTGGACTCCTAGTGACATCTGCATAGCTTACTATATGTATTTCCATGTCTCACTTGACAGAATGTCACTGTTTGTCCTGTTCACATGTACGTTGCCTGTGACACATTGCATATGACTTACCTGGCATTTGTCCACGTGAGCAGTCATATATGCTACTACTAACTAATCATAGGCACTACACCCTCACATATTCATCTTCTGTTGAACCACCTGCTTCGCTAAGGATGGCTTGCACCTGTCACCCCTGGGCTTTCAGATATTGGCAAAGGCTCTTGCTACCCCCATAGTGCCTATGTTAGGCAAGGCTCAAATGACAAACCCACCTTCATAGGTATCACAAGGGATAAGAAACTAAGAGTAATGCTACCCAACGCCAGAAGTCTACACCTCAAGATGCATGCACCCGAAACTCTCCTTGGCATGGAGAACATCGATATTTGTGCAGTAACAGATGCCTGGTTTAGGGCTACTGAGAGCACCCCAGCACGACTAGGTTATACCTCATACCATGCTTTTCAGCCCTAAAACTTGGAAGAACCACAAATGGAGGGGGAGTATTGATATTCATCAAAGATACCCACACCTCCAGGTTGGTGGCAAAGCACCAAGCATCAGAGACTATCCATGTGCAACTAACAATGGGTGAAACTGCCTTCCAGGTTATAGCCTGCTACAGACCACCCTCCCAAACCCAAGAACTGCATTCGGCTGTCCTGTGAACAGTGGAAATGAGAAGGTCTCTCCAAACACCATTATATTGGGTGACGTCAACTACCCAAACATGGACTGGGAGCATGACTCTAGCTCCAACACCCTAGGCCAAAGATTCCTAGAATATATGAGCTCAAATGCTATGGAACAACTTGTTACCACTCCCACAAGAAGGTGAAACATACTGGACCTGATCATCACCAACATGGGGACTCTATGCTCCAGACCAGAAGTGTATCCCTCACTGGTAAGATCGGACCATGAACTAATCTCACTGGATATTCACATCCCGACCCCACCCCCTGCCCACAACACCACAGTGAACAACTTCTCGAAAGCAAATTCACACTCCTCAAAACTGAGGTGGAAACCTTCAAAGCCCCCGGGCCTGTGGAAACTACAGACCAGACCGCAGATTCCTCTATAAACGCATTCTATGGACACCTTCAGGAATGCATGGGTCATGTGATCCCGAATAAAACCAAGACCCAATCCTCCAAAGGCAGGCGTCCTGTCTGGTGGACCCCAGCCATAAACAAACTATGCAATAGAAGGAGGAAGCTACTAAATGATACAGCAAAATCCCAAAAAGGGAAGGCATCACTGATCAGTATTAGCAAATAACTACAGGCACTCATAAGATTGTCTAAGGCCAGCTTTGAGAGAAATTGCACAGGACACTAAGGATAATCACAAGGCTTTCTTTAGTTATGTTAGGAACCTAGGTGGTAATTCCCAGATATGCTCAGAGGTAGTCCAAAATGTCAATAGAAACACCAAACCCACAGACACTGCCAACATTCTAACTGACAGGTTCAGTGCAAACTTCTCACCCCACTCCACACCGAAAGGGCAAATATGTATCCCAGCAGAGTGCTGCCCCCCTGATATCTCTGATGCTCAGGTAAGAGCCGCCCTCTCCAAAGCAATACACACTGCATCAATGGGACCAGACAGTGTCCCGAGCTGTGTCCTACATGACCTCCAAGACGTGCTACAACCAAACATAAAACTGCTGTTCAATCCCAGCCTTACTAAAGGATATCTGTCCAAAGTGTGGCATACAGCCACAGTGGTCCCTCTACAGAAAGGTGGTGCCTCAATGGATCCTGGACACTATCGCCCCATAAGCCACACTAGCTTTGTCTGCAGAGCTATGGAAAGGATCATCATGGACCACATAAATATAGATATTGGGGACCTACAGACACTGGTTCATACCCAGTTTGGCTTTGTTAAGGGCAGATCCTGCCTCTCAAACCTGGTTGATTTCTTTGAAACAGTCACCAAGGCCATTGTCGAGGGGAAGGTGGTCCACACAGCCTACCTGGACCTCGCAAAAGCCTTCAAAACAATACCTCACTCGGGCATTCTAGAGAAGCTCACCAGCTTAAATATGAGCCCCTATGTCACTAGATGGATTGCACACTGGCTCAAGGACAGAACCCATGTGGTTAGAACTGCTGGAGCCATGCCAGACTCCAAACCAGTTACAAGTGGTGTCCCACAAGGCTCAGTCCTGGGACCTCTCTTGTTTGGTATATATTTATTGGAGGTACAGGCTAACACGGAAGGACTGTGGCTGACCAAATATGCAGACGACTGCAAACTGGCCGCCATAATTGACTCTTCAGCCAACACAAGCATCTTCCAAAGGGGCCTCATAGAAACAGACAACTTGTGCCAGAGCCATGGCCTCCAGCTGAATGCAAAAATGTGTATAGTCATCCCCTTTGGCAAAAACAAAGTGCCCACAAAGTACCACATAGGTGGTACTCCATTACGTACAGAAGAAGTAATTAGAGACCTGGAGACCCAAGTTGATAGCAATCTCTCATTTGACAACCACGTGGCCAAAGTGGTTAGAAAGGCATTGTATATAGCCCACCCCATCATGAAGGGATTCACATCTACATCAGGGGAGGACATCGTGCCTCTTTACTCATCCCTCATCAGGCCCATAATTGAGTACAATCCCCCTGTTGGGATGTACCTTACCAGACAACTGCAGCAACTGGAAAGACCCCACAAGTACCTCACCAAGAGGATCAAAGGGCTCAAACAGATGCCATATGCTGACCGGTTAAAGAAACCCCAGCTCTACTCAGTGGCATACCGCCTGTTCAGAGGCGATCTGTGCCTAATGTATAACGCCATGTCAAACCCAGAATTAATGGGCATGCTGCACCTGAGAATATCCAAATCCCATCGGGCTACAAGCTTGAGAGACCTGAACCTCAGCACTGAAATAAATAGGATATGCTGGAGGGACAGATTCATAACCCAGAGGCTCTCTTCACTCTGGAATAAAATCCCAGTCCAGGTTAGGCAGAGTCCCTCATTGACTCTCTTCAAGAGGAATCTTGATGAGTTGATGGGACATTGTCGGTTTACCCCGGGTATCACTTCTGTGTCACTGTTAGACAGAGGCACAGTATACTAGCCTCGGAAAAGGGCATGGCAAGATATATTTACAATGGATGGCGACAGCCAAACACATTCTGGCTAGGTTCTGAAATGCCCTAGGGCAGATAGCCTAGTATGAAGCTATGAACCTATGAACCTATGTACCTTGTTCCCCATTGGCTCTATGTGCTGTTAATCACCATGGCAATCACAATACTATGGTAGCATGTGCAAAGGTCAGTTGTCAGTCACCTCTATGGTACAGTTGCAGAATATGTGGGTCATGTGGCAATGTCACAGCTGTCACATGTACACAGTCAACCCTTTCCCCTACACATGGACATACAACACATGTATGAGATGGAACCACATAGCCAAACTGGGGACTAAGCACTCTGAACCCAGTACTGGCATAACCTGTCAGGTGGCATGCAATACTACAGTGACTACAATACCAGTCTGATGTAGACCTACACTGACAGCAATACAAGCACGTGTACACACTGGGCTATTTGTGGAACCTTAGAATAGCATCCTGCCTGAGCAGCACACACCTCTGCAGCTGGCACACAGGCATACGTTATGCCTGAACACATCACACATAACACATAGCACACAAATCCTGTGTGCCAAACAGTCACAGCCTGTACGGCTAGACAACACACTTGCCACAGTTGTGTTAGCTACCTTTATTGTCCTGTACAGTGTGGTCACGCTCACCAGGCTGGACAAGGTGAAGGTCACAGTGATATGCCCGTGGGGCACTATGGTCCACCACATAGCACAAGCATACAGGTCAGTCAGAGGCATGGACACATGACTCAGTCATTGTCCATGCCACATACCTTCTCCTGCTGTACTTGTAGGGTGCTGACATCATCAGTGTTTAGAAAGGGGAATGTGCATCCTGTATTGTGTTTTCCCAGTTGCTAAAAGGGACATTTCCCTCACACACACACCAACCCCACTCACACACACACACCACACACACACTGAGCATTTGCAGGATTCAAACCCCTATCGAACTATGTTATGACACTTGAGATGGACGCATTAGCGGAGCACACTATTCGCATTACTGGGAGGTTTCCCTTCTCCTGCTGTACTTATAGGGTGCTGACATCATCAGTGTTTAGAAAGGAGAATGTGCATCCTGTAGTGTGTTTTTCCAGTTGCCAAAAGGGACATTCCCTTTACACAGACTTGCACACACACACACCAACCCCACTCACTTGCCGTTTGCAGGATTCAAACCCCTACCTGACTATGTTATGACACTTGAGACAGACGCATTAACGGAGCACACTATTTGCATTACTGGGAAGTTTCCCTTCTCCTGCTGTACTTATAGGGTGCTGACATCATCAGTGTTTAGAAAGGGGAATGTGCATCCTGTATTGTGTTTTCCCAGTTGCCAAAAGGGACATTTCCCTCACACAGACTTGCACAAACACCAACCCCACTCACACACACTGAGCATTTGTAGGATTCAAAACCCTACCTAACTATGTTATGACACCTGAGACAGACGCATTAGCAGAGTACGGTATTCACATTACTGGGAGGTTTCCCTTCTCCTGCTGTACTTATAGGGTGCGGACATCATCAGTGTTTAGAAAGGGTAATGTGCATCCTGTGGGGAGACAGACGCCAAGCACACTCTGGCTAAGCTGTCATTCCCTAGGGCAAACAGCCTAGTGTTGACCTCTACACCCATATGTTTAATTGTCAAATGCACATTATTTGTTGCTGATAGACTGTTTGCAGGTCTTTATTGCCATAGCATTCCCTGTTTGTATGAACAACTTGTGTATCTGTGGAAGATGTTTGCATATGGGAAGGATCCACTATATCGCGTATGTCTCTGTAGTCATTTAACTGTGTGCACTGGGCAGATTGCTGTAATGTGGTTGGTTCCTGGAATAACACGTACAAATACCAGATATGTGTGGCCAACTGCTAAACTGAGAATTGGCCTAAGTGTGTGAGCATGCCCAGTTCAGCCTTCCCATGGCATGTTGTCTGACATATGTCTCATTTATCAAAGTGTGTGAGCATGCCCAGTGTGAGCTTTCCATATGTTGAACTCTGCAGCCCACCACATTTGTGGATGAGTGTGAACTTCAACAAATATCTCCCGTTTATGGTTGTGTGTTGTGTGTCATGTTCTGTAGTTACTGTCCGACTGCTTTGTGTGTGAACACAACAGGGATTATACTGTGCCTGCAGGGTTTGCATGGCATACTTTGCATACAGTTGTCAACATCCTTTCATACTGACCTAACACTGTAGTACCGTATAGTGTACTGGTTCAGTACTTTGACTGTGGTGGACAGTATCCTGGGCTTTAGTCCTATCACTGCTTTACATTTCCATAGTGAGCACAACAGCCTGGTTAGGGGCCAGTTGTGCACATCTCACCATGTTGCATTATGTTCAGATATGAACTACTTAAACCAGGCTTGTCCAACATTGGTAGTGTATTCCACAACATAGGTGTACATTTGCAAACACTAGCGATGTGCCCTAGGCCATTTCTAATGCTAGTCGGACAGTGTGTTTGTCCTTCGACACACATTGTAAGTGCAGTTTGCCATGACATATGTCATGGTTAGTATACTGTGCCTCTGTCTACCTGTGACATAACAGTGATACCCAGGGTAAAGCTACCATCTCCCATCCACTCATCAAGATTCCTCTTGAGGAGAATCGATGAGTGACTCTATGGATAGCCTGTACTGGGAGTTTACTCATGGGTGGGGGTGGCTTCTGTGTTATGGATCATGCAGTACAGCTTGTCCTATGTAAGTCAGTGCTGGGGTTCAGGTCTCTCATATGCATAGCTCACTGCCATTCAGATTGTACAAGGTGCAGCATGTTTATTGATACCAGCTTGGACATGGCTTTATACATCAGGCACAGCTTGCCTCAGGGTGGGCAGTATGGCAGTGTGTGTAGCTGCAGTTTGTTTAATCAGGAAACACATGGCATCTGTGCAAGCTCTTTGATACTCCTGGTGAGGTACTGTTGGGGACTTTACAGTTGATGGAGGTGTCTGCTGAGGTACATCCCACAGGGGCTATTGTAGTCAATTGTAATGCTGATGAAGGATGACTGCAGAGCCACAATGACCTCCCCTTATCTAGATCTGACAACCTTCATGATTAGGTGGGTATATGGTATGTTTCTGTGAACACTACAGCCATATGTTTGTCCAATGCAGGATATCTATCACCTTGTGTCCCCAGGTCTCTCATTACATGTTAAGTACGTAATGGGTTAACACCTATGTGGTAATTGGTGGGCACTTACTGTATATCCACGGGGGTTGACTATACAGTTTTCTGCAATTAGTTTGCTGACATGGCTATGGCACCAATTGTCTGTTTCTATGTGGCCCTTTTGTGGGATGCTTGTGTCAGCTGGAGGGTCATATATGGTGAGCAGTTTGTAGTCCTCTGCAAACATGTTCAGACACAGTCCTTCCATGTTGGCCTGTACCTATGAGACATATATACCAGACGAGGGAGATCCCAGGACCAAGCCTTGTGGGATGCCAGTTATATCTGGTTTGTAGTCTGACATGGCTGCAGCATGT
This sequence comes from Protopterus annectens, assembly GCF_019279795.1. Taxonomy (NCBI): domain Eukaryota; kingdom Metazoa; phylum Chordata; order Ceratodontiformes; family Protopteridae; genus Protopterus; species Protopterus annectens. The sequence continues at coordinate 1,358,907,880 of NC_056739.1, forward strand.
CTGACCATGTCTGTTCTGTCCTTGGTCTGGTTTGCAACCCCTCTACTGACATAGGGGTTTATATTTAAGCTGGTGAGCATATCTATAATGAACACGTAGGGTATTGTATAGAAGCCTTTGCAAGGTCCAGCTACGCTGTGTGGACCACATTGCCCTCATCAATGACCTTAATGACTGTTTCAAATGAGTCAAACATGTTTAGGGGCAGGATCTGCACTTAAGAAAGCCACACTGGGTAGGGTCCGGTGTCAGTAGGTCCCCAATATCTTTATATCTGCGGTACATGCTGATCCTTTCCATAGCTGTGCAGACCGAGCTTCTCAGGATTCTGGGGTGGTAGTTTTCAGTATCCATTCAGGCAACACCTTTGTTGAGAAGGACCACTGTTGTTGTACACTGCTCTTTGGGTACATATCCTGTGGTAAGGCTGACATTGAGCAGTAGTGTGATTTGGCATTCCATTCGTCTTGGAGTCCATGTTGGACTCAGCCCAGGACACCATCTCATACCATTGCTGCTGTGTGTTTTGCTTTGTAGATGCTGGCTGTTACCTCAGCATCTGCAATGTCAGGGGGCCAGCAGTCTGCTGGGATAGATATTTTGCATTTGGGGGAGGTTTGCACTGCACCTGTCAGGATGTATGTTGGCAATATGTGTGTGTGTTTGGTATGTTGTTTGTGATATTTGTGTGATTCAGAGCATATCTGTGAATTCCCAACACGGTTCCTACCATCAGTTGTGGAAGCCTTGGGATTATCCTTAGTGTCCTGTACAATTTGTATCTTCATAGGTTTATAGGTTCATACTAGGCTATCCACCCTAGGGCATTTGTAAGCCTAGCCAGAGTGTGTGTGGCTTTCGCCACCGCTTGCGAATGTGAATATTATGGCCATTTATGATTTGCTTTGCTGTGCCTCTGTCTGGACGTGACACAGTGAAGACCCCCAGTGTAACTCTACGATCATCCATCCACTTGGCAAGATTCCTGTTGAAGAGTGTCAGTGAGGGGCTCTGCCTAACATGGAGTGGGATTCTGTTCCAGGGTGTGGAGAGCCTCTGGGTTATGTATCCTTCCCTCCAGCACATCCTATTTCATTATGTGTTGAGGTTGACATCTCTCACTCTCACAGCTCCGATGGCTTTGAGTTTTCTAGGGTGGAGCATGTCCATTACTCCTGTGTTGGACATGGCCTTGTACAACAGGCATGCAATGCCTCTGTGTAGGCAGTATGTGACTGCATTCAGCTGGGGTGTCTACAGCCAGGCAGCATATGACATATATTTGAGACCCTTTATCCTCTTGGTGAGGTACCTTTGAGGTCTTTCTAACTGCTGCAGGTGTCAGGTAAGGTACATCCCATATGAGGCATTGTACTAGATTATGGGTGTGATAAGAGAACAGTATAGGGGCACAATGACCTCTGTTGACGTAGATGTGAATCCTTTCATGATACGGTGTCCAATGTAGACAGTCTTCCTAGCCACATTGGCAATGTGAGTGTCACATAACAGGTTACTGTCCACTTGTGTCCCTAGGTCCCTGATTACTCCTTCCATACATAATGGTTTACCACCTATGTGGTAATTTGTGAGTACCTTGTTTGGTATTTGGTGGGACATTCATACTGTCCATTGTCTTCAGGATGGCTGGGTGGGGTTTCTGTGTGTGAGAGTGTGGTCTGTAGCATGCTACAGACTGTACAGCAGTCTTGCCTATGGTTAGTTGCACATGGGTGGACTCCAATGCCTTGTGCATTGTCAGTTACCTGGACGTATGGGTGTCTGTGCTGAATATGGATACTCACCCTCCTTTTATGTTTTGTTCCAGGTTTTGGGGCCATGACGCATGATATTTGGTATAACCTGGCAGTGCTGGTGTGCTGTCAGGAGGCTTGCAGCAGGTTTCTGTCACTGCACAGACATCGATGTTCTCCATACTGGGGATGGCCTCGGGAGCATGCATATTGGGGTTTACACATCTGGCATTGGTCAGCATTACCCTTATGTTTCTTTCCACCTATGTTTTGTAGGGTGGTGGGTTAGTCTTTTCAGCCTTGCCTGCAAAGGCTCTATGGAGGTGGCAAAAGCCTTATCCAATATCCAGATGCCCAGGGGTAACAGGTGCAAGCCATCCCTGGAACAGCTGCGTGGCTTGTCAAGCATGACATCCCAAGCAGACAGACATTGGATCCCCTTGGAATGACACCATTAATTGTGCCACTTGTTATAACTGATCATTCCGTGTTTGTACTGTGGCATCATTCTTGGTGAGGGTAGGATGCTGTAAACGGTCAGTGTCATACCGGCCTGGACTACATAATCAGAGAGCTCGTCTATCTCTCTTTTCATGTAGTCCGGGGAGGTACATCTCAGGTCATTCACACCAGCATGGACTATGACTGCATCATATTTCTACTTGCTTTGGGGTGACCTGCATACTTGTGTTATGTGGCGTATTGTGGCAGCCTACAGGCAGCTTACTGTACCCTTTCTCTTGTTCAGTCTGGTGTGCAGGACAGCAGTGTGTCTCACTATGGAGTCACCTATTACAACTGTATCAGGCATGTTGTTTCTCCTTCTGGCCTGTGACTGTTTGGCACACCAGCTTTGTGTACTATGTGTTGCATGTGCTATGTTTGGAGGTTGTTTGATTGGGTGTCTGCTTTGGAGGCCTCTGTTGGTGTGGTGTGTTTGTAATTCGAGCCTCCGGGAATGATTTTCTGTGTTTATGTCTTTGGTTTGCAGTTATGATAGGTCTATGTGGGACTGGGTTTGTTGTGTGTGTGGTTACCTTCTCCTCCTGACTAGTTTTGGGTGTACTGAGTTGAGGGAGCTCAGCCTCCATTTTGGATAGATGGTTGCATCTCTCACATATATTTGTATTTCTTGGGGGGAGTTGGGGGTTGTCTGTGTACTTGGGGCAGGTGTAACATTGCCTCAGGATTCACAGATTCAACTTGTTGTGGCTGGCCTTAGTGGATTGTATGTGTGGACATATTTTATTGCCATACTACTGATCAGTGATTACTTCATTTTTTATGTTTGCTCTATCATGTAGTAGCTTCCTCATTCTCTTGCATGATTTGGTTATGGCTGGTGTCCACCATGCCAGATGCCTGCATGTATGGCATTGTGTCTTGTTTTAATTTAGGATTGCATAATCCAAGCATTCCTGGCAGTGTTCATGGAATGGCTGTATTACAGGTTCTGAGGTGTGGCCCATATTTTGCACCTGCACAGGACTTTTAATGGATTCCACATCAGTTTGGAGGAGTGCAAATATTGCTTTACACATGTTTTTCACTGTGGTTTTCTGGCCAGGGACTGTGGTCAGGATTTGTATATCCAGTGTGATTACTCTATGGTCTGGTTTTACCAGTGAGCAATACACTTCTTGTCTTGCCATCCAGTACCCATGTTGCTGATTATCACATCCATTATGCTTACCCCTCTTTTGGGAGTGGTACGTTGTTCCTGGGCATTTTGGTTTATGGATTCTATGAACTTTTGTCCTACAGTGTTGGGGCTAGTATAATGCTCCCAGTCTATGTCTGGATATTTTCAGTCACCCAATATAATGTGGTTTGGAGGACTTGATATATAATTGTATTCCAGCATAGGCCAGGTACAGTTCCTGGTGTTGGGACAGTAGTCTGTAGCAGGCTATAAACTGGGGGGCATTTTTAGCCACTGGTACTTGACCATGGCTAGTCCATGCTGCTTCTTGTTGTGGTAACAACATGGGGGTGTGGTTATCCTTGACAATTATTGCTAGTCACCCTCCTTTTATAGCTTGTTCCATGTTTTGAGGCTGTACAGCACAGTATGAGGTGTAACCTGGTAGTGTTAGGGTGCTGTTGTGAGCCTTGACCCAGTTTTCTGTTACAGCACAGATATCAACATTCTCCATACTGGGTGAGTTTAGACTGCATGCATCTTGCTGTTTCGACTTCTGGCATTGGGTAGCATTACATCTAGGTTCTTATCCCTTCTGATACCTATGGAGGTAAGTTTGTGTTTTGAGCCTTACCTATTCAGGGCACGCTGTGGGTAACAACAGCCTTTGCCAGTATCCATACAGCCTGCACTGAAAGGTGCACACCGGTCCTAGCAGGTGGGGCATCATATCATGCTCAGCATGTCATCCCAGGCTGGCACATATTGGATCCCCTTTGACTAACTGCGATACTTCAGCCAGTTATTGCACTTGATCATCTCATTGTCATATTGTGGCATGATGCTTGGTGAGGGTAGGATGTTAGTCAGGGTCCTCAGGTGTGCATATAGTACATGGTGTTACATTACTTAACACATGGCATTCATGCCTCAGGTGGTGCTGCAGGGCTGCCTCTGTCGAATGCACATATTACACTCCCTGTACATGTTTGTGAGCAGGTCATGTCATTTTAGGCATCCCTGTTATTATTTGAGTGAGTCAGAGGGGGTATCATTCCCAGGGTTCCTACTGAGCCAGTGTATGTGCTATGCGTTGCCTCTTTGCCAAGGCCAGAGCATACTGGGCACGCCTCCTTCTGCCTACTGGGGCAGGCTCAGGTTGTTCCTCCTCCAAGTCACACTCTGCCTGTGATGGCCTTGGCAATGGTGGGGGGCTGTTTGGCCCAGCCCTATGTTGGTCCTGCTGCAGCTGTTTTTGCAAGATCATATTATGTAGCATAGCACATACCATGACAATTTGGGTACATGTAGTTGGTGTGTACTGCACGGCTCCACCAGATGTGTCCAGAGACCGGAACCATGACTTGAGCAGGCCAAACACATGCTCTATTACATTACGTGTTTGTGCGTGTGCCTCATTATGGAGTTCCTGTTCAGGTGTGTGTGCAATTCTGATGGGTGTCATCAGCCACGGCTCCAGTGCATAACCTGCATCCCCCACTAGGTGTCCGTGTGGGATGTCCCCACTGGCAAATGTCTGGTACAGCTGCGTCAAATGCCAGATGTGGGAATCATGGTAGCTCCCAGGGCAGCCAGCACACACATTCATTATTATGCCCTGGGCATCACACACAACCTGGCAGTTGATGGAGGGGAAGCCCTTGCGGTTAATGTAGGCCCTACCCCGATCACCGGCTGGTGCTTTGATGCGTATGTGCGTGCAGTCTATTGCACCCACTACCTCAGGGTATTCTGCTATTTGCTGCAAGAGACGCATATTGCTGGCCAATACCTCACGGGCATTGGGGAAATATACATAATCACCGACATGTGCTGACATGGCATCCAGGAACTGGTGCAGTACCCTGGAGGCTGATGCCTGTGATATCCCCATCATATCACCAGTTGGTCTCTGGAAGGTACCTGTTGCTAGTATTCTTAGGCCAACACATACCTTGGTTTCCACTGGGATGGGTTCCCCTCTGTTGTTTCTGTGTGTGAGGCGTGGCCTGCACAGCTTGACTATTTGCTGCAGGAGGTCTCTGTCCACTCTATAGCGCTCTACTATCTCCAGCTCATGTAACCCATGGTAGGTGACCCTGGGCCTGTACACTCTTCTCCGTCTTCTCACTGTGGGTTGTCTGGCACCATCTGCATTGTCACCACCCTCAGCAAGTCACCTATGTCTCATTATGACAGCTATGGCAGCCCCTAACATTTCTGCTCTGAGTTCAGCTTTTTCAGTTTTCACTTCTAATAGCTTACTCCTGTCTTGCAGTGTCTCTTGAGAGAAACATCTTGCACTGCTGTTTGCAGAGTTTAAAGTGTTGGGATGAGCTACTATTCTGCCTGTCTAATTGCCTGCTTCTAATTGTTTTCACCTGCTAGCTCCAGCAGTATTCCCTGCTAGCTTCCTACTAATTCTGTTGCTTCCTTTTTCCTTTATGTTTCCTCAGGGGGGAGCAGCGTGCATACTAGCAGAAACACGCTCACAGTGGCTTACACGCGCGCACACATGTTTATGTGGTTCAGAATCTGCTTATTCGGGTTAAAATGCGTGCACACCTGCGCAAACAGTGTTACAAGTCTGCCAACAGCCTCCTACATGCTCAGCCTGGCCTACACGCACGCACACCAGCGCAAACAGTGTTAAACATCTACCAACATGCTCCCACATGCTCAGTCTGCCTTACACGCATGCACACTGTCTTACTCGCGCTTCATGGCGTGCACACGTGCGCATGCACGCCCAGCAAGAAACTTTGGCGTAGTCAGCAGTGTACACCTTCCATTTCTTGACTTTCCCATGCTTATGTTGTGTCACTCCTCTTTCCATGATATGTGTCTGACATCTGTCATGTAACTCTGACCTCCAATGAAGTGCATTTCTTTCTGCCATTCCCCCCGTGATGTCACCTATTTCCTACTCTGTTCCTCCCCCTTATGTAACTCTTACACTACTCAGAATGTGCTCATTTGCTATGTGACAGTGGAATTCAGTATCCTAACACTCATTTGCATCAGATTGCCTACTAATGCTTAGTTACATGTCTTAGACTCAGCTTCCCCCCTTAGCAACCACTACACGGTGGCCATGTTGTTTTTGGTCTGCTGGTCCCTGCATTGTAAACCCATGTATTGCATAAAACACACATTTGTGGGTTTATAACCTTCATTTTTATGTTTTATACAGTGCACCCCGTTTGCGCTGGGTTGCGCTGGGTTTAAACATCGGGGATCGGCGAAAAAAAATTATATTTTTATTACTTTTGCATCAGGTTACCTTGCCAATGGCCACATATTTGGCCATTGGCATGCTGCCTGACACATATGCACCCTTTATTTGGAGCTGACATGGCTCCATTGTGGTTTTTGCAGAAACGTACTCAGTTGTCAGCTGAGTACATTTCTGCAGCTAAGACAGCTCTTACACGGGCTGTTTTGGGCTTCCTGGATCGCTAATCAACCTCATTTGCATGCTATTCGGCTGCAAGTGAGGTGATTAGCTTATCCACGCCCCCTCCGTGTAAGAGACATTTTAGCTGGTCTCTTACATTGACTTTGGGCTGTTCCTGGATCGCGAAGGCTGCATGGAGTCTTACACTACTCTTAGACTCCGTGCAAGCCTTCGTGAATCCTGCCCTGAGAGTATTCTGTTTAAGGAGAGTATTTGGAGAGTATTGTATGATGAGCACTACGTCTTAACCTGGTAATGAGCATGTGCAGGACCAGGACTGGTTAAGATGTTCTTTAAGCAGTGGTTTAAAACTATTGAGTTCATCAGAGAGTTTTATTTGTGTGGAGATACTATTCCAGAGTTTAGCAATGTATTGGGAGTACAGTGAGTGTCCTGCAACATTATTCAACTTATTTGTGAGTAGTAAGAATCTGTTACTAGATTATAGGTCCCAAACTGGACAGTAGGGTAGTAATACGTTTTGTACTGCAGGGCATTTTTCTAGATGGTGAATGAGTTTGTGTGTTGTAGTTAGTTATCAATGTTAGGTAGCTCTGCAGTTCAATCCAGTTTAGTTACTGTAAGCTATGGCAATGGTGGGTCCTATGATGGGGATTGGTGGGAAATGTAGCAATTTTATTTTAGCAGGAGGCAAGTTTATTTCTTTGAGTATTGTTTAAGTTTATTAGGATAGGAGCAGTTTACAAGAGAGTTGGCAATAAGGAGGTGGTGGCTAGAGTGTTTCTTGTAGTATCTGTAAGGAATCCATGGATCCTATATAGGGAGCCTACTTTCTGGTGTGTAGTTTTAATGGTTCACAGTATATGTAGGTCATATTTGAGATTGTCATCTATTATAATGCCCAGACATTTTTTGTGAGTTACAGTTTCAGTGACAGTATTATTTGACTTTATGGTAAAAGATTGCTTTTGATTTTGCCAACTTTTTGAGGTAAAATTCATTAACTTACTTTTCTTGGGGGTGAGTAGGAGGTTTAGTTCTTTGGGCTGCTACAGATGAAAAAGATTTTTGGGTAATGGCTTGGAGCTTATTTCTTGTTGAGTCCGCACATATTAATGTTGAGTCATCTGCATGCTGAACTAAACTAGCATGGTGAGTGGAGGTGTGGGGGTTATTAATAAATACATTAAATAGGGGAGGACCAGGATAGAGCCCTAACGGACACCTGTAGTAACTGGTTGAAAGGATGAGGAGGTTTGTTGCCATTTAACGGCTTATTGCCTTCCAGGTAAGTAACTAAAAAAACACAACAAGGACTATTGGGAAAGTCCCTGTTGAGGAGAGTCAAATGAGCAGTTGCTGGTATGGGTATCAAATGCCTTTGACAAGTCTAAGAACATAGTGGACACAAGCAGACCATTGTCCCCATGTCAGTTTATTATATGGGTAAAGTGTACTAGAGCAGTAGTGGTGCTGTGCTGGGCTCAAAAGCCATGTTGTATTTCTGAGAGTAGGTTATTTGAGGTTACATATTGCATCAGCTGCATATGAATGCATTTCTGTAATATTTTTGAGAGGGGGAAGAGTATCGCTATTGGCCTTTTTATTAAACTCTGGAGATGTGCTACTTTTGTTCAGTTCTGGCTTCTCTGCTTTTATCCTCATTTACAGGATACATGGGGACAGATGCCTTACAGGATGAACACTAAAATGCTATTATTTGCATTCCTTACAAACAAATGCATCAGAAATTTGGACCAACGCTTTGTTTCTTTTCCGTTAGCAAACTTAGTACCCATTAAGGAAACACACAGTTATGCACTGGATCAAGTTCTGTAGTCAAATATCTTCAGTGAGTTTTCAGGGCTACACTGTAAGAGCAGAATCTTAACTAGAGTGAGGTGAAGGGAGAAGCTCCCTTGGGCACAAGGTACCATGGGACATGATCAGCAGGGGCAGATGGTGCAGGAGTACTCAGTACGCATTATGTTATGGATACCAATGCTGCATTTGTGGTCATGGCTGAAAAATGAGGTACTCTTTGTGTTGCAATGTAACTGTATTGGGAACAGTACAGAGCACCAGATGAGTTAGCAAAGGTTATGTACATGAGGAGGGTTTGTTCCACTGCTTTCCATGGGGCTGCCTACTCACACCATTTGTGAAGCAGCAATGTGGTTAGAATTCCATATAACTGGAAAGCATTGCATGCTAGATTTGGTGTACAAGCCTAGACAGAGTTGAGCTTCCACTTAGCTGTTTAATATATAAATTAGCATTCTACCCAAACCAACACTGTGAAGGGACAAAATTATATAGATGTCTGAGATTCTTACCATAACATTAAATTATTAAACTGTCTATGTTTTCACAGTGGATTCCTTCCCTTTTTCCACCCACCTGTCTTCATTTCTAACTAAATATCTTATGTGGTTAGTTTTAGTGCTAGCTGGGAAAAAGAAAATTTGGTAGATGGTAGCACCTGGCCTTGTCAGAGTTGTATAAATTATAAAGGATACCATTTAAGTATTTTCTTATTTGTGTTTAGCCACCAAGGTGATGGATTGTTTTCTTTTTTTACCTAAACAAGCCCTATTAGCTGGATGACAAACAGTAACTGTCGATTTCTAAACTATATATCTTGCTCTGCACCCAAACTCAAATGCCATCATATTTGCTATATATATTATTCAACGCTTTTTGTTACACACAATGAAAGTATGATGTATTCTTCTCAAAAGAGCTGGTACTTCTTTACCCTAGTGAAGTGGAAGAAATTCACCTATTGTTACTTTTCAAGTTAATGGAACCACCTTTTCTATTTTTATGGCACTTTTTTAATAAATTGGGGGAATAGCATAATTAATTATCATCATGATTTGGCACTGTAAGCCCAGAGGTGATAGCATAACCTTGTATACATTACATATAGCTTCATTTGCAGCCCTTGAGTTGTATCTCAATACTGCATTGTTAAACTGAAATAAACAGAACCATTAATATAAACCATACAGGTACTAACATTATATCTTGCTGGCTAGACAAAAGTATACCTATATAATGCAATCATTTTTGCAATACTCTATCCAAATATATATATATATATATATATATATATATATATATATATATATATATATATATATACACACACACACACACACACACACACACACACACACACACACACACACACACACACACACAAACATAGAATCTGTTTTCCATGTATCATTATTTTTCAGGCAGAGCTGTTTCTGTTTCTATTGTAGGTAGGGTGGGATTAGCTATTAGGTGTTGCATAATGTGCAGGAATTCAAATCATGTAGTTATTATGCATGTGTATTTATGTGGGGTTGAGCAGTGCTTAGACACCCAGAATGGTACCTGTACAGCCAGTCCAGAGGCCAGAGGCCATTTTTTACTATATATAAACTATAGCATTTAGTGAAAAGGACTGTAGATCAATATGTGTGTAATTACCTTTAAGAATCTATCCAAGGACTTGCACAAGTGTATAAATACTGAGCATGTGCAAGCTAGAGTGCCATTTTGTAGTAAGCAGTTGAGATGTAAGCATGCACGTATATGAGATCTGTCTGCTAACTAGCTTGTTCATATTTTATGATGCTGCTATCCATCCTGATGTGTTTCTATGTATTAAAGCATCTAAATAAAAAGCCCAGCCTTCTTGCTATATGTGCTAGAGATGAACGAGTGACAAAGACTAAAGCTCGGACTTATTAATAAACTGCTTCCGGTGCCAAGGGTTCATGGTTTGAATCTTTCCACTTTCACTAGTCTGCTGTGTAACCCAGAGCAAGTCATCTATCCAGATAGTGCTCTGGGGCAATTGGGAATTTGTACTAGACTACGTAATCATCTCCTGCACGCTATGCCTATTAACTACCTATGAACCTGTGGTTGTAGCATCAGAGTTTCAAAGAACTTCTTGGATTCACAGTTATTTGTTAATTGCATATTTTTAACCATAACTTTATCTGGCGACAGCATTGCATCATGTTCCCTTGTATCTGCATGTTAAACATATGTGTATATACTGTACTTCCGTGGCACCTATGATATCTTGTTCAAGTGGTATGTATTATGGCTATGATCACTCCATAAAAAGAGTCATGATGTTCATAGTACTGAGGTGAATTAACAGTCAGAAAATTGCATGCAGCTGTTGTACTATTCTGTAACTTTCCTGACATGTTCTCTTATATTAATGATAAACTGGTATGGTAGCAACAAAGGGTAAAAGACCCTGCTGTTACTGTAAATGGGCGAGGTCATCCTATGCTCATTACGGAACTGTATTTTATTTGATATGCTGAATTGTTACAGTGGTGGGAGAATAAAGGACATTAAATATGTATTCTCCTAGTAATGCAAAAGATTGTTTCTTAGCCACAGTAGCACAGTAGCACAGCATGTAGCATTGTTGACTCATAGCAAGAGGTTGTCCAGTTTGATTGTCAGATGTGGTGCTTTTTGTGCAGAGCAGGCATGTCCTCCCTGTGTTTGCATGGGTTTTCTCCAGGTACTCTGGTTTCTTCCCACATTCCAAAGAAATACAGTAGGTGGATTAGAGACAGCAAATTGACATAGGTGTGAGTGTGTGTGTGTGTGTGTGTGTGTGTGTGTGTGTGTGTGTGTGTGTGTGTGTGTGTGTGTGTGTGTGTGTGTATGATGTGGAAGAAGAAATGTGATAGGGCTAGCCACCCAGTGGTATGAATATTCGCCATACATGATGGTCACACTTGATCATGTGACACTCCAACCCCATGTGCAAAAATGGGAAAATGGGGCTGTGAATGGATGGAAGGAGCAATCTGCAGAAGGACCGTATGTGTATACCACATTTATGAATGCCATTTAAACCTACTTTTGCAGTATTCTCTATGGATAGGGTCAGTGGACATTGTTGCAGTATACAGTATTATTACAGAACTGCTGTTCATGCCTCAATCAGATGCAAATGTGCAGTTGCCTACAATAATATTAGCTGTGTACAGATCATAGCTTTGAAGCTCATGCAGATGTTCAAACATCTGCATACAGCATTCACAAACTGTATGACAGTTCAGTGCCACAATACACAGTACCACATAATACTTATTACCTCTGTATAATCAGGACCAGCTACATCATAATGCTTTTGCCTTATAGCTATATTAAAAACTACAGTCTGCTTGTCTGCTGAGAAAACTATGTGCACACTTCATGCTACTTTTGAATAATGCTCTTCTGGTATGTTATAATCAACTACTCCTGAATAACTTGCTTAGATGTTGGGTAACTTGTTTCTGTATGCCCACCTGTATCTTTCTACCAGTTTTAACTGCCAAAATGCAGCAACAACTTTCCCACTGTGATTCAGTATTCCTCCTTTTAAATACAACAACAAAACTTTGCAAAAGAAACCATCTATAAATGTTAGATATTTAAGCATTTCACATTATACACATTGTTATGAGATGACAATAATCAGAGTATAGTTATGATTTGCCTGCACTTCTACTTCAAGCTGCTTAAACACATACATTTAGAGCCAAACAGTAGGAGCCTTTGAAACATAAATGATTTTGAAGATCTATAAAAGTGTTATGACAAATTATCTTCTCCATTCTAAATCAATCTTACACTTTTCTTTTGATTATCAAAAGTGCTTTCCAAGTATTGATTTCTTCCATGATAGTATTAACTTAATGCAGCACTTTGTTGCAGATAAAATCCTGAAAAGATAACATGCAATTATGGGGAATTATGTATTATTGAAATGGATATATCCAAAGCAAGAAATAAGTATCAAAATACCGCAAACAAAATGGTTACTTTCTGATATTTATGAAGACATATTAGAGCAGAAAGTTAAAGATACGAGCTTCTAAAAAGTTTTCCTTTATTCCTTGATGGTTTGAATCTCTCTGTTTCTGCTTGCACACTGTGTAAATCTTGTCTCTTAACCAGGCAATGCTCACAAATAACTGTTAAAAGAGACTGCTGTAACTAATGGGTTAACTTTATTATCAAGCAGATACAAACAGATAAACATCATTTAAACAAGTTATAATCTTGTAAATCAAATCTTGTTGTTATGGCCATTTTTTATTTGCTTCTTTATAAAAACTATTTATGGTTACAAAAATATTTAAAGCCAGTAAAGTCTATCTCCTGACTGGTTTTGTCAATCAGTAAATTCTAAATTTGCTGTTTGGTCATGTAAACATAATCCACCCATATTTCATTATTTCTTATTTAGTGCAAAAAGAAATCTAGTAACAGTACTGTATGCATGCCTTATCTAACAACAGGAAAAAGCAAAAATGAAAAACATAAAATTATGACTGCAGACAGTCTGGTGACAAATATGGACCCCGTGGGCCATCTAAGCAAACCCACTGGGCCAGCTACAGGTCAAAATTAACCTCCATCCCATTATAGCAGGCATTCTTAAATCTTCTTGCCATTTTTGGCAATAAATCCTCATCTGACATGTTGCTGCAGGTATGTGCCAATATCATGTTGAAGAAAAGGAAAGTATTTGAAAATCGGGCTAATGATAATTGCTAATTCACCTTTCTGATGTTGCCTCTCATTAAGCTAGGTGGCTTTCTAATACAATACATGCATTGGAATCTTAGTAGTCTGCCATACTTTTCAGGAAATATTCTAAATATTAAGAATTATGATCTCTTCACCAATCATAACCAGTTTATTATGTGCCCAAGACATGGATGCCAAGAAATTCACCTCAAGAGTGAAGTTCAAGAGGTGAATCTTACATACATACATACATACATACATACATACATACATACATACAAATGTTTCAAGCACTGGCATTAATGCTCTTCTAGCCTGTCAATATAGCAAAACACTTGATCCCATAATAAATGTCCAGGCTGTTCTTAAAAATATCTAAACTAGTACTTGCTTTAATGTAATTTGGCAGTCTGTCAATGCATCAGCTACTCTGTCAGAGAACCAATTAGTACACTTCCATTCCTATAGAATCTTATATATAGGTCATCTGATGATTCTCTATTACTTTTTGATAACCCCAAACATTCCCAGAGGTAGTTGTTCCTAAATCCCCTATATACCTGAATAGGATCTCCTCTTAAATATCTGTAAGCGACACTGTTCAAGTTCAAATATTTTAGTCTTTCATAATAACTTAGATTTTCACATCCATGGATGCCCTTGGTATATTTCCACTGTACTCTTTCCAGTTTATTCATGCTTGTTTTCCTATAGGGTTTCCATATTGTTATTCCTTACTCAAGTTTGGGTCTAATGTAACTAACAAACAATGACTTCATTATGTTTGATTTTCTAGACTTTATAAATCTTTTTATACAACCTATAGTTCTATAACTATCATTATCCAATTGGCTGATATGAATAAACTAACACAAAAACGAAAAACTATTGAAAAACCATGAATGGTGAGCGAAAGGTCTGATGAAGGAGAAGTATTGGCTTTTCCGAAAGCACTTACGCTAATAAAGTCTGTTGTTTTTATTCACTGCCTTAGTATTTCACTCACCATTTGTGGTTTTTCGACAATTGGTTGATATGATTAGAAAAACTCATAGCTGAATCTACCCATATACCCAGGTCCTTAAATGAGTCTACAGTTTCAATCACTGTGTGCTGTATTAAATATTCACCTTTCAGTTTATGTCTCCCAAATCTCATATGCTTAGTTTTTGATGTATTTATCAACATATTATTCTCATGTGCCCAAATGGTCAATTTAGTCAAATTATTTTGCAGACATGCCTTATCTGTAACACATGTAATCAGTTTACCCAATTTCAGGTCGTCAGCATATAGACTGTAGAACACCTCAGATGAAAAAGTAAAATCTGAAAGATAGAATCTGAACAAGTAAGGGCCTAGGACAGAGCCCTGTGGGATACCTTGACTGTAATCAAGGATTTCACCTGTCCAGTTGGTGTGTGATACTTGCCATATCCTATTTGTAAGCCATGCAGCTATCCATCATATCAACAGTACATCAATACCTAGTTGTACTAATTTATTGATCAGTGTTTTGTGTATGACCCTGTCAAATGCTGAAGTTAAATCTATATAAATCACATCACAGTATAATTTTCTATTCATAGCTGTTATTATATTGTTATAGAACATCATGTTACAGGTGGTAATAGATCTATTTTCAACATGTGCATGCTGATATATGGTTTCAAGTCCCAACCTATCCAATTCTTGGCATCATTGTTGAGAACACATAATTTAGGGTTATGATCAGAGATCTGATCATAATTCATTGTGGTGCATGGATCTTTATCTGTTCCATGTACTATTAGTTACAGTAAAATAGAAGGAGAAAAAAATGATTAGTGTTTTGCTTGTTTTCAAAGCTGTAAAGCACTTAACCACTTAGTGAGCACTGTCAGATAGGCAGTGTAACACACAGTCCCCTTGAATTTACACTCACCTTACCATGATGGTAAACTGTCCAGATTTTCACAGAATGTCCAGATTTTTGCCTTGTTTGTTTGGTCTGTTCCTCACAAAGTCTGTGGTTTTAAAAGAAATCACAGAGTATTGAAGACATTAAATAATGGCATATATTAGGTTTCAGACTTTGTATCCTTCAGAAAATACAGACAAGCACACATCCTGGTATTCTACTAATGTTCTTAATTTGTAAATGAAGGGATACCTTATTGGCATGGACAGCAGGTAGAACCAAATCATTTTTTTCTGCTGTAATTTTTAAATAATACAATGCACTGATTCTAAGCCATTTACTCCCATTTACAGATTGTGCTATTGTATTCTCAAACATTCTTTTTTTTCTGACAGAGGCTACAAACCTGGATGCTGGACAGTTCAGTTGCACATTACATTTTATGTGATCCATGCTTCATACTTTCCTCAAAGACATGCGTATGTCATAACATTTATCTATTTTCACATATAATGTGATAAAACCTCTGTATTCTTTTATTACCACTTTGTGAAGTGGTCCAATCATATATCCTTCAAGACACAGTATCCAGAACTGCACAAGTTACTTCAAATGGGGTATCACCATGTGCTTTTAAGGAATTAAGAAGAAGAAGGTTTCTTGTCTTAAATGAAATTAAAATCTTACAACTCTCTGTACTGTTTATTTATACAATAAATTTCAATATGTCACTTTATTTTGATTACTTATCCTCTGTGAATTTTAAAGTATTCTGTGTGAACTTGTGAGTGGCGCATTTACTTTGTCACTGAAAGCAACCATGATATTAATAAAATGGGTATCTCAACTGTTGCAGCTTTGCATATGCAGACAAATTCCCTCATCCCCACATACACACACACAAACATTGACCACTGAGTCTTTGTGTTCTGTGTATTTTATTTTGTGCATTTATAGCAGAGATGGGCATCTGTATGCCCCAGCTTTTCCACAGTTCAGTCCTTTCCTTGCTTCTAAACTCCTTGTACATAAATATTGATGCATATTCTGTACTATCTGCAAAATGCATAGTTTTGCTTGTTGATGCCCTCTGTTTTTAAAGAACTAGATCTAGCACTCAGTACTGTGGTACAGTTCTAGTAATGATGATTTCTTTAAACTAAAGTCCTTTCACTGTTTTCTTTGCACACGTATGTCCAGCTAGAGTTCATCTTAGAAATGTTACTTAACCCTGTAACTACCAGCTCTGTGACAGAGAGAGAGAGAGAGAGAGAGAGTAGTGTCTCAGGTTGGTCAGTTTCTACCATGTAAGCGGCGGGCTGCCAAGCTCTGAACATCGACTGAACCAGGAACGTGGGCATGGTTTTACAAAATTAGTAATATAGCATCTGTATAAGAATACACTTTTGGTAGTGAAGGGTACAGAAGGAGTCTACAGTAAATCAGGTCCAGACATCAGTCACCAGGGGGTGATGCTAGGGTCTTAAAGCTAAAACCCTGATGCAAGCCTGAATGAGGGCTCCCTCGATTAGCTATCAACCTGTGCAGAATGAGTTTGCTGGGAAGAGCTCTCACTCAGTGGGAACAAATGTGCCAATATATTGCTATGAGGGTTGTTGGCAGACTCAGTGTACTTGTGGACTTCATAATTCTATCACGTTAAATGAGTGCCAGAACAGTGATAGACATTGGTATTCTGATTTATGACAATCTCCCTTTTAAAGAGAATGGCAGTTTTATCTGGAACTAGACATTTAGACAGACAGGTCTTTTATTTAAAACTATGCCCATCAAAGATCCAGAGAAATTAACTTTTCTTTACATTTCACATTTTAAAATTCACTGCTCAGTTTTGTGTATGCTCCATCAGTGAAACTAATATGCTAGAAGTGGTTCAATGGCAATTTACTATAAGAATCTCACTATACAAGTTTTTTTTTTTTATTAAGCAAGGTTACAGTGCCCAAACCTTCACATTATTAACTAGAGATATCTAAGGAGAATATTATGCTTGGCAATTAATGATGAGACTTCAAGATCAGTTTTACTCCTGAATGTACATTTTAGCATGAAAATTATGATTGTTGTTATGACTTTACTTAAGACTATTAAGATAAAATATATATATGTAAATATATATATATATATATATATATATATATATATATATATATATATATATATATATTTATTTATACTTTTTTTTTACCACTCATCATTCCATGATTATGGAATGACATCTCTCTTAATATCTGAACTAAAAAGACATTAAACTCAATTAAAATAAATGGTATTCATGCATTGGTGGTAAAAGGTTTCACAAATTCATAGGTACTTACTAGGCTATTGAGATGCAAGAATCTTAAGAAGCCTAGCCTTACATTCCCATGGTAGTTTTTAGCCCTTATATATTATATACAAATAACCCAGAGGTAGGCAAAACAAGGAAATGTTGTAACACATGGTTTTTGCCCTATCCTTGAGAGACATGGGTACTAAACCAGAGATGAATTTGCACTTGCCAAGCCATTCTTCCAAATTACATTTAAATAAAGTAAGAAAGGTACTTTGTTTTACACTGAGTAGAAAAGTGTTCCATAAAATAGTTAGCCCCTGCAATACATACCTATCCCTCCAACATGTTCTATTTAGGTTCCAAAAGATATTGAAATCCCATGAGCAGGTGTTTGTGTTAACACTGAACATACGAATGTATACTAGGTCTGACAGGATAGACTCTGCTGAGGGTCTCTACATGAGGCAGATGTTGCCTCTTAGCCTGTACGATACCAAATAGATGAGCAAGGCTTTGAGATGGTGATTTAAGCCTGTGATTTTTTTGTTTTTTTTTTTTAGTAAGAAAGCATTGTGATCACTCCTGCTGTGACAAGTGCTTTGCTCCATTATGGTATTAATTATATTATATATTGAAAGTATTATTATATTCTGTGATTGTCCTGATGAGAGATGAGTACAATGGAATGATTACACCTCTGGACCTGGGTGATATACCTTTAGATATAAACTGTGCAATGAAAAAAGTCTTCCTTACAACAGTAGATAAGAGAACAGTTCATTGTCAACATAGATTCCTAGATCCCTGACTACAAGATCAACTTTCAAGGGTGTGTTGTTGATTTGATTGCTACAAGGGAAGTCATTCTTGCCAAAGTGGGTGGGTTTGCCATAATGATTAAGGCCTTTGCCTCATAGACACAAGGTACAGGATTTGATTCTGACCTTGGGTTATTGACTAGGCTTAAAATTTACTGACTAGACTTAAAATGGCCCTTCAGGGCAGTTAGCTTAATATTCAGCTATGAACCTATGAACCTAAAGGATATAATTTGACATTACTTAGCATTTATTTTTTAGTTGGTGGTTTTGACACCACCTATTAGTACTGGAAATGCCCTCTTGAAGGATTTAGGTATCGTCTAGGGAGTTTGGGATGACACCAAGTTTACAGTCATCTGTAAATGTAGTCAGCCATAAACCCTTAATGTGTGCTTTGACCTCTAAGAAGTACATGCAAAGAAGTGTCCAAAGACTGAACCCTGGGGCACACTACTAGTGACAGGTATTTTTGAAGAGGTAATGCTACCCAGCCTAGTCCAAATACAACATCCTAGGGTTTGTGTTCCAAGCCGGCCAATAGGTAACCTACCCAAACCACTGAACCTATGTGTGATACTGTATCAAATGCTTTATTAAAGAGTAAGCAGGCATTGGTTTACGATTTTGGTCATCTGGTCCAAAACCCACTTTTTAATTTTTTTTATATTTCTGTAAACCAGTAAATGACATTTGACACAAATAACACTTAAGGATTAAACCAGAACATTGATATAGAGCTTTGACTTATTCAATTTATATAGTACGTGTGTGTGTATGGTTAGGGGCACAAGACATAGTACACAACAGCCAGTTCTCTTAACTTACAAGTCAGCATTATCAAAATCATGTACTATTGGATTCAGCTAACCTTGTCACTTTGAAACCATTGTCTTTTTGTTCCTGAGCAAAACTGGCTGTTAAACATTCAGTAGGTCTAACGGGTTAATTCTTGTCCTGGTCTCTTTACCATAAATATAACTGTTACTTCTCAGCTCATTCCATGGTTCAGCTACAATTCATTCAAAGAGTACTATACATATGTTTGCTAACTACACCTAACCAAGAACTTTATTTTAAAAATCCAAGGAAAAACTAATTCAAACTAGAAAAATGTAATGAAAAACATACTGCGATAAAACAAGAGCAAAAGGCAAGAAACAATGTAAGTATGCAAGCTATAAATCAAGTAGCCCAAACAGTCACAGAGCAACTTTGGTTGTGAGGCCTCATGGATTAAATCTTGTCCCACTCTGTTTACTTTAAATAAAAGTGATAATCTTCCACATCTCAGCTTAAGTTAATCATTCTACAGTCAAAAAATGCAGAACAATTGTATCCCAATTGGCCATAACCAAAAACATTCTTTTAGATACTCTAGGAAAATATATTTAAAACAAACTCTAATAAAAACATGGTCAAAGCACAATAAATAATGTAAGCATTCAAACTATAAACCAAGAATGTTATTTTGAAACTAAAAAAAAAACCTGAAACAACAAACTTAAGGTGAAAAAATCTGCAATAAAACAGCAGCAAAAGACAAGAAACATTGTAATTATGCAGGCTCAAAGCCAAGAAATCTAGCAGCTCATTAACACCTGAGAGCCTTAATACTCTGCACTAACCGCCAGACACATACACGCACAAAAAATAAATGAACTCATATGGGACTTAGGACCTTATGGCTGAAAACCCCATGCATAATAATAGCAATAACTTGTATTTTCCAGTCCTTTACAATGCTTTAAATTATAATTGATTCAACTATCTGTACTTTATAATGTTTCAAACAGTGATCAGTTTTAAGTTCTAGATTGGTTTTGTTTGTTAACATATAGCATTTTTATTTTAGTTTTACAGAGATCAAAATAATCTGTAGTTATGGTGACAATGTGCAACACTTACAGTGGGTGTGCTTACAGTTCACTTTTTTTGGCCTTCTCCCCCACCCTTCCTTCATTGTTATTAGTCTGGCACACATGCCCTAACTGCTCTGGGTCTGCCAGCTCCTCCATGCCCCCCTGGACTAATTCCAGTAATCTACTTGGGCCGGTGGCCATGGATCACAGCCTCCAGGGCTCTGCACATTTCAGCTTCCATCCAGGGGAAACTTATTGGCTTACCCTTATTTCCCCCACTCCTGTGTCAATGTGGTATGGCCCTTGAGGGGCGTGTAATGTGAGGATCTGCTGCATAATCCCCCCCTCCAAAGCAGGTCAGCCAAGTCCTACTGCCCCTGCTGACTACACTTCTTCTGGCGATGACCCTGGCCTTCACCAGGAATCATAATCTAGAGAAGTCCATGTAACCTCCTACCCCAGGATGGGCACTCCCATCTATCCCTGCCACTCTTTCAGTCACCTGAGACAATAATTGAACCCAAGTCAATGGGGTCATAGTCAGGGCTTTATCTCTCTATGCCACTACAGCAGCCATGCTTACAGTTCATTTGTGTTTTTAAAGTCCCTTCAGTTCAGAGATGGTCGGGGTATGGTTACACTTGACAGAGGTTTTCTACTGTGCACCCCGGGGGTTACTTTTCTGCATAATCATCCACTGCAACACCTACAGCATTAACCCCCTTTTCCAGCTTAGTTTTAAGAGATGCAACATCTGTGCCAAGACTACAGATCACTGGAGAGCATGCAGACTTCTCAGGAACCAGCATGGGGCTAGTGCTGCTGTTTTGATCTTGGTAAGAAAAAGAAAAGAAAAACATTTATTCTTAGCCTTCCTAGAGACAAATGATCACTGAAAGACCCTTTTCCCCTCTCCTCAAGAGTGAAATTGGAATTAGTACTAATGTTTTCATCCCATTGAAAAAGGGAGCAGAGAGGCTTTGATTTCTAGCTGTCTCTGACTGTTATGGTAGAACTTCTACAGCTGGTCTGGTTGTCATCTAATTGGGAATGTCTTTAGTTTAAATTTCACACCAATGTTTAGGTCTGTGCAATATTGTGTGGTGCTGCTGAATAAGCTATCCAGTGCACATACCAAAAGAAGACTATAATAAACCTGCTGAACCTTGAAATATCAGGGACAAGACTAATAACTGATAGCCAGCATGCAGTCTGCTTCTTAGGAAACTGCTTCAGATTAGTGATGCTGCTTTGCTCCTGGTAAGAAAAGGAGCAAAAGGACATTGATTCTTAGCTGCATACAGTTGCAGTAACACCACCACAAGTAGCAATCAGGCAGCAGCCAATAGGTGAATCACTGATGAAATTAGGATCCTTCTATTCTATCCTTATGGTGATTTTCCAAGTAGTTAGTAACTTATCTGATTGTCCTCTGGTACCTTTGACATGGGTTTGTTCTGCTTAATTCACTTATTTTGCCTGCCTGCTTGCACTAAGGATCTGAGGTTACAGCAAAAGCGTCATGCTTACTGACCGTTCTTTACTCTTATTGTGGACTGACATAAGTTCTGAGAGGTACAAATTCTTTGTTTGGAAGCCAACCTCACGTCTGCCACATATGTCAGTTAGCTGCTTGCCACCACATCAAAGCCACTCAACAGTAGACCCACCTATGCTGATGTTGTAAGGAAATCACTACCTAAGCCTCCTTGACACTGCTTAGACAAAACACACCTACCCACAAATGCATTTTTAACTGCACTTATGTACACCTGAGAGGAGTTGCTTTGACTCCCAGTCCTCATGCTTAAGGTCTACAGAGCCTATGACCACGCATGACAATAGACAGCTCCATAGTTAAGCACGCTGATGCTCTACTGTCAGAGCTATTAATAGATAGTCCTACAGTCAGCAGACTGTCTACTGCCAGGATCCATAGCATGATCACAGCCCTTAGTTTCCTTCACCCAAAATATAAATATGACCTTGTGGTTATTTGTGTTCAAGGGAATCACCTTAGATGCTGCACCCTAGAGGAGATGCAGGAAGATATGACTGAACTTTCCACTTATGTGCCTGAGGCAAGAAAGGCACAACTCTTGTACAGTGTTTTGTCATCTCTGAGAACGGTGACCTTGATCTGTGTTATAAGTCTGAAGAAAAAAATGCCAAATCCTGAGACCTTTCTGACATTTGAATGTGTTAAGTTACTGAAATATGGTTGCAATGTACTGATGGCATTCCTTCCATACTAGTGTAGTACATCTATCATTCAATCCAACCATTTGGAGTGACTAAATACTTCCAGATTACCTCACACCAAACCCTCATAATGCAGCATTGAAACTCCTGTATAGCTTAATCACACTAAATAAAGGCATTTACCAGTTTACTGCCAAATATAGATTCCCAAATGTCTCCTGATGATCATGATAACTACAATGATAAGTTTATTTCAACACCTATTAGTCCCAATATGCTAAACCTGGTTTACTTTAATTACCCATCCATTTACTGGAAATCTTATGCAAGAAATAATAAATGTCCCATCAGTTTAGACAGTCCATGTTCTTCACCAGAGGTTACAACATACTTGACCTCATCCTTACAAATATTATCTCTGCCTGCACCCCTACTAATGTCATTCCCTCCTTGAGCAAATCTGACTACCAGACTTTCATTTTCTCTTTCAAAACTGGAATCATCCTGCTTAATAGCTCCACCATTTTAAGAGATTAATTTATATCCAACTTAATATCTAGGTCTGAGAGCCAGAAGAAATTCAAAAGCACCGCCTCCTGCTGACATAGTTATTACGGCCATTGCATATGCCTTTGACATTTATGCTCATCTAAACCCAAATATAGGGGACTCTAACCCCACTTGGCATAAGTATAATGTGAAATTTAAAATAAACCGCCTGTGGCTGAACTCCCAAATAAACTCTAGAATAAAAGAAAAAGTAACCTGCTTCATGTAAAAGAGTCCCCCACCACAAAGACAGGAAAACAAGGAGCTATATCACACTATTAGGCAGACTAAGGCAGGATATGAATGGAAGCTAGCCTTCTACTGCAAGGATAACCGTAATAATTTTTTAAAACTATAACAAGGGCATTTGTAGTAACACTCAGCACTGCACCAAAGTCCAGCTGAATGATGCCAATTATTCTGATGCCAAAACTATAGCCAGCATCCTGATTGACAAATTCATTTCTAATTTCACTCTCCCACTCGCTCCATGTTCCTTGCCTTGAATCACTGAACTCTCCTTTCCCCAAAATCACTATGGACCAGAAGCTCTATGTAAAACCTAAAACAGCCTCATGGGTCTAGACAATATACATTTCCATCTTCGAGTTAGTACAAAGTGCATCACTGCTGACCTTCCTACACATTTTCAACCTTGTACAAAGTTTGCAACTGAAAATATCCAATATGGTTTGTTTTCATTTATATAAATGTATGATTGCCTATGTCATAAGTGATAATTCAATAAAGATGTTTCTTGTTTAAAAAAAAATTTCAGTCTTAGTCTCTCCACAAGGCATGTACTTGACATGAGAAGAGCAATTGTGATGCCCCTCTGCAAGTGTGACTCCACCACAGACCAGGCAACTATCACTCTACTAGTCTCACTAACATCAGCGGTAAAACGAGAAACATATCTTGATCAACCTCTTGACCTACAAAGCTTAATCAATTTGGCTTTAAAGGCCATGGAGCATATTATCATGGAACTTATAAACGAAGACATTGGCAACATTCAAACACTGGACTCCACGCAGTTTGGATTCATGAAGGGCTAATCTTGTCTCCTGAACCTGATTGACTTCTTTGAATGAGTCTGCAGAGCCGTGGACAAGGGTAAGGTGGTCCACACAGTCTATCTGGACCTCACCAAGGCCTTCAACACCATCCCCTACTCTGGAATCATAGATAAACTTACTAAGCTGGGCATTAATCCCTACATCACTCGATGGGTGGCCAACTGGCTTACTGACAGAACCCACACTGTAAAAGTAGCTGACTCCAAATCCAGCTCCAGACAAGTGACAAGTGGAGTACCTCAGGGTTCAGTCCTGGGACCGCTCTTGTTTGGCATCTACTTCTCTGAAGTACAGGCCAACACTAAGGGACTCTGGCTAACAAAATCACAGATGACTGCAAACTGGGAGCCATTACTGAATCCCCAAATGATGTGGATATTCTACAAAAGGGCCTTACAGAAACAGATGCTTGGTGCCAGAGCCATGGGCTCAAGCTCAATGCCAAGAAATGTATATCCCCTTTGGGAAAAAAACATGTACCAATGAATTACCACATAGGTGGCAGTACACTAAACACTGAAAGTGTGATAAGAGACTTAGGGACACAGGTGGACAGTGATCTCACCTTCAATAACCACATTGCCACAACAGTCAGAAAATCCTTCTATGTGGCACACCTCATCACTAAGGGCTTTTCATCCAGAAAAAAGGAGGTCATTGTCCCACTGTACTCATACCTCATTAGACCCATTATAGAATACAATGCCCCGTTTGGTATGTACCTCTCAAGACATCTGCAACAACTGGAAAAGCCACAGAAATACCTCACTAAAAGAATCACAGGCCAAAAGCAGATGCCCTATGCTGACCATCTAAAAAAACTCCACCTATACTCTGTTGCATATCGTCTACTCAGAGGTGATCTCTGCTTAACATACAAGGCCATGTCAAACCCAGAGCTGTTGGGCATGCTACACTTAAAGAAATCTCAATCACTCAGAGACACACACTCCAGGGATCTAAACCTTGTCATCACAATGAACAAAACATGCTGGAGGGATAGGTTCCTGACCCAGAGACTCCCCAGACTTTGGAATAGACTGCCCATACATGTCAAGCAGAGCGCCTCTTTGTTCCTCTTCAAAAGGAACCTTGATGATTGGATGGGAGATAGGAAATTCACCCCGGGGATCATGTCAGTCACCCTGCTAGACAGGGGTCCAGGGAAGTAAATACTGTGGGAATAAATAGCCAGGGAAATGTTATGGCTAGGCTTGTATAGGCCCTAGGGCCGACAGCCTAGTACCAACCTATGAACCTATGACTCTTTATGAAAGGTAAATCGTATCGCTTTAATATGCTTAATTTAGTTGAAAATGTAATAGATACTGTTGACAAAAGACATTCTCTTCCTACAGTTTATCTGGACTTTGCTAAAGCCTTCTGTATGAATTCCCTTGCTGGCGTATTGACAAACCCACTAAACATAAGCCTTTATGTCACCTCTTGGGTTGCAAATTGTCTCTCCAGCTGTATAAATACATTCTAACAGGCACACCACTAATGGTGTTCCTCAAGGCTCTGTCCCTGGTCTCCTAAGTTTGTCATCTACTTTTCCAGTGTGTAAGACAATATCAAAGGTCTTTAACTAACCAAGGTTGCCAGTTAATATAAACTGTGTGATTTTATTGAATCCTTTGTGGGCCCTCATATCTTCCAACAAAGGGGTACCAGAATCAACACTTAATATACCAAACATGGCCATACACTGAAAGGGAAAACTGCATAGTGGTTACTTTTGGGAAACATGTTTTTCCTATGAAAAAAGCCAACCTGTGCATGTCAAAGAATGTAACATATTAGCCTACTTTAATTTCTTCCTTTATGAATGGATGGGCAACCACAAATTTTGTCCTTGTGTAAACAATATGGACCTTAATAAGCAAGGTAAGAGACTTACCAACTAAACTCATTGGGTCACATAGCTAGTTTCTATATTGTTGCCTACACTGCCTACCTGCTTGCCTAATAGGAACATATAGATATAGTAAATCCGACATCCGCACGTTTCCATGTGATGCTAAACAAGGCTATGCGCTGCATCCCTGTCCCTTCTCCCTTTGATCTTCTATACCTCAACTGCAATCTTTATTCTCATGACATTCTAATCATGAGTGTATAGAAAACAGGCAAACGTTTGTAAGCCACTCCTTAAAAGGATTTTGGTCTATGCTGGAATTTTTTTATTGCCAGCAACCTGGTTATTAACAGCTTTAAGATTAGTCTCTTAGTCCTGTGAACTCCACAATGTCTTAGCTGTAACAAAGACAATACATGTTCTTAGGGGAATTCCCTGAGATTTGTGAATGTTAGATCAACACTTGCCTAACATTTTCATACAGGCAACTTAACAAAGTTTTAAGCTGATTAAAACGTATCATATACACTCTCTCATTTGTAACAAGAGATATTTGGAATGCTATAGTTAGGGATGTTTCAATTCCTAGACTGATAGAGCCATCTTTCTCCTAAACTCACTGGCTTTCAAGCTGCTGTAGTGTTAATTACTGCTCACCACTAGGAAACAGACTTGGGACACAATATCATGCTCACTATATAACTAGAGGCAAGGACCTTGCCTGTTAATGAGATCCCCTTAACTCATTCACACCTAGGAAATGTAGACAATGTATTCTTGCAGCCTATACACATGCTTAGATTCCTGAGGATATTCTGAAAAACCAAGTCAAAGCATAAACCCAAGCAAATATAAATATAAAAACTGTTAAAATGAGTAAAGAACAAGATGTCAGTGACAGACAATGCATTATTTACATCAGTCTAGAATGCTGTGTTTTCTCTAATATTTAACAAACATCTTATCATACTTTGGAAACTAAAACACCTAGACATACACTGTCAGCACAATTGCAATAAATTCCATTGTAGCTGCTTGCTTATTGAAATCTTTACAGCAATATTATGCTATTGGCATAATTGATAGTATAAATAACATTCAATACTTTCCATACTGTAAATGTATAGTGCAAATATCAATGACAGCTTACATCAACATAATCTAAGCTTTTGTCTGATTGCTGTAGTTTGTAAGCCAGCTGGGTTTGGAAATATTAATGACCATGTGTAAGCATGACACACCATTATAATTATAGTAAACAATTAGCCATATCTCCAACAAAGTTCATTTTACATGGAGGCAGAGTATTTTTTGTCATCCACATGACATTTCATACTATGAAGATATGAATGTAAACATGAAAATATAAAAAAGTGACAAGTATTTGAATCTTTACCGCACTGTGCTATACATTAACAGTTATACCTCTCAACTGTGGAGATTTTTGCAGAATGTCAGGACTTTTGCTTTATATTTTTGGTCTAGTCTTCATAAATTTGTGGTTTTCTAGAAAATCATTGAGGAGTGAAGTCACTACTTAATGACAGACACCTGAGTTTCAGACTTCATATACTTCAGAAAACGCATACCAATGCAAAACTATTTATTCTAGTAACTTTCTAAATGTATACAAAATAATATTTAAAATCTGTCCCTAGTTTTGGGCCTTTGCACCCCATCCCCTTTAATTTTTGCCTTTGTCCAGGTTTATTGTGCTAAGAAGTTAAGAGGTATATTGACGATCTCAGTGTCATTTTGTTTATGACACCTTTCTCTCTTGTATGCCTCCTATTATTAATTGGTAAGTCATTAAGTTAACAGTACAGTAGGGGTCCCAGCACTGACCCCTGTGACACCCTGCTGGTAACACGCCTGCTGGTTGATGTGGAGTCACTTACTTTGATAGTGTGTGTCCGGTTTGTGAGCCATTTGGCAACCCATCTTACAATGAAGGGGTTTATATTCAGTTTAAGTTTATCGGTAATGCCTGAATATGGGATTGTGTTGACAGCCTTTGCCAAGTCAAGATATGCTGTGTGCATCAGTGGCCTTGGTCACAATTCTAAAGAAATCCACCAGATTTAACAGGCAGGATCTGCCCTTCATGAAGCCAAATTGGGTAGAATCCAGGGTTTGGAGGTCATCTATATCTTTATTTATGAGGTCAATAATGATACAGTCCATGATCTTACAGATGAGGCTGGTCAGACTTATGGGTCTAATTCCCTGGGTCTGTTGCTAGACCACCTTTGTGCAGGGATATAACTGTAGCTGTTCAGAAGACAGCCTGGGATGTCATCTGGTCCCACTGAGACTGTGTTCTTTGCCTTGAACAGAGCTTTGAACACCTGTTCTTCAGATATGTAAGGTGGGGGAGGGGGTTGCGGGAGGGTTTGTTGTGAGTTAGGAGGGGATAAGGGAGTGAAGTTTTTACCAAACCTATCCTCTAGCAAGTTCAAGATCTCTGTGGGGTCACTGTGTGTGATACTGTTAGCCACCAGTTCCACACATACTTAGGTCTTACCCTTTAGGTTACATACATAGCTGTAAAAGGCCTTATGGTTATCCTTGGCAGTACTTGCTAGGTTTCTCTCAAAGCAGCTCTTGGAGGATTTAACAAGTTGTCTTATTTGCCTGTTAAGGCTGAGGACAGTGCTTTTCCATTGTTGGGTCCTTGTCTTTGTTTTCTTGGACAGCAATCTTTTGCATTTATTGTAGAGTTTTCTGATGCTGGGAGTCCACCATGGGAGCTTGATTTTACTAGGAGCTCTGGCTTTGATTCTATCTGGTACAGCCAAGTTTATACACTTATGCAAGTGATTGTACAAAGCTTTAGTGTAAGCGTCAGTGCAGTTACCACTTAAAGCTTGGGGTGGGGCTTGGAATGCATTTATACCTTCACCTAGGAGAGTAGTTTGCCTTGAAGTTTTTTAGTCTGATTTCACCATTTCTGAGTTGTGGTGCCAGTGTCAGTTTGAAGGTGACTGATCTGTGGTCAGTTTTAACTAATGAGTGTCCAACAGTTGCAGCAGTGCACCTCTTAACATGTTGGTGAGGACCAGATCTATAATGTTTTGCTCCTCTTGTCAGAGTATGGGCAATTTACTCTAGAGCATTTGAATTCACAAAGTCAAGCAACTTTTGTGCTAGTGAGTTTGGGGTAGAGTAGGTTTCCCAGTTGATGGTGGGATAATTGAAATTCCCCTTAACTAGTGTGTTTGGTAAAATTTGGATTTTCAGTTTGGTAAGTAGGCTTTGTGGGTGTCATGACCCATACACAGGGAACTATAACTGGCTAGGACTTGAATGGGGGTCTTACCCACCGTGACCTGGACCTGGAGTCACTCCATGGAGTTGCCCAGTCTAACTAGACGTGAGGTGAATGTATCTCTAATATATATTAAAACACTGCCTCCTTTGGTTTTCACACATTCATTTTGTGGTCTAAACATGTGGAAGACATTGTAGCCTTGCAGGGTCAGAGTACTCTCTGAGGCCTTAAACCAGACATCTGCACAGACATCCACATCTTCTAGTGATAGAAGTGCTTCTAGAGAGTGCCGTTTTTGATTTAAGCTCCTAGCATTTAGCAGCATGACCCTTATTTTGTTCTAATTGGCTAATTTCATGTTGTTAATGTTGTTTTTGAGACCTTGACTAAAAAAGGCAATATAGGGGAGGCAAGAGCCTTTGCAGCAGCTGAAAGCCTGGAGATGCTAGGTGCAAACTGTCTCTGGAAAAACAGAGAGGTTTGTAGACCATGGCTTCCCAGGCAGACAAGAACTGTATCCCCTTGGAATGACACCAAAAACTAAGCCAATTTTTGAAATCGGTCATTTTTTGTTTATACTGTGGCATCATTCTAGTTGAGGGTAGTATGCTGCTCAAGGCTAGGGACATACCTGACTGGGACACATACTCAGAGAGCTCGACCATGTCTCTCTTCATATAGTCCAGTGAGGTATGTCTCAGGTTATTCACACCAACATGAACTATGAGAGAGTCATAACGGTATTGGTTGCTGAGAGACATGAGTGCATGCATGATTTGGCCAATCCTGGCACTGAACAGGCAGCTGACTGACTTTCTCCTTGTCCAACCTGGTAAGTAGGACATCCATGTGTCTCGCTATTGAGTCTCCAATGACAAGAAAACTTGTTTTTTCAGCGTTACACCTTACAGGCTTGTTGAGTGAGACACTAGTGTTGCTATGTGTCATGGGTGCTGTGGAGACTGTGTTAGCTGTAGCAGACTTGTGTTTTGGAAGTTTCTGGTGTTTCTGTAAGTTTTTCAAGAGAACCTCCACATATGTGGATTTATGTGTTTGATGCATACTATGTATGTGAGTAGTGGTATGTGTATGAGCAGTGGTACTTTGTGAATAAGAAGTGGCAGGTGAGTTGTCAACCTTCACTGTGTTACTGTTTTGAGTGAGAGAGAGCATGGATTCTAGATTCTTGGTGTAAATACATCTCTTGCACTCTGTACTAGACTGTGTCATTAGTAGAGGGTTGTCTGTGTACATGAGGCAATTGCTACACTGCCTCAAGAGATCCAAGTCAACAAGGTTGGCAGTAGAAACAAGGGTAGTCCAACTGTCCACAATGCTAGGTTGAAGACTGCTGTCACTAGTGATGGCTTTTCAGAAACGATCATGGACGAGCTCAGCTAATGGATATTTCTGCCTGGGTTTTAAGGGACAATTTGTTGAATTTAACTGTCCGGCTTGGCTCACAATTGAGCAGTAGTGCACTGTGCTGCACAAAGTGCAAACAAGCAGAAACCTGCTCAGATGCTGGGCCTAAATACCAGAAGCTAAAATTTGAAAAAAAAAAAAACTCTAACAAAATTCAAAAGGACCAATGAGGATGCTTATTCCAAGCCCTAGACTGGCCTCCCTTTACCAGTCAGGTGTCAATCAAACACAGTTCTCTCACAAAAGTGCAGATAGGCCCCTTCCAATCCAAGATGGCCTGGAAAACGTGCTCAGAAAAATTAAACCATTACAAAAAGTTCCATAAGCAGCAGGACTGCATCTGGACTATGCTGCAGCTACTAATACCCTAGTTTCAACAAAACATTAGAGAATATTTAACACAGCAGAAAAATAGTAGTGAGACACTGAACAATGTTTAAAACAGCAGAAAAGCAGCCAGGAGGGTGTAAAGAATGATTTAAGCAGTTAATTAAGTACTGCTTGTTGAGAAAACCAGATCAGGCAGAACAGATAGCTTTAAAACAATGAAAAATACCAGTAAATACTTAAGTGGAAAAAAAAAGTTTGCTAAACAGTGAAAACAGTAATAAAATTTAATTATACAGATGCAGTGTAGCAGGCCATTGCAGAATAACAGTGTAGTTTAGTACACATTAAATAAATACGGTATAAAAGTAGGCAGCAGGCAATAAAAAAGTGCATTAAATAGTATAAATAAACAGAGGTCTTGGGGCCTCTGTTATTTGGGGTATACTTTTTTGAGGTACAGGCCAAAACCAGTGGGCTATGGTTGACCAAGTTTGCAGATGACTGCAAGCTGGGAGCTTTTATCAATTCCCCTAGTGATGTGGACATCCTCCAAGAAGGTCTCACCTAAACAAATGACTGGGTGGTGAAAGCCAGGGAACCTTTTTGGCTAGGCTTATATAGGCCCCAGGGCTGATAGCCTAGTACCTACCTATGAACCTATGGTGCCAGAAATGGGTCTATATTAGAACATCGAAGTTTCAAAACTTTGAATGTTCTAATATCGACCCCTATTCAGCGAAAGATGTAAACATTGAACATACAGAACAGTGAATTTTTTCCTAGGGAAAAAATTTGCTGTTCCAAAACACATACACAAAACACAAGCACACCAAACAAACAGCAATCCACACACATACACCTAAAATCTTACACCTAACCCTACACTAAACTATACACACACCACTAACTATCCACTTACCTTAACCCAAACCCTAACCCTAAGGTCTGTCACTATCGCACACTCACCTCACCCGCACCCTAACCCTAACTCACCTACCCCACCCTAACCCTCACATCCACCCAATCGCACACTTACCTGACCTGCACCCTAACCCTGACTCACCTAACCCGCCCTAACTCTCACGTCCACACAATCGCACACATACCTAACCCGCACTCTAATCCTAACTAACCTAAACCGCACTCAATCGCACACTTACCTGAACCCGACCCATAAATTTCCACCACAGCGCTGGAAATACCGAAGCAACAGAAACAGACAACCGAATTCTTTCCCTAGGAAAAAAATAGATTTTCTGTTGCTTCGATATTTTCAGCTTTTGCTGAATAGGGGTCGATATTAGAACATTCAAAGTTTTGAAACTTCAATGTTCTAATATAGACCCACCAGAAACATGGCCTCAAGCTAAATACCAAAAAATGTATCATCATCCCCTTTGGGGAGAGTGACATCCCCACAAATGATCACATTAATAACAACGTCCTATGCTCACAATCAGTCATGAGGGATTTGGGCACCCAAGTTGATAGCAACCTGACTTTTGACTGCCATGTTGCTCCCACTGTATGGAAAGCTTCTACATGGCCCATCTCATTAGTAAGGATATCTCATCCAGGGACAAGAAGGTCATAACATCCCTATATTCTTCCCTTATAAGGCCCAATACTGAGTACAGCACCCTATTCAGCATGTACCTCACAAAGCATATGCAACAGCTGGAGAAACCATAGAGGTCCCTCACCAGGAGAATCCAGGGTCTCAAAAATCTACCTTACGTAGATAGCCTAGAAATCCTATCCCTCTACTCAGTTTCATACAGACTCCTCAGAGGTTATCTCTGTCTGGCATACAAGGCGATCTTGGACCCTGCCTTGATGGTACTGCTGCATATCTGCAAGTCAAGCTCCACTTGAGTAACCCACACACACAGCCTCAACCTGGTCTGTGACATCAATAGGACTTTTTGGCGGAGCAGATTTGTGTCCCAGAGACTCCCCTATCTGTGAAATAGACTTCATCTCCACATCAAGCAGAGTACCACTTTATCCCTTTTTAAGCACAACCTGGATAACTGATGGGAAACATAAAATACATCCCTAGGATTCCACCTGTGTCCCTGCTAGACAGGGGAATTGGGTACTGACTTGTGTATACATGGGCTAAACTCTTAGCTAGGCTTATAAGGGCCTCATGGCCAATAGCCTAGTAACTCCATATGATCCTATGATAAAAAATAGGCAATTTATGTTGTTTTGGAAGCTCAGAAGCCTCTAGTCATCTGGTATCTCAGCTCAGAGTTGTGGCAGGTAGCCCACCTCAGTTTGACTTGGTACAACCAAGCAGAAACCTGCTCAGATGCAGAGCCTAAATACCAGAAGCTAAAACATGAAAAAAAACATACACTCTAAGGCCCTGAGGAGCTATACCAGCATTCAAATATGATTTTAAAAGTTTGATATGCCATACCATAGCTCACAACTTCTCGGTATGAAAGGTCAAATGTTTAAATACTCGTGATGTATCCACATCAGGAACTTAGAGATGCCATTCTAGTCAGAAAGTTCATTACCAGCAGCTAGAAAACATATGACATCTTCCTTGCTGTGTGATAGATTATTTAAAAATGCTCATAAATCTTGCAATGTAGTCATGCTTAAATATAAAAATATAAATCCAAATCATTATTAAGAAGACCGACATTCTATATAACTTTTTATTTTTTCCATACTCGTTATTAATCAAGCATTTGTTACATACTACTTTTTGGATTCAAACCAATGACTTTCTTTTGTGACTGGACAATTGGATTCAGTGATTAGTATATTGATGTTAAACATTTTCTGATTATTCATGTATGGGTCAGGAATTTGATTATTATCGGATACTGCTGATCTGCTTATTTGTGGTTTGTTT
This sequence comes from Protopterus annectens, assembly GCF_019279795.1. NCBI lineage: Eukaryota > Metazoa > Chordata > Ceratodontiformes > Protopteridae > Protopterus > Protopterus annectens. The sequence goes on from NC_056739.1 coordinate 1,358,941,711, forward strand.
TTATCTAATATATAATCTGTAGTGCATCGCATGCACTTTTCATTAATGTATAAACAATCCACTTCTATTATATGTATGGATGGAGATATTAGGAAGCTCTTACAGGTACTTCAAGAATTTTAGCTTCTATATCATGGGGTTTCATTACTTATGATAACATTATTATTTGGCTTATTTTACTATAACATTTAATGTTATATATGAATAAGGGGTTGAGGCCTTACATTGCATGGTTCGCATTTAACATCATTTAGAACTTATACTAACAACTTCATTATTATAGTAGTGTATGTTCTGATGCTGATTGTGCTCGGGTAAACAGGATATTATAACGTTTTATCAGTATTTCAGTGCATATAACACAGACCTTATACATTGTTTATCGATGGGCAGGACAGCATCACAACATAGATTGTTCATATTTTGATTGTTACTTACTTTTAGTATACCAAATAGCTTCCAGTTCTATCTAAGTTATCATTATTTTTTAGGAGGTTCAGGTATTGTTGATATATTATTCTTTATAACAATATCTGATAGTATGCAAGCACAAATAGTAAGTGAGGCGGTCAATCATTGTTCACTTTGTACTTTTGGAATTGATAGTTATTGTTCCATTTAATTTTTGTTTATACAGTTGTGGGTATGTTTCAACTAGGTTTTATTGGTACTGACCAATTACTACTTTTTGTATACAATTTTGGTCAGTTGATCATTCATTTTTTGGGTCAATCTATATAATATATATATATATTTCATTTTTGCCACATTGGGTCTTACCATATAAGTTTATAGAAATTTGCCTTGGCCTCTTCTCTATAAAGCTGTTTTTCTTAATCTACATGTCTACAGCACATATCCATTAGGATCAAATTAATCCTATGTTTTTTGGTCTCTCTGCATTCCTAGCACCCCTTATAAGTCCAATATTGGACACTACGTTCTCCATTGGATTTTTTTGACCTTTTTTGGGGTTTCATGATCTCTGATTTATATACTAGTGGTACCGAACATTAAAACTATATTACGAATTGGGCTTCTAATACATCATATTTGATCTCAGCATACGCACAATCTATAGTCATGGATCTCAAACATATGGTACAAGGATTGTGTGCAGACAAAGATGATATTCACATCTTTGGAATTGAATCCAGTAATGGATCTACTGCCAATAAGACAACTGATCCAGTTGACGATTGTAGTATGCTTTCTACTCAATTTGGTAAAAATGTCAAAACATTACGCACCAATATCTGGCATTCCAGATTATTTAAGGCCTATAAACATCAAAATATTGCTCCAAGAGGCCTTAGAATTAAATTATAACCGCTGGTAGGCAAACCAGATGATTTATTGATTAGAGAATGGAATGCTGCACAACAAGATTTGGCAATGATGTTTGTCAATATTTTGTCATATTATGACAGGAAAATACAGGCCAATATTTGTAATGTGCAAAAATTGTGTGAAGAATTGAAATTACATGAGAACCAACCAAACTTTCAGGAATCACTGAGTAGATTATCTAGAGAACTCTCAGCCTCGGAAAAGACATTAAAAGATAAGTAGTTAAGGAAATTTTCTAGAGACATGGAAGATTACGAGAAGGGGAAACCCTTCAAGTTACAGAAAGGGGTTAGGTTATCAGAGGGTACCAAAAACTTTACTTATACACATAAAAAGAGGCTGAGATCCATGCTCAAAAAGGGTACATTACTTAGTACGAGTTCGGGTAAGGAATCATCCACCACGGATACTGAATCCATTAATACTTCAGATTCTCCGGTTTCCAAAAGAGGATGCAATGCTGATCACCCTTTAGGTACAGACACAGGGGGGATGCAAACATAAAAACAATAGAACAACTTTTTCTGTCCATTATCAAATGAATGTAGACTGTTCTAATGTACACAATATTTCTGATTACATGTTAACACCTACTGAAGAATTTTTGTTAAATAAAGGCCTTGGTTTTATTCCTGTTTTTTTTGTTGATGAAAGTACATTTGTATCGGATATCATGGATTTTTGCAGAAGACTAAACCTCAAACTTTTTTTTGATCAACAGGAATCTACTCAAAGATCCACTGAATTTAGATTTTTACTATCCAAGTTTTGTCCTCCTATGGACAAACATGTAGCCATATTCCAGAATGCTGTTAAGGATTTACACCATCAGTTGGGTGTAGGGAACATTCTTTGGAACAATTTGAATCTTGAGGAACAACAGGCTCTTATGAATTTTAAAAGCAATACTGACATTACCATTCTTCCTGCGGACAAGGGTGGGGCCATTGTGGTTATGAATTCCAGTTATTACTGGGCTGAGGGAATCAGACAAGTGTCGAACACTCAGCATTATTTGCACATGCCTATTGACCCCACCCCCAAATTCAAAAAAGAAATTGATGATTTTTTACAGCTTGCAGTCGAGGAAGGTATTATCAGCATAAAAACTAGATTTCATTTAACCAATCAAGATCCAGATAAACAATATTTATATTTATTGCCTAAGATTCATAAGTCCCATAATACACCACCAGGTAGACCTATTGTTTCAGGCAGGGGTTAACTTACAGAACCACTATCTGTTTTCCTTACACAATACTTAAAACCTCTGTTACCATACATACGGGCTAGATTGCAAGATACTACGGAGTTCCTACAGATTTTTTCTGAATCCCAACTTGAAGCAGATTGGCTTATTTGTACTTTAGATGTTACATCATTATATACTAGTATACCACAGTGGGCTGGTCTGATGGCACTTGAATACTGGCGACTTAAGATCAACATTTATAGTCCAGGATTTAATACCCTATTAATCTGTATGGCAGAACACATTCTAACCAAGAATGTGTTCTGTTTTCAAAACCAATGTTACTGGCAAATTCAAGGTACAGCGATGGGTGCCTCTTTCGCACCAATATATGCTGATCTCTTTATGGGGTATGTTGAAGATCAGATTATATATAGTAAATTACACAATCTATACATGCCAGAAATTGATATTTGGAGACGTTATCTTGACGATTGTTGGCTTGTTTGGAAAGGGGGCACAGAGTACCTTATGGAATTTGTCGAATATCTTAACAGTAACAAATGGGGCGTAGAATTCATGGTTAATTATAATCTGCAGCAGATTGATTTTTTGGATGTCCATCTGTGTAGGGAACCAGATAATACTCTTCGTACTACTGTGTACAGAAAATATTTACAATACAACAGTCTACTACATGCCTCGAGTTTACACCCTAAACATATCATTAAAAACATCCCTAAATCACAATTTATGAGGATCAAGAGAATCTGTTCATCCAACTCGGACCTTGAGAATTGTCAGAATGATCTCTCGAATAGATTCTTACAGAGGGGTTATAACAAAATGGATGTTCATTCTGCAGTCCAAATGACCAAAAATTTATCCAGGGAGAGTTTGTTGGGTTATAAACCGAAAGTTGTCAGCCCTCTTCTCGAGACACCTAGGCTAGTAACCACTTTTGGCAGGAATACTTATCAATTGATAGATGTTGTCAATAATCATTGGAATATATTAACAACAAACATACATCTAGCCAACTGGTTGGATAACAGATGTTTGTTTTCATACCATAAAGGTAAAAGCCTTGGGTCACATTTTTCTCATTATAAAAGGATTACATCATCGGATGTCTCTATTGCTCAGACTACTTTGTTGGGAGACAGATTAGTTGGCTGTCACCCTTGTGGTCATTGCTCTTTTTGCAAATATGTATTTATCACCAAAAAATTCACAAGCAAGAATACAGGCAAGGTATTTAATATTAATCATTTTGCAAATTGTAGCACAGATTGGGTGATTTATCTGGCCACATGTACATGTAGGGCATTTTATATTGGACAAACATCTAGACAGTTTAGAATTCGCATCTCCGAACATTTGGGCGATATAAGGAATGCTGGGTCCGCTAATGCTTTGTATAAACACAGTCTGATAAATAAAACGGCCCAGTTTTCCTTTATTATTGACAAAATTTCTGGCAACAGAACCTTTAAAACTGGGCGGCACAAATTGCTAGACCAAAAAGAGACAAAATGGATTGTTAAACTAGGTGGCTTATTTCCACCTGGTCTTAATGATAAATTGTGAGGGGCTATTGCCTCCAATTATTGTAATTTATTAATATGTTATAACATAACCTTTTGTTCTCTTTGTTACAATGAACCACAATTGTTATTATATTATAAATTCATTGCAGTTTAATTTTAATTTTGATGTGTATATTAGTATAACCATTTACATTTCATTATAACATTTATATATCGATTTAATATATATATATATATATATATATATATATATATATGTTATTTTGTTTTGGTTATGTTTCATTATATACAGGAAATTATGTCATACTGCCTTGTTCAAAATACTAATAAATATGGCTAACAGTTGTGTAACCATTAAACCACTGAAGAAAGCTGATTGCTGAAACCGGTCTGGTTTAATAAAAGACTTTAAGCTACTACTGCTCGGGGTGCTGGATTTCTTCTTTTGATATTCTATATAAAAACCAGCACACACCCAAACAAGTGCAAATGCTTCACGATGAAAGCTGCACAGTCGAAAATTAGATTCCACCAAAGAACTACCAGCACTCCAAATTAAAGTTTAAGGTAGTTTAATCAGCATTTCACCATAAAGCACAGCAAGTGCAGCTAAACTGATCACAAACCAGTTTTCCCCGTTGGCATTATCAATTTGATCTAACCCACTCGCAACTTAGAAAGACGTCACAGATACTAAACCAATAATCTTATGAAACTCATTTAGTAACAGTTACTATCATAAACCTTGTTAATATTTAAAAAAAAACTTTAATCTTTATTCCAGACTTAAACAAATATGTTATTGAGCAATAAAGTAATAATGTAATTATGCAACTTGCGACACTAGACATGTTGTCTATATTGCCATCTGCACTCACTGTACCTCATTTTATATAGGTAAGACTGATAGGAGGTTGAAAGATAGGATAAGAGAACATCTTTATCAGATACATATCAAATCTGTTGTTTATGCCTTATCCAAGCATGTTTTACAAAATGGAGCTGAGCATACTTTTACTTTCTCCGTCCTATATGTCAATATTCCTAGTATTAGAGGAGGTGATGTTGCTAATCATACTGTGGAGGTAGAAACAACCTGGATAGTTAAACTTCAAGCTCATGTACATCCAGGTCTAAATGATAGAATACCACTTAAACCTACACTTAAGAACATAAGATGTAAAGTATCGACCAAGTGATGTATTTTAGACACTTCTGATTCTTTGATTTTATGTTGTTTGCACATATTTCATACTTTGTTAATGCATTTATATCTTTATTTTTATATATTTTTATTTTTTATTTATTTATATAGTGATTGCCCTAAACTGTAAGTCTATATTAGGGTGTTTAGGTTTTTGTATAGGCTATTTTATATTTTGTAATTATTTTATAAGTATGTTATGCCTTTAAGGTTTCTTATAGGTTTAACCTAAGTCTGATTGTTTAATTGTTTTATTGTTTTAATTGCTTACACTATATAACCCTGTTTCTTTTCTGCTGGGTTTTGGGTTTGATAAAGCTTGTTAGCGAAAGCGCTCACCACTTTTGGATCCTAATAAAGAGCTTTTTATTCATCGCATTTGGACTCATTTTGGGGCTTTTTTCCATATTTTGGACTTTGGTATTTCGTATTCTGGATGTTCTAACTGGTCTGAATAGACACAACTGAAATTTATTTATCTGCAAGGTTTTATACTGCCTTTTTGTGGTGGTTGGAACATATACAGCCTGGTTCAACTGTGAGCAGTTTTGCTGTTTGTAGCTTATATATATATATATATATATATATATATATATATATACACACACACACACACACACACACACACACACACACACACACACACACTAAACATAACCCTCTTTATTCCAAATGACTCTATTGTCATCTAGTGACAAAAAACATAATTTACATACAATATTAAATTTATTAATACATCAAACTTAAATAAAATATTAAATAATTAAAAATCAGAAACATTCATTTAAACCTGGTTTATAAATAGCAATATATATATATATATATATATATATATATATATATATAACTTGTGTGTGTGTGCGCGTGTGTGTGTGTGTGTATATATATATATATATATATATATATATATATATATATATATATATATATATATATATATGTGTGTGTGTATGTATATATATATATATATATATATATATATATATATATATATATATATACACACACACATATAAAATGGGTTTCTTTTTTTAATAAATAGTACATTAATTATACTAATTAAATATTTATCCTGCTGGATTTCACAGGCTTGGGAATGCTACTTTTAAATTTTAAGAGCGTAGTTTTTACAACATTAAAATTAATAATGAAATATAGGAAAATAAAACAATGCTAGCACTCATTATTCTGGTATTGCTGGGTGTCAAGATAACTCATCTCCTGCAGTACAAGGTTAATATCTTCAATGCTTTTGATAAGCATCCTAGCATAGCACTACGGTGCCCACTGAAGTGTATTAATTTTGATGAACACTGTTTCTGGTGAGATCTCAGGTACATTGAAGTTAAATAACCGTATCTTTGTCCTTTATGAATGGTCTGTGTCAGTGACATCCTCATTTGTTCCTTCCTTCCTTTTTCATAGCCTTGGTAGTACCTTTCCTCTGTTGACTTAATGGGAGTGTTTAGCTTTGCAGTCTGATTATTTAAATATCTTGGAAAAGCTGTAGCATTAGTACAAAACAGAGAGTTCAACAATTATAACTTCAGCTTTTCCGAATGTGCAGTGGCATGAATTTAGCATCTGCTGCTGTAATCAACATTGTATCTAAAAAAAGCAAACCCCCATTAAAACTAAAGCCAATCTTTTATTTTTGAGCCAGCCCCCAACATCCCACAAAGTTAGAGGTTGCAGCTACTACATTCTTCTAAAAATTGCATCAACATCTGGTATCAATAAAGAGAAAACAATGAAGATAAGGAAATCCCTGACATGTATAACGTTTTAGTAGAACCAGATCTAGTGTGGGCCAGAAGAGGTGGCTACCCATGGTTCAAGCTGTTAAGGGTATGATGATGATCATCAATGCTGAAGTGTAAAACTGGCATTTCAATCAGACCACAATTCACCCTTGTGTATGAGTGGGTATTTAAATGATTTTAATGGATTGAATATGTTTTTTTTTCCACTCAAATTTCAAGTTTCCAGAGGAGTTGTTAGGACATAACTTTAGTTGTACATAATGCTTTTGCAATTATTACTGAAGGAAAGCAATTATTTATTAAAATAAACAAAAATATCCACCTTGTCAAAAACAAGAAAATGTATTTATTTTGCTGCTGTCCAATTAAACACCAGTGTGAAACAAATCAAGAGACTACATTTGAGATGGGTTCAACATTCTTTTTTAAATCCAACAGAATATTCAGAGCTCACATTTCATCAATCAGAAGACTTGATATAATGATCATAATAAAAATAATGCATTATCAACATGCTATAACCTCTTCCTGGAAGAGCTTGATCTTCACAGAAAGCAACCTGTTTGCTGACAGAATTAGTCAGACAGACACGCAGAAGCTGTAACAAATCTTAAAGCTTACACTATCTGTTCAGAAGAACTCATATCTTGGAAACATGTATGACCAAGTATCAGTCACATATCCATACCTCCAAAATCAAAACTGGAGATGTCGTATAGCTATTTATATATCAAAGCTACTTTAAAAACACTACAATCCCACTGAGATGCATTGAGTGCAAAAGTGGATGAACCTCCAGATTTCACAGTTTTGTGTAATCATGTAAAAGGATCTCAAAGTTGTGATTATATGGGTGGAAATATGGAACATTGTATAGCTCTCAGATATCACATAAATGACCATTATGTACACATATCAACAATTGTAGTTATACTTGCAGTTAATAAGCTGATTCACCTTATTGATATGCCACACCTGCAAATATGTTTACAATAAAATTAGCCAATAAAATGTTACCTTATCTTTGTTATAATTATTCCTCACAGCTAAAGCTAGATATAGTTGCTTTGTTTAAAAATTTGTTATATAACGTGTGCGTTTGATAACTGTTCTTAAGGATACACATAACTCTTGAGGTTTTATTGACTAAACAGATTGAAAGGAGCAACCTTTTTTTCCAGCCATGTATACTACACATGAAGAATCTAGATGGCTTGACTGAGCAGCAACTTAAAATTAAAAGCATTCTGAGCAACAAGTCCCATTATAATACAACAATGAACACCCCACCTCCCCCAAAGAAAAAAACTGCCATTGACTGTTTTTCTCATCTCCATCCACAGCTTGATCTTGCTGCATTGGTATCAGATGATTACCTTTAACTGCAAGCCTAGCTACAGCTGTTAGCCTTCCCCAACTGTAATTGGAATTTTACCCAAAACACTAAATATTGCATTTAAAGTTAGGATTAATACTAAATGTTTCACTGTACCTGAATACTGATTTAGGTTTAACAAGGTAATGGGTATTGCAATTTTCTGTCCATAAACTTGGTATATTTCTAATATCCAAGGTACAAATACATACAAATATTTCAGTAACAAGCAATAATGCCCTTTTAGTCTGTATTGTACCAAAACAGTCATCTTCATAATAGCTGTTCAACTTATTCAAAAATTAGATAACCTATTGCTTGCTTTAATCTAATTTGGTCGTCTATTTTAGGCATTAGCCAACTAGTACAGCTCTCATTCCTATATAACCTCCGACACAGGTTGTCTGGTGATTCTCTAAAACTCTTTGATAACCCCAAGCATTCACAGAAGTAATGGTCTTTAAATGCCATATATAACTGAATAACGTCCCATCTTAAATATCTATGTGAGACACTGCACACGTTCAGATATTTTAATCTTTCATACGTTACCTTTCACATCCATGGATACCCCTGGAATATTCCCACAGTGCTCTCTCAAGTTTATTAATGTAATTTTCTTGTAAGGTTTCCATATTGTTGTCTCATACTCTACTTATACAAAGTGATTTCATAATTTGTGAATTCATAGACTTTATAAACCTGTTTATACAACTGATATTTTTGTAATTATTACTAGCCAATAGCTTAATATGATCAAAAAACTCAGAGTTGGGTCTACCATAACACTCTGGTTGTTAAATGAATCTACAGTTGTAATCACTGTATGCTATATTAATTATTCATCCTTCAGTCTTTGTCTCCCAAAGTTTACATGCTTGATTTTTCGGGTCTATATTAGAACACCGAACTTTCAAAATTTCGAGTGTTCTAATATCGAACCCTAGTAATCGAAAATTTAAAACATTGAACATACAGAACAGCGAAGTTTTTCCTAGGAAAAAATTTGCTGTTTCAAAACACATACACACAGCACAAGCACACCAAACAAACAACAATCCACACACATACACCTAAACTCTTACACCTAACCCTACACTAAACTATACATACACCACTAACTATCCACTTACCTTAACCCAAACCCTAACCCTAAGGTCCATCACTATTGCACAGTCACCTCACCTGCACCCTAACCCTAACTCACCTACCCTGCCCTAACCCTCACGTCCACACAATCGCACACTTACCTGACCCACACCCTAACCCTCACATCCACACAATCGCACACTTACCTAAACCCGACCCGTAACTTTCCACCACAGCACTGAAAATACTGAAGCAACAGAAGCAAACAACCAAATTCTTTCCCTAGGAAAAACTTAGGTTTTCTGTTTCTTCGATATTTTCAGCATTCGCTGAAAACAGGTCAATATTAGAACACTCAAAATTTTGAACGTTCGGTGTTCTAATATAGACCCAATTTTTCATGTTTATTAGCATTCTACTCTCCACTATTTAGTCACATTCTTTTGAAGACATACCCATATGTAACAGATGTAATCATTTTTTTTAATTTTTAAATAATCTGTGTACATACTACAGAACACCCGAGATGAGAAGGCATCCAAAAATAACTTAAACAAGTATGGGCCTAGGACAGACCCTTGTGGGTCACCCTGAATATAATCTCGAATTTTACATCTAATTGCTGTATGACATGTCATAGTTGTAAGTCGTGCAGGTATTCATCTTATCAATATTACATTAAAGGCTGGTCACTCTATTATTTTAACCAGTGTTTTATGCATGACCCTATCAAATGGAGCAGATAAGTCTATACAGATTATATCACAGCACACTTTTATATTTATAGACATATTATTATTCAACATCATATTACAGGTAGCTATAGAACAATTTTCAACATATATATGCTGCTAGATGGTCTCAAACCCCAAGCTTCCCACTTCTGACAATAACTTATCCAAAACAGCATTCTTCATTATTTTTCCACAACAAGAAAGTAGGCTTATGGGTTCTATATTACAAGAATGAAGCTTTACTTAATCTGATAAGTAAAGCTTGAACTTGTAATATCGAAACCGTAAATTGCTGAATGGCTGATTTAACCCAGGGAAACACTTCCGTTGGCCGTTCTGTGGAGTATGCCCATTTCTCCAATTTGGAGCGATCTCAGAGTTGGTATATATAGGTAGGGGGTTATGGGGGGCAATCAGCCGTTCGACAGTTTGAGCTGTTGATATTACAAAATCGAGCTTTAGTTATTCAATTAACTAAAGCTTCAATGTTGTAATATAGATGTGACTTATGGGTCTGTATGATGCTGGGTTTTTCCTATTCCCCTGTGTATTTCTCCAAACTTGAGGAATTACACTGTGATTAAATGACCTAGTGAACAGTGTACGTATGTTCGAGCTGAAGTATTCATTATTAGTACTTCTTTCTCCTCACTGTGCTTTGCTTGAATCTAGCTTACATAGCACATATTCAGCATAATCTAATCGCAATATCAGTAGTTTCCTACAAGTTATTAGCATAAATTACCTCCCCCTTGTTAAGTCAAAATCTATTTTCAATACTGTTTTGTAAATACATCTGTAATCTGCTGTGTCTGAGAAAAAAAATAGAATCTCAGCAGTTTATTGAATTGCATTTATTCCTGAGACAATTTTGATGCAAATAAAATTGTTTCCTATTATGTTCAATATCATCATATATATTCTTCAAATATTTTCTGATCTTGTCCCACAGCATGTTTAATTTGTCTGTTAATTTTTTATATTTAAGTTTTGAGAGTTATAGTTCAACCTTATTTGTATTTCCTATGTTTTTATCTGTCATTTTAATTAAGTATCTTGTCCTTATGGAAGTGTATCCTCTGGGTCTTGTGTGCCTAGATCCTAATGCTGAATATCTTTCTAATCACTTGCATTCAAACAACTTTCTTTTCAAAACTTGTCACATTCCTTCTGCCATCTTTCCACTGACAGCACACTACAGTTAATTTTACATAGTCGTAAATTGTTGCACATAACCAATAAATGCATTGCTAGGTAAAACACATAACTGTTTCCAAAGTAATAATGCCATATTGGCATAACTATCTGCACAAGGTCTATATCACTTCGTCAAAATGGCAGAAGTTCGAACACCATATGTTCAAACTTCTAACCTCGAAGTGCAAAACCATCGAAGGCTTAGAACAGCGATTTTTTTTCCCCAGGGAAAAGAATCGCTGTTCCAAGAAACACACACAACACAAGCACACCAAAAAAACAGCAATCCACACACATAAGCTTAAAATCCTACATCTAACCCTACACTAAACTGTACATACACTACGATCTGTCCACTTACCTTAACCCAAACCCTAAAACTAAGGTCCATCACTATTGCACACTCACCTGACCCGTGCCCTAACCCTAACTCACCTATCCCGCCCTAACCCTAAAATCTGTCACTATCGCACACCCACCTCACCCGCGCCCTAACCCTAACTCACCTAACCCGTGCCCTAACCTTAACGTCCACACAATTGTACACTTACCTGAACCCAGCCCATAACTTTCCACCACAGTGTTGAAAATTGCAAAGCCACAGAAACGGCTCACCGAATTCATTCCCTGGGAAAGAATTTGGTGTTCCGCGGCTTCGCGATAATCAGTTTTTTAACTTCACAATTCGAACATATGATGTTCGAACTGCTGAAGTTTCAATGAACTGATAGGAACCCATCTGCACACACATTGCCGCCAATAGGGTTCTGCTCACCTACTCTTGTGATGTAAATGAAATTTGTCATATTATTAATAGGAATCGGTCAATATTGACAGTTAATGAGGACTTTAGAAAATTGAAGGGTGAGTTGTCTTTTTCTTTCAAAACTAAGTCTTTGAAAAGATGATTATTTATCAGACATTCAATCAGTAGTATTGATAATGTCACTGATCACAAGTCAGGAATGTTTTCCTGTTGTGATTGCAGTGCTTGTGGAGACAATTTAAGGGGAGCGTGTTCTGTGCATCCAAATTCAGGCAAATGTTAGACTTTTAATTTGTTAGCTGAATGCAAAACTTCTAATCTGGTGTATTTGGTGATTTGCAGTCTTTGTTCTTTCTTCTATGAGAATGCATTCATGAACATATATAGGATTATTAGAAAGGAGAGAATATCAACTGCTTTAACTAAACATGTTAAATTATATGGTTCTGGGCAGAAGTTCAAGTTTTTAGTGTTGCATATTTTGAATAAAACTGACAGAAGGTAACATTTTGAATATGACAAAATGTGATGAATATAGATGAATTTTAGAATGGATTGCTACTATGGGTTTAAGTCTAAATGATGCTAATCCTTTAAAATCAAAATACAAAATTACAAAATACAAAATTGTACCCAGTACAATTGTAAACCCCAAAACTGTATTGTATATACAAATCTATGCTTGTTTTTTTTCTTTTTGTCTTTTTTTTGTTTTCCTTGCACTACAACTACTATGTAGTGACTCAGATGATGCGCTTCTATTTTAATTTTTTGAATATATGTATGTAAATAACTTGGAGCTTTTCTCCTCGGGTCTCCACTGAAAATGGACTTCTGGCTCATCTGGACTAACCCATGTCAAATAAATAAATAAGTAAATAATTAATTAGTTAATTTATGTCACTTGTTTCATTGATTGCCTTATTTTATTATAAAAAACAATTGTGTGTATTGTTTTTATAGTGTAAAGAGACAACAGTTATAGAATGAAGGCACTTACCTGTTTAATAAAGATATTTGTTGAATGGTATTCATGCAAAGTGAAATTCCCCCCTCCCCTTCCAGGTGAAGCAACCACAAACATTAATTCTGTCAGCAACAGGGGTACAACACCCTTACTAGAGTTGTAGAAGATTTGCCCATTCAACTTGTCCATTGTTAGTGAAAAGTCCTTTACATATTCCTAATTTCATAACTTACAAGCCAAGGAGTAAAAAGGTCACACAGACAAACTATTCAGTAAAAAACATAAGAAAGAACCAGCAAAGCTAGAGATTTCACTGTGTAACACCTAAGACTGCTTGTAGTTGAGGCTCGTAGGATACATGCAATTATACAACGACCCCCCCATTAATATCCATTAATATTCCAAAATGTGCACATTGATTGGTCAGCATGCCCATTGTAAATCAGACTTATACTAATGGAAAAAGGTCCGGTCTCCCAGATTTTTTCCATTAGTATAAGCCTTTTTTTTTTGTATGTTGGACAGCAATGGAGAGCACAAGAGCTCCGTTGCTGTTATCTTGCTATGTTAAAGGAGTTTAACATAGCGAGATATCTTAAAAAAAAGCAATGGAGATCTTCCTTTCTCTGTTGCTTTTTTTAAAGCTGTCTCACTATGTTAAACTCAACATAGCAAGATAGCTTTAAAAAAAGCAACGGAGAAAGGAAGATTTCCGTTGCATTTTTTAAAGATATCTCGCTATGTTGAACTCTTTTAACATAGCGAGACACCTTTTAAAAAACAACGGAGATCTTCCTTTCTCCATTGCTTCCACACACAGCTCTGATGTACTGCGTAACCATACACATGTGCAGTACATCAGAACTTCCGCCGAATACTGGACAGCTGCAGAAGGGCAGCAATGAGGCATTATACAATGCCATTATTTAAGAAAAGTAAGTATTTTTTTTCTTAAATAATGTTATTGTATAATAGCAATAACTCACTTCTGGGTGTGGGTAATACTGGATTTACCCACGATTGTCTTTGTTTGGCCACTCAGGCTTCGCCTTCATGACCAAACCACACCAACCGTCAGTAAATCCAGCATTACCCACACCCAGGTGTGGGTTATTGCTTAATTAACCCATTAAGGACATAACAATGTTTCAGCTACATGGCTTCTGAATGCCCAAAACTTTTTACTTTTTCTTTTTGTTTAAAGTCTTTACTGGTGCATTCAGGCCAATAAAGCAAAACCCCACAAGCTGCAGACATGCCATGTTTCATCCTCTTTCTGTGTTCATCAGTGCAGCATAAGTTGATTGTCAGACCATACTTTAGAAACACATAACTTAAAAGTGAACCTAATGTCCACAACCTTAGGGTGATTGCAAAATATCCTACAGTTTTTACTAAATAATATAATGAACACACATGTTTTCCATTACCACTGTTTTTTTTTTTTTCTTATGAACAATTTAGCTACACCCACAATGCACAGGAGAGAAGGGGCAGGGTTTCAGTAACAGTTAATAGATAACGTTAACTAACTTTTTTGCAGATTTCTGCAACCTGAGTACAATTCTGTATGAACAGGGCATCCATGCCAGTAATGCAGCAAATATATAAAATTCAGCCTGCTTTTTTTCTCACTATAGACACAGTACTCCCCATATTATCAGTGTACTGCACTGAGTGTGTTCATTCTAAGACTGGTAAAAGTTCAGAAGAGGCTCATACACTTAAGGTCATATTGCCTTAAAGGGGAGTCTATCCTTTGCTGTAGACAGCAATGAAAACAGTGGCATACACATAAAAGGGCGATCACTGGGATGTGCGGTAAGTATGTCAGAAGGCGCTAGATCTCAAAGTTCATTTGTGACTGGATCAGTTTCTTGTTGTTATGGCTGGAACTGGTATAGTGCTGCTTGCCTGCTGCCTATTCACACCTACAGCTATACCTGCAAAGTTTCACAGGTGCACAGTTTACTGTGTCTTATTATCATTCATATAGCAGTTCTAAAAAGAGCATCTCAGAGATTTTGTGTACTTTAATGTAAATCATTCAAAACATTCAAACTATGCAGCTGCCATTAATTTTTAATATTTTAGCAGTTTAATTATGTCTAACCACCTTATGTAACAGCAGTTCAATTATGTCTAACCACCTTATGTAACAGTACCACGAAGTGGAAGAAAACTTCATACATGGGTGTATTTTACCACTGACTGTGTCTCACGAAATCCAAAAGAAATATATACACATATTTTTCTACTGACTATATTCAGATCATTGTATTTCTCTAAACTTTAAAATGAAGCATTGCTAAATAAATTTTACTATTGTTTCTCTACAACAATCATTTAAATTTTGTGATTATGGTTTTCCTCTAATCCAGCAGAGAGTTTTCTTGAGCATTTCATCCAATGAGACAAAAATGCTGGTTCTCTGACAAAAGCAAACTAAATAAAGCTATGACCATTCCCAAAGGACCCACTTTTGACTAATGGCCCAGTTGCTGAAGGAGCTGGCAGAGGAAGGATGGAAAGGTGCCATTAGTCATTACTAATGCCACCTGTCCATTCCAGGGTAAGTGGTCAGCTCAGGTCTCCCTGCAGAAGCATCATCTGTGGATGGTCCCAAAAGTATGGCCTATCCTCAGAGGCTAAGACAGAGGCAGAGACCTAGCTGTGGAGTGCATTGTACTTTAGCTGATCATAAACACTTGTAAGGTAGCATGAACCACACAATGCTTGAATTGACCATACACCACATCATGTCATCTGAACAAGAGAGGGAGGGAGTTTGCTGAATAACTGAAAATTCCAAGCCGGTGCCAATCTAAAAATTCAAACACCTGACACAGGAACTTAACCATTAACAAGGCCACATCAGAAATATTTAGAACATCAACAAAGCCACATCACAAATATTTAGAGCAAGATACTCTCACTGTTTGTTTGTTGAGACCTCTGGCCAAAGGGATAAGGGGACTGCAAGTGTTGTTGTACATGCCACCTTTGGTTCTAACTTTCTTTTTCCTTTTATGCCTCTATTATTGCTATCATGATTATGTGATCGTTACCTAATTACATTCCTTCATCTGTCTAGTAATGGTAATCTTAATGCAATATGAAAGCAATTTTTTCACTTTGACTTTATCAGTTCAACATTTCTGTTATTCTTACTTCAACTTATTGAAAAATTCAATAAAGCACATCAAACTAAAAAAAAAAAAAAAAAAAAAAGATGTAAAAAAAATCCAACCTATAATAAATGACAGCTTACAGGGCCCAATCCTCATCCCCACTGCCCAGACATAAGATTAAGTTACAATAAGCATTCTCTCTACTGGAGAAGGTGAGACTTCTGTACAAGTTAAATAGTCCAACATGTACCGGTGTTGGTTTGACAGCCTAATGTGGATAAAGGACAAGCCACAAAAGCCATGGAATGAAAACAATGGGTCTGTTGCAGGTGTACTATTAGAATGACGTATTTCAGTAAGTCATCATGACACCAACAATTATGAAGGATATGCACGTATTCCATTCATGCCACAATACTGTGTTGTAAAACCTCAGCTCGCTTAGAGGTACTTGTGAACAATAATTAAGACAGTTTCTGAAAATGTAGTAATTAGTTATTTGGCAGGAAGACATGGATTTTTTTCCAGTGACTCAACCAGTGGAGTCTGCTTTGCAGAGTATTATGCATTAGTATATGTGAGCTATGAGAAATGTTTTCTGTCACTGCCATAATGGATGTCTTGGTACAAGTCCATAGTATTTCATTTGTGTAGTGGTTCCCATGAAAAACATTATAAGAGGATTCTGAGAGCAATGCATAATAGACACTGTTTGTTTAATATTTTATAGAGTGTTTGCACCATAAATATCACAATGGGCAGAGAAGACTGTATCACAGTTTTCAAAACTGCAAATGAGGTTGGTAGTGCTTATTTGTTTAAACTATTGAGCTGGCCTAGCAGTATAATCAATTTATTTCTGAAGAGATGAACAATTTTCATAAAAGAAGCATAGAACATATAAATGATGTCATGCTAGGCGTGTATGTATTATATTATATTATATTATATTAGCCATGCTTTCTAATGAAGGGAAAGCAGTCATCTAAACTGGTAACAATTTTAATATGATGAAAAGACAATTGTCATAATGATGCATGCTTTATTATTTTCATTTACAAGAACACAGATGGTATTGTCTTTTTATCAGTTTAAATATTTTACTGAGGTTCATGACAAAAACTGAATGAAAAATGTGCATATGGCAGACCAAATGGAGTCATTTTGTAGATGGAAAAATATGCATACTATTGTCTGTTTATATTTCTGCATATATTGTGTATATTTCAAGTGACTTAATGTGCAAACACCCACATTTGCATTACTCGCCTTCCTTTTCTTAGTAGTCAGTTGCCTTTGGTAAAAATATGTAATTCATTTTATATAGAACTGAATTGATATAAGGCATATTTACTTAATTTCTTATCAAGTAAAGTTTGCTGCAGTTTCCCTCTGACCTCTAGACATTTCATTTTTTACAGAGAACAGCCAGAGTTAGTTATTATAAAACTGAATATCATGCTATACACTGGGAATATTATTTGTAATAATAAACCTCTAATTGAACAGAAATCTAGACAAAAAGCTGTGAGAAAAGCTGATGGGGAAGATCTGCATATTCATAAATAAGGAACTAATCCTTTCATGTCACAGGTGATACTCAAATAGAGGAGATGGTAGCATAACATGTAACTGTCAGTAAGCCTACAGAAAAAAGAAAAAATGAACAAGGATTTGTACATGAGGCTGGCCAATCTGAGACAAAGAGGAATGTGCTTAGTAGGAGTTTTGTTTTCAGACATTTTTGTCACTTGTTTTACTTTCAGAAAACAGAATATTCTGGGGACTTCTGTTCAGGATGAGAAGGTAGACAGACATGCAGCCTAACTTTTTTGTTTGATGCTACTGGATAAAATCAGTATTTTATCAAAAGGGCGCATTGTCCTAACTAATCCAACCCTGGGGAGACAAAACAAACCATGATGCACAAGTGGGGAAGCAGATTGGTAGGCATTCTGAGTTTCCACTTGGTGCCCCAGAGACACAATGTTGTGACAGATAGAGAGCAGGAGATGCATTCTCCAGGGAATCAACTAATCAGCAGGACAATCTTTAACTCATAATAACCCAGCTCTCTAAGATTAGTCAGCAACTGATTGATTTTGTTGAAAGTTATTCTCATAAAACCAAAGAAATCCAGGAAGCTCTCTCACAGCATTCTGATTAACTGCAGGAATCAAAGAAACAGACAAGAGACACTAAAGCACAAGGTCATATCTTAAAAGACTCTAATCAAGTCTTCAGAACTCAAATACCAGGAAATGAAGACAGAGCTCACATATAAATTCTGTGTTTTCCCTGGTTTTGCTAAACAGGGTTAAAGGTAAAGACTGCATCATTTATGTTAAGAGCAGGCTAGCAGGATGAATGGGCAGTTACTGCAGGAGATGCACATAGAATGAGCCCATCTGCTGTATCTTCATACTGCTATGTAGGTTCATAGCTTCACTAGGCTACCTGCCCTGGTGAACCATTTTAAGCATAGCCAATTTCCCCTTGTGTGAGTATCAAACCATCATCCTACACAAGAAAAGATTTGGGCCATTTTGCTACGTATAAACTGAAGGAGACAGTTAGAATGTGCCTCTAGAAATAGAGAAAGATTATCAAGGAGGGGTCCACTGGATTTCCCTGTGATAATAATTACACTGTCATTACCATGAAGTAAATGTCTGCTTTTGTACTCTGCGTTATACTATGCTACCTACTAAAGCTGAAAATGTGGCTATCCTAACCAACAAGCTTTAAGGTGATGTTACTAGGGCTTCAGCCACTTTTCTAGACATAAATGAAGCACTTCAAATTGCAGGTCCTTCTTGGAACTGGAACTACAGATCAGACAATTTCAAAAGAAGCAATTGCTGAGCAAGACCCTTCATCTGTACAACATAAAAACAAGTGAGGCAAGCATTTGGTGCCCTTCACATTGCTCAGAATAAATATGAAGCAACGAGAAAGGGAGTGAGCCCCAAAACTACTTGCAGACACTCAAAGTTGACTGGAAAAAATATTAAACTCTGCCAGTATTTGATTGTATGTGGATACGTTTCTTGTTTCTAATTTATGCACTTTTACCATTGTTATGTTTAATGTGAATATTAATAGAACTTTTTAAAGCAGATGGGCAGCTGTACAACAAAAATAATGTCCCTTCCCTCTTTTCCCTGTATTATGTTCATGCTGCTCAAAATGCAAAGTTAATTAGCTAACAAAAGGCCCTACTCTTGGTCTGATATTCTTAGTCATTTGCACAAAAGAGGTAGGGGTATTTGTGATGTTTGTGAGTGACTGTAGCTAAGGCAAGATTCATAGAGGCCATTTATGCTAATGCACAGTGCCTGAGGTAGAGTGAGATCTAAATGTAAAATTGTGTAAAGCAGAGTATAAGTGAAGTATTCTTCTGATTGATAGTCCAGTATTTGCACCATACTCACATCCATAGTTAAAAATGTTGTTGCACCTCTGATATCTGTTTTGCAATCCACAAGTATGCACAAGCACTTTAGTGACATATAAATGAATGATTTCCCCCAGCGATCCCATCAGTAGCCTGCCTAAGTATACACAAACACTAAAATGGTGCAAAATAAATTATTTTTCCTAGTGATCAGTAGTCTAACCATGTATGTACAAGAACTTCACTGACACAAAAATAAATGATTCCCCCAACCCCACTTCAGTAGTTTTTCCATGTATGCACAAGAACTTCAATGACACCAAATAAAACATTTCCCCCCAGACACCCATTCAGCAGTTTGTCCATTTATGCACAAGTTCTTCAATGACACCAAAATGAATAATATCCTCCAACAATCCCTTCAGTAGTTTGTCCATGTGTGCACAAACACTTCAGTGACACCAAAATGAATAATTTCCTCCAATGAGTCTATCAGTAGTTTGACTATGTATACACAAGCACTAAAATGCAAGAAAGCAGGCTGTTCTTCATGTAAAATCAATAATTGTAACTCATTTTAAAAACTGTATCAGTAGATATTCCTTTTTACTTTCTACTCAGCTGATTAATTTGCTAGCTAATTCCCATATTCTCCTGGTAAACTGGTGCTTACTGGCATAGGTTCAGAGTCTTTTTATACATTTTGTGTGCAAATGAGGCCGTTTTACATTTATCTCTATGGCTCGTACTATTAAATGTGTTATGCCGCTTATTCTCATAATAGCTCTCACTCTAGTGCTCATAGGTTCATAGGTTCATAGGTTGGTACTAGGCTATCAGCCCTAGGGCCTATACAAGCCTAGCCATAACAATTCCCTGGCTATTTCTTCCCACAGTATTTACTTCCCTGGACCCCTGTCTAGCAGGGTGACTGACGTGATCCCTGGGGTGAATTTCCTTTCTCCCATCCATTCGTCAAGATTCCTTTTGAAGAGGGCCAAAGAGGCACACTGCTTGACATGTATGGGCAATCTATTCCAGAGTCTGGGGAGTCTCTGGGTCAGGAACCTATCCCTCCAGCATGTTTTGCTTATTGTGATGACAAGGTTTAGATCCCTGGAGCATGTGGCTCTGAGGGATTGGGATTTCTTTAAGTGTAGCATGTTCAACAGCTCTGGGTTTGACATGGCCTTGTATGTTAAGCAGAGATTGTCTCTGAGTAGACGATATGCGACAGAGTATAGCTGGAGTCTTTTAAGGTGGTCAGTGTAGGACATCTGCTTTAGGCCTGTGATTCTTTTAGTGAGGTATTTCTGCGGCCTTTCCAATTATTGCAGATGTCTTGAGAGGTACATACCAAATGGGGCATTGTATTCTATAATGGGTCTAATGAAGGATGAGTACAGTGGAACAATGACCTCCTTTTTTCTGGATGAAAAGCCCTTAGTGATGAGGTGTGCCACATAGAAGGATTTCCTGACTGTTGTGGATATGTGATTATCGAAGGTGAGACCACTGTCCACCTGTGTCCCTAAGTCTCTTATCACAATTTTGGTGTTTAGTGTACTGCCACCTATATGGTAATTCACGGATACATGTTTTTTCCCAAAGGGGATAACTATACATTTCTTGGCATTGAGCTTCAGCCCATGGCTCTGGCACCAAGCATCTGTTTCTGTAAGGCCCTTTTGTAGAGTATCCACATCATTTGGGGATTCAATAATGGCTCCCAGTTTGCAGTCATCTGTGAACTTTGTTAGCCAGAGTCCCTTAGTGTTGGCCTGTACTTCAGAGAAGTAGATGCCAAACAAGAGAGGTCCCAGGACTGAACCCTGAGGTACTCCACTTGTCACTTGTCTGGAGCTGGATTTGGAGTTGTCTACTTTTACAGTGTGGGTTCTGTCAGTAAGCCAGTTAGCAACCCATTGGGTGACATAGGGATTAATACCCAACTTAGTAAGTTTATCTATGATTCCAGAGTGGAAGGTGGTGTCAAAGGCCTTGGCAAGGTCTAGATAGGCTGTGTGGACCACCTTACCCTTGTCCATGGCCCTGGAGACTGATTCGAAGAAGTCAATCAGGTTCAGGAGACAAGATCGGCCCTTCACAAACCCAAACTGGGTAGGGTCCAGTGTTTGAAGGTTGCCAATGTCTTTGTTTATAAGTTCCATGATAATAAGCTCCATGGCCTTGCAGATAAGGCTTGTCAGACTGATGGGATGGTAGTTTCCAGGATCCAAGGTGGATCCCCCTTTGTGGAGTGGGATAACTGTAGCTCTGCGTCACTCAGTGGGCACGAAACCTGAGGTGAGGCTATGATTAAACATGACACTTAGGTGAGGTGCCACTTCATATCGCAGTTCATGTAGTACACAGCCCGGGATGTCATCTGGTCCCATGGATGCTGTATTCTTAGCTTTGGAGAGTGCATTTTTTATCTGTGTGGCCGTTATAACTGGAATTTGGCAATCTTCCGGTATTGAGATGGGCCATTTAGGGGGTGAGCGGGGGGTGAAGTTGGCACTGAATCGATCTGCCAGTATATTGGCAATATCCTTGGGATCAGTATATTTAATGCCATTCTGTTTTAGCTCAGAGCAGATCTGAGCATTGTCATTTAGATTCATGACATAGTTATAGAATGCCTTGTGGTTGTCTTTGGAATCTTTGGCAATTTTATGCATTAAGCGTACTTCCCATTTGCCTTAAGAAGGTGTGTTTACCAAAACACCTCTATTTCCATAGTCAGCCTGAATGACCTTGTTTACATAAGGACATAGTACCACTCTTCATGGATCACGGCTATGAACTTAAGGAGGGCAGCACTATGAAAACCGTCCCTTATCCTGCACACTTGTCAGAAAAATGTAACTTATTTCAATGTAAGCAGCATTAACTTGATATAATGGAGACTCAGACTTCAACTGTGAAGCTAATTTTAAATTAAGAATATGCAGGAAATTAGTTAACACTGAATTGCTGTGTATATAGGAACACATAACTTATTTTGAGGTGCTGCAGTTGCTGAATATACTGGAATCTTATATTTCTACTGAAGCACTGAAGGTTGATATTTTTCAACCTTTTTTTAGCATTTGTATATTAATATGTTCAATGGATAAATTAAGGAAAACTTTTCAATTCTCAACCACACTACTAGATAAACAATAACATATATTGTTTTTCTTTTTGTAATCATTTACTGAATTTTTAATATGAGAGATATAGAAATGCAGTATAATTTATATATTTTGGGCAATTCATATTTATAGAAGTACAAGTATTGTCAATGCTAACATTGCATTGCAATGTATGTGTTACATTTTCCTAGGATTCAGCTAAGAACAAGGTGAAAGGATAGAGACAGGATTCATAATTGAGGTGAACTTTTATTATGACATGAAAGATGTTACAAGACTGTATTTTGTGATGTATACTGACAAATAATTTATTACAAAATAATAAGAGTAAATATTGGTGAACTTTTATATCATTAGAGACCATAATAATTTATCAAAGTCATATGCAAGTAAAGGTATTGCATCATTTTTTAGTTGTTGAATTGAGAGAAGGGTTGGTTAAATGGTTAAGGTCTTTACCTCACAGAAGCAAAGTACAGAGTTAGATTCTGATTTCTGCTTACTGGCTAGTATTGTAATAGTCTGTACTGTTACCTTGGTATTTATCTATGAACCTGTGGGTTTCTATCACTTGTTTACTGATTAAAATGTGGGTACCTTGTCAAAATATAGTTTATAAAGGATGTTTTCTGAAATAGGATAAAGTGATGTAGTTTTTATTTTCAGTTGCTGTCACTTGACACAGCAAGATAGGGGCAACCTCCCAGAAACTGATTATTTGGGAGAGGACATTCTATACGTGATAGTAGGAAAATAGTGGCAGTACAATGAATGGTTCAATCAATAAAACTAGTGCACATTTGATTTTCAAACAGATTCTGTCATTTGCTCTGGGTAAAGGTGAACCATCATTTCAGCAAATTGCTATTCTGAGTGGACTACCTGTGTTCTAGAAAATTCAGATACAAACTAATAAACTAAATGGTACATATTTTATTTTCATACAGTTCCTATCAGTTATTCAAACTCAAATGTAAATTACACTGTTAAGGCTTATTTTGGTAGACAGTCTGTCAAAGGAGTAAAAATACCACATATAAGGCAATTTTTGCTCACAAACATCATGTTCTATTCATATGTTGCTTCTAAGACTGAAAAAAGTATCCAGAAAGGGTTTTCCCATACCTGTTCACAATTACAATTACAATAACCATCTGGAGTTTGATTGTAAAAGAATGCTCCCTTTCTTTTGCTGAGCTAAATGCAAATATTAGGATAAACAATTTCACTACACCTAGGCAAAGCAAAGATTTATGTAGCTTATATTCAGTCAGTTTTTGTGACTTGTTCAAATTCAAATGGCTTTCTCATTGAGGCAGTTTGATTAATCATGGGGCTGTTCATAGGTGGCAGAAGAATGTTGTTTTTCTCCAACACTTCACAATTAAAGCTAACACAATGTGTCTGGAAAGAAATTCAGAGCAACTCGTGCTCTACGGGAAGTATTTACCAATTTAACAATGATAACTCTCTTAATACCACTGATAAAAATTCATATTGTCCCCATCATCTTAACATGAATGATATTCATACTGTAGCTACAAGTAATGTGTAGAAAAATGACAATTACCTCCCCTTACGGTGCATGCATGCCCATGACAAGTGCAAATGCGCACTGTCAGATTGGTGTAACAGGTCAGTAACAGAAGCAACAGCACCTAAATGTTTTCTTGTTAACAAAGGCAGGACAATGACAGGACTGAAAATCTATCTTATGTTATAATGTTTGAGGCAAACAACAAAAGTGTCTAAGGACTCTCATGTCATGAAAGACACAAGTGGGAAGAGTCAAAGGGGAAACAGCTCACAATGCTGAGTGTTTATATATATACATATATATAGAGAGAGAGAGGAAGTGACCAAGAGTGAATGATGACCAAGCAAACATTACTGCATTCAGGAAGAGTATTGAGCAGCAAATATAGATGAAATTCTGTAGCATCAGAAGGATGACCAATTAGAGTCCTTCATGTTAACTGTGAGCCTAGGAGTTAATACTGAGCTGTCATATTCCCTGGCATGTTTTGAACTTTTCAATATTTGCTGAGAATTAACTTCTTGGCAGCAAAGACATTATATTATATTTGCAAGGTATACTGAATTTAAAAATATGTTTACAAAGCACTGGCTACTGAAACATCATCTCAATACCAATAAGCTTCTTCTATGAAACTGCTGTCTCTGGGTGAGCTGTTTAACTTCCAGAACATGTACTTGTTAAATGGACATTAAAAAAAAAAAAGATAATCTGGAGCATGGCCAAAATGGCTTACTGAGAGAAGCAACTGGTGAAAGCTCTGTGAATAAAAACATTTCTCTGACTGAAAATAAAATTGAAAAATTTGGAGATGTGTTAGCCAATTTTATTCACTAATAGTCACAGAAAAGATTTATAGCTTCAACTTCTTCAAAAGTTGCGATTTTCCTGATAGAATTTCAACTGATTAGTTAAGAGAAAAGAGATTTCAACATTCAAGAAATAGAACCCATGATTATTGTGTTAAAAAAGACATCCAGTCACTATGTATTATTACTTAAAATGGACAAACTGGATGCCAGCATAAAAAGTTTTAAGAAAAGAGACCAGAAAGAAGATGGAGCATTTAGAAATGCTTATGAAACAAATCAGTAGTTTGGAAGAAGCGTTAAATGAGCATGAAGGGAGAATAATGGAAGGTGAGTCTCAGACTAACTTCCTTTTAAAACAAAATAACTGACTCAGCGATAAAGTTGATGATTTAGAAAATAGACTGTGATGAAATAACATTAGAATTTATGGCATACCTAAAAATCATATAATATACTTCTTAAAAACCTGGATGCATAAAACATTACATCTAAACTGAAACTTTATCTTTTGAAATCGAAAGGGCACATAGATCTCTGACAGCACCTTCAAAGTAGGAAAACTCAGCATCACATTCAATTATTTTTTCCCCTCACCAAAACACTTGAAAGATGTATTCAAAAACAATTGCTAGACTTTCTCCTGCAGGAAGAACTCCTACCCCTACACAAAATGGCTTTCATCCTTCCCATAGTACTAGCACCGCCCTTCCAACTGAGTCTATATCAGTTCAGCGAAACAGCACATCATCAAATACAACAACCTCGAACTTCTAACCACAAAATCTAAAAACATTGAAAGCTCAGAACAGTGAATATTTTCCCTGGGAAAAAATTCACTGTTCCAAAAAACACACACACACAACACAAGCACACCAAAAAGACAGCAACCCACACAC
Source organism: Protopterus annectens (assembly GCF_019279795.1). Taxonomy (NCBI): domain Eukaryota; kingdom Metazoa; phylum Chordata; order Ceratodontiformes; family Protopteridae; genus Protopterus; species Protopterus annectens. Next base: position 1,358,967,811 of record NC_056739.1, read on the forward strand.
ACATACAGTTAAATTCCTACATCTAACCCTACACTAAACTGTACATACAGTACTATCTATCTGCTATCCTTAACCCAAACCCTAACCCTAAAGTCTGTCACTATCACACACTCACCTCACCCGTGCCCTAACCCTAACTCACATACCTCGCCCTAATCCTAAAGTCTATCACTATCGCACACTCACCTTACCCGCACCCTAACCCTAACTCACATACCCCGCCCTAACCCTAACGTCCACACAATCACACACTTACCAGAACCCAACCCATAACTTTCCAGCACAGTGCTGAAAATAGTGAAGCCACAGAAATGGACAACCAAATTCTTTCCCTAGGAAAAAATTTGGTTATCTGCAGCTTCTCTATTTTCAGCGTTCGCTGTTTTCAGTTCAGTATTAGACCACTCAAAGTATTAACACTTCAGTGATCTAATATAAACCCCTTCTAACCTATATAGATACTGTCAACAAAACTAGAGATAATGGCAAACTAGTCTCTTCCTTACTAGACTTGTCTAAAGCCTTTGACATAGTTTGCCACAGCAAACTTCTACTTCAAATGTCCTCACTAGGTCTCTCTCAGCCCACCCTTCTGTAGTTCAAAAGTTACCAGTCCAATAGGTATCAGTCAGTAAAATGGCATTCCATGCTCTCTCCTTACCTCCCAGCCACCACCTGTGCATCACAAGGCTCTATTTTTGGTCTTCTCCTCTTTAACATTTTCCCCAGTACTCTCTGTATTTCCACTCAATAAGTCACCCTAATATAATGTGCAGATGATTCCAACCTCATTTGTACATCTGACAATATGATACACTTCTAAAACATTACTCAGGAACCTTTAACAGCCACTGAAACATGGCTTCATAACTCACAACTCATGCTCAACCCAAAAAAGACCAAGCTACTACTTTTTCCCCAAATCCCTCTCTCATGAAAAAAAACACAAAAGTTAAAGTCCTCTCCCTTGATAATACAACCATTGAAGTTACTTTTCATAGCAAACTATTAGGAGTGATAGTGGATGATAATCTTATATTCAACCTGCATATACAAAACTGCATAAGAAAAACTCATAAAAAACTTGGGATGCTTTACAGAGCCAAAAACTTTTAATACCAATGCAACTAAAACTAGACTTGACACTATGTATCTCCTTTCCACACTTCTTTATGGCGCTCTCATCCTTACTAACCTCTAGAGTTCACAAAAATGAAAACTTGAACAATGTTATAACGAAGGTGCTAAATTTGTAGCACATACCCCTTTCAGAACCCACCACTGTATAGCACTAAAAAGCTATAATTAGTTAGAATTGCCACATCAACTAACATAAACACAACTTCTTACCACCTATAAAATTATCCAGCATCCATCTGCCTGTCCAGCACTAAAAACATTCTACACAACTATGATCCCAGTTGTTCATTGTGATCCAGTTACCAAAACTCCTGACTGTCTACAAACCTAGCAAATCTAGCAAATCTGTTGGACATTGTCTGTAGTTGTACAAGGTTGCTAAGGCCTGGAGCTCCTTACCTGTATCCATCAAATCTATAGCCTCCCTTCCATTTTTCAAAATTACTCTGAAAGACTTCCTAGCTAAAAATCTGGCTCTGTTCTTACTCAAAACCAGGATAAACTATATCCCAAAATGTGAACAGGTGAATCTACTTTGAAACATCTAAAACCCATAACATCTAATTTAATAACAATTAGACCAGAACATCTAAAACCCAAAACATCTAAAACCCATAACATCAAATTTCATAACATCTATCACTACAAATCACAAGAAAATAACATCCCATCCACATATAGTGACACCAAACTACCAAACACAATTTTTACTATGTTTCTGTTGGGGGAAAGCCCCCCTGATCCCCCCATGTGGAGGGCTCTAGCCCCAAACCCCCGTAAATTAAATATACCAACTCCAAGATTGCAGTAAAGTGAGAAAAAGTTAATTTCCTAACCCTACTGTATCAAGCCCCCCTGCAAAAACATAGTAAAAAGTGTGTTTGGTAGTTTGGTGTCATTATATGTTGTTATATATGGAGGGGATGTTATCTTCATGTGATTTGCACTGTTAGATGTTATGAAATTCAATCTTATGGGTTTTAGATGTTTTGGGTTTTAGATATTCTGGTCTCAGTGTTATGAAATTAGATGTTATGGGTTTAGATGTTTTGAAGGGGACCCTGAACAGGTACCCTTTTATTCCTTATACTTCCTTATTCTCCCTTCTTCACTTGCTTCCTTACTGCTATCTAATTCTCTTCCCTGACTTTCTCTTTAAATATGTCATAAGAATGGTTTTCCCTCACTTCATATTACAATTTAAATTTGTATTAGACTAACTTACCTTTAATTTATCTACAAAATGTCTAAAATTTCTCTAAATATTAAACAATTGTCATATGCCTTGTTTCAATTCTTAAACAATGTTTTTGTATTATTTCTAATTTAATTATTTAAACTGCAGATGTTTTTGTTTTATTTTTGAAGATTGTAAAATTATTTTTCTTAAAAAGTTTTGTAATAATTTGGAGCTTTTCTTCCAGGTCCTCCTCTTAAAATGGGCTTCTACCCAGTCGTCCTTCTGCAGTAATCAAATGCCAATAGATAAACTTAACTATATATCTTTATTTATGTATAGCTTAGAAGATCAAATATTAAAAACAGCATGGTCCAGCCCACCTATTAAAATAAGTGAAAACGTAGTCGCATTTGACAGTGATAATTCCAGTAAAGTAATGAGTAAAAGAAAATATTGCTTAGGGCTAATCAAGGAACTTAAAAAGAACAATATGAAAGCCACTTTGGTGTTTCTTGCAAACATCAAATTATTTCTTTATAAAGGAACTCAAGTATTTGATACACTGGAGGAGGCAATCTCTTTTTTCAACAAAATGAAATCCTTACTAATACTGAAGAAATTGATTGGAAGGGTATATCAAGAGACAAAGTTAGCTGAAATCCTGGAAAACTGTTTCTAAAACTAAAAAGCTTAAAAACAAGTAACTTTTATTCTCTGGTTGCAGGATTTTTATTTTCTGAAACAATAGATTTACCATTTAAGCAAACAACTCTGTATTGGACCTTAAGCTTCAAAACACATGCAGGTTTCTATTTATAATTTAAGCTAATTTAAGCGAAGACAATTTTCATGATAAGGAATATAAATGTTTAGTTTTACTGCTTTGCTATATTTATAGTACAATACTTAATATACTGCATTTAACTAAACCTATGAATGTATTTCTAAATGCTAAACAAATACATCCTGTATGATAATATCATTAAATTATAAGCAATAGAAATGGTAACTTCAAGACTATATACTTTAAGAATTACAGTTTTATTTGTTTAACCTTGTTTAATATGTTCATTGCTGGGTTAACTGAATGAGCCATCTAAGTGATATGCTAATTAGAAATGATAAAGTGCTGGTGATTTTATTTTATTTGTGTCTGTGTAACACATTCTTTTCACAGCTCATTTATGAAGCAATTAATAATTAAAAAAACTTAAGAACAAAAGAATGTTCCAGTTGTGTGAGAATGCGTTTTTAATCTTTTTTTCTTGCTTGCCTTGCTTCCCACCAGCTTCTTCAGCTGTTTTGAAGAAACTCTAGGTCAAAGTTCATCAGTGATGTTGGTGAAAACAGAAAGGAGCTTTCTGTTTCTCTGTTTTTTTAGTATATGTGAGAAATATACCCAAAATAACATATTTTTTTTATTTTCCTAGAAGTGGTAAATTGGTAAAAATACAAGCTATAGCAATGTTGCTGACATCATTTTTGGTTGCTGACATATAATTTGCTTACATTTTGCTGAACGTTAATAGCTTATGCTGTAATGTTATTAACTCTAACTGTACAAATTAATGGAAAGAAGTAAAGTTAGCTGTTTGTTACTGATTAGATCAATTGAAAATAATTAAGAATAATGAGAAACATACAGAGGAAAGCTACAGTGTGCTATGAGTTGTCATTTTCATATGCTATAATCAAATTCTAATGTCAAGATGTGAAACTGAGATTAGAACAGCAATTCACAATGGCTAAAAACACACATTCAAATTAAGTAGAATTTATGATTTATATATATATATATATATAGAGAGAGAGAGAGAGTGTGTCAAGAATGCTTGCAATACTAGAATTAATAAGAAGAGTAAACTTCTTTCAAATAATATGCAAATGCAAAAAAAAATAAAATATCTACTATGTAAGATTAATAAAAGAACAGTATCAGTAAGTGAAGCAATAAATACACATACTGTAATCTCTGATAGAGAGCTGATGATTAAATAGGTCTTTGATGGGAGATTTTATTAATATGAGATATAATGAATAAGGTAGATTATGCATAGGCAAATCAGACAGAAAAATATATTTAAATAAACTGCTTATACAAAAGCCATCTATTACATAAATCTGCATGTAGCAGAAATGTGGGTGTACAATATCTCACATAATTTACATAGAAAATCATATCAAAATACTTGAAAATATCCTGAAAGCTGAAATATGAAAAGTGGTCATGTAAACTTTGACACTTCCTGCATATTGTATGTTATTAAATTCCCTAATACTACCTGAAATAACTCATTCATAAGTCAGAGCTGAAATCTAAGTGTTATATTGCTGAATTAGTACATCAATTTTGGTAGAAAGTAAAGTAGATTTTTTTCAATATGTTTTATTCTGGGAAGGGAGAATGGAATTTGAATTACGTGCATTGTAACTTTTAAATACAATATAGACTGATATAGACTAATTTTTACACATAGGAGTAGCAAGGCATTCTGTTTGACCTCAGTAATGCACATATTTTATGAATTAGCTTAATAAGCTGAAGGATTTTTAAATATTTTGATATTTATCCTGTTATGAGTTCTACAAAATTTTGAGATATAGACACTTGTGCTTTTAAAATTAATTTAGAGCTTTTGTTAGATCCACAAAATGTGTGTATATCTTTTAGCATGATCGATGTATATGTGCACTGATTTTCCTTTTGTATAATAGTTTAGTATGATAAGCTTACTTGTCACTTGTAAGTTACAGATATCTTTATCTCTTCATGTCCCACTTTGCTCTACATATTTATTTGGAGATTTAGTTATAATAATGTTGAATGAGTAAATAATTTAGGAATACGTAATGGATAATTTATACTGCTATTGAACAAATATGTATATAGTACATTATTTGTTGAATTATTTAATATTTGCAATTACTAGAAGAGATTATTAAACTTTTATGCAGTAATGGAATAGTTTTAAGTGGTAAAATATATCACTAATAGTCATTTATTATTTTTAACTTATATAGAATATTACATTAATTATTTTTAAATCACAATATTGTTTGACTAGTTTTTGATAATATTTTAGGTATTGCTAGGTATAGAAATAATATTTCTATTCAATAGACAAACTAGGAACTTTGGTATCTACGGTAGGTTGTGTTTTATTAGTAATATATAGAATTACAGTTATAGACTTGTTTTTTATTTATATTTTTTAGTAGTTTAATTTGTAGAAAGGAAGAATTAAAAAAAATGTGGAATGTTAAGATAGCATTGAGGAATGCATTGGAGTATTATATACAACTAAACTAATATAGTGGATACATGTGTCCTATTATCTTTTAAAAAATATATTTTCAAATACACAGAATGGATAGTTTTAATCTATTATTTATTAATGTAAATGGATTAAATAATGGCAACAAAAGGAGATTGTTAATGAGATATCTAAAATTAAATAAAGTAGACATTTTATTCTTGCAAGAGACTGGCTTGACAGATAAATATATACAATATTTAAATAACTTAAGTTACAAAATACTATAATCTGCGTCTTTTAACAAAAAGAGTAGAAGATTCACTATACTTTGGAGAAAATCTACTGTAATACCTAAGGTCATGGAATCCATTAGTGATCCCAAAGGAATGCATACATTTGTAATAATTAAATACAACTCCAGACTCTGTACACCAGCAAACTTTTACTGGATCCCTGGAATAGGTGCAAGAGTGGCTAAAGATCACTTAAACTTACTACAAAGTCATTGGAGGGGTAGTTTACATTTAGCAGATGAGTTTAACTGCATAGCTGGCACAGAAGATAAAAGTGAACAGAAAAAAGCTAAAATTCTGCCATCAGCTAAAACACTAAACAGATGGATTAGTAATAGTATTTTATGTGATTTAATAGATAAAGCAAAAATAAGCCATTGTTCTTCACTCATTATTCTTATGCACACGGGACATAAGATAGAATTTATGGGGTTTATGCCTATTAATGGATATAAGGAAATTTTAGATTAGTTATAAAATCCCAGTATATATAAATACATTAAAAGAACCTAAGAGTTATCTTAAGGAACAAATCAAAAATGTTTTATCCAAGAATGATAATGGTCAGGTTAGTAATGTCATACCATGGCACTCCTTAAAAATGTGTATTAAAGATAGAGTGGGAAGATAGCCTAGTAATAAAAAGAAATAGTGGTATAAAGAGTTATTATAAATGCAAGATGAGATACACAAAGTGAGGTTTGAACAACAAAGAAACTAGATAACACTGAAGTCATTAAAATTAATGACATATTATCAAATAGTTTTAATGCATAGAGTGGAGATGTCTTTAGAAAAAATTAAACTGCATAATTAGGTGATGGCTTCAAAAAATCTACATAGATAAGTTAATAGAAGTATGGTGTTAGGCAAAAAGGCACAAATCAATAGTATCTGAAATCCTTACACTAATAAACTTACATCAGGCATAGAGGAAATTATTATTTAAAAAAAAATCCATGAGGATCTTAACAAAGATAAAATAATATTCCTGATGATTACAAAATTAAAGAAAATAAACGCCAGGAACCAAAATGCAAAGAACAAGGCAGGAAACCTTGACATGCAGTATTAAGTTTTTTTAAAATGTTTCTTTAAAATGTTTTTGTGATTTGGATGACAAATCATGTGATTTTGGCTGCATGTCATGTGATATATTTGGACCTATATATAAAGAGCTGGTTCTATGCATTGTTTTGTATTGAGAAAGGATTGTATCCGAAAGCTTTACTTATATAAAGTGTTTATCCAGTGGTTTCCTGCCTTGTTCTTTGATTACAAAATTAACAAGTATTTAAAGAAAAAGTGTACTAATAAACATAATCACCAGCAAATATCTCTATTGGATAAGCTTATTACCATAATAGAAGTTAAAAAAGCTTTAAAAAAGGGAAAATTATAAAGCTCCAGGTTTAGATGGTTTAAGTATGGAATCATATAGTCTATTTCTGTTAAATATTTTAGAATTACTGAGTGACATTTTCAGGATAAGTCAGAGTGACAAAATAATTCTTTTCCATGGAAATTTTCTGTAATCTCACCTATACTTAAACTAGAAAAGGATAGTAAGTTAGTTTCCTCATATAGACCTATTTCATTATTAAATGTAGGCTATAAAATATTTACTTATATCTTTGCTACAAGATTAAGAGATATAATAAATAAATTAATTAATAAAGATCATACAGGATTTATAGTCACTAGATTAATGTATGAGAATATAAAAATATTTATTTTATAAATATAAAAATAGTAGTAACTATCTTAGATTTAGCAAAAAAAAGGAACAAGAAGTTGGCCTTAATTAGCTTACATATCGAGAGAGGTTTTGATTCTGCAGATTGGAACTATTTGATTAAAACTTTAGAAGTATTGTCATATCCAGAACAATTTATTCAAATATTAAAAAATCTGTACAGAGATGCTAAAGCATATGTTAAAATTCACTCTTACATTTCTCAAGGATTCACTTTAGACAAAGGCATAAAGCAAGGGTGTCCCTTTTCCCCTCTACTCTTGCATTAGTTAATGAACCCTTAGCTGATAGTATAAGAAGCAATGAAAAAAGCTAGAAGTCTAAACCTCAAAATGCACTCTCTAGAGGCACTCCTAAAAATGGAGAACATCGATATCTTGTGCAGTAATTAAGACCTGATTCAAGGCTCCAGAGAGCACCCCTGCAATACCAGGCTACAACTCTTAACAAACGTTTTGACCACCAAACCAGGACCAAAATACTAAAGGTGGAGGAGTGTCCATATTCACCAAGGATATTCACACCACCAGGCTAGTTGCCCAACACAATGCGTCTGAAATTCTCCAGGTGCAACTAACACTAGGTAAGACTGCAATCCAAATTGTAGCTTGCTACAGATCCCCCAACATGGCCCAAGATTCTCACTACACCTTTCTAAACATACTGGAAAATATTAAGATACAACCAAACACACTAATACTGGACGATTTCGACTACCTTGCCATTAACTGGGAAAACTACTAGTGTACCAGCACCTTTGCCCAACCATTCGTGGAATTCATAAATTCCAATGCCCTATATCAACTAATTCATAGTCCCACCAGGAGCTCCAATATCCTAGAACTGGTCATTACCAACATGAGAAATCGATGCTCCACAACTGTGGTCACCCCCTCGTTGGTCAGGTCTGACCATAAGCTGTTGTTGTTGTATCTTTTGGCTTTTCCCGGTTAGGGGTCGCCACAGTGGAACTCCAGTCTGCTAATGACTGGTACTAGATTTTTACGTACTGAGTTACCAGCTCTGATGCACAAACTTCAATGAAGGTATGCCCATTCATGCATGTCTCAACACAGAAGACGCTTTAGCTGAGAATCGAACAGGACAACATCATACTGTGAGGCAACAACGCTACCTCCCCTTACGGTGCATGCATGCCCATGACAAGCGCAAATACACACTGTCAGATTGGTGTAACAGATCAGTAAGAGAAGCAACAGAACCTAAATGTTTTTCTTGTTAACAAAGGCAGGACAATGACAGGACTGAAAATCTGTCTTATGTTATAATGTTTGAGGCAAACAAAAAAAGTGTCTAAGGACTCTCATGTCATGAAAGACACAAGTGGGAAGAGTCAAAGGGGAAACAGCTCACAATGCTGAGTGTTTATATATATATATATATATAGAGAGAGAGAGAGAGAGCACGTGACCAAGAGTGAATGATGACCAAGCAAACATTACTGCATTCAGGAAGAGTATTGAGCAGCAAATATAGATGAAATTCTGTAGCATCAGAAGGATGACCAATTAGAGTCCTTCATGTTAACTGTGAGCCTAGGAGTTAATACTGAGCTGTCATATTCCCTGGCATGTTTTGAACTTTTCAATATTTGCTGAGAATGAACGTCTTGACAGCAAAGACATTATACTATATTTGCAAGGTATATTAAATTTAAAAATATGTTTACAAAGCACTGGCTACTGAAACATCATCTCAATACCAATAAGCTTCTTCTATGAAATTGCTGTCTCTGGGTGAGCTGTTTAACTTCCAGAACATGCACTTGTTAAATGGACATTTAAAAAAAAAAAAAAAGACAATATGGAGCATGGCCAAAATGGGTTAATGAGAGAAGCAACTGGTGAAAGCTCTGTGACTAAAATCATTTCTCTGACTGAAAATAAAAGTAAAAAATTAAAATTTGGAGATGTGTTAGCTAATTTTATTCACTAATAGTCACAGAAGAGATTTATAGCTGCAACTTCTTCAAAAGTTGTGATTTTCCTGATAGAATTTCAAATGATTAGTTAAGAGAAAAGAGATTTCAACATTCAAGAAATAAAACCCATGATTATTGTGTTAGAAAAGACATCCTGTCACTATGTATTATTACTTAAAATGGACAAACTGGATGCCAGCATAGAAAGTTTCAAGAAAAGAAACCAGAAAGAAGATGGAGCATTTAGAAATGCTTATGAAACAAATCAGCAGTTTGGAAGAAGCTTTAAATGAGCATGAAGGAAGAATAATGGAAGGTGAGTCTCAGACTAACTTCCTTTTAAAACAAAATAACTGACTCAGAGATAAAGCTGATGAAAAGAAAATATTGCTTAGGGCTAATCAAGGAACTTAAAAAGAACAATATGAAAGCCATGTTGGTGTTTCTTGCAAACAACAAATTATTTCTTTATAAAGGAACTCAAGTATTTGACACACTGGAGGAGGCAATCTCTTTTTTCAACAAAATGAAATCCTTACTAATACTGAAGAAATTGATTGGAAGGGTATATCAAGAGACAAAGTTAGCTGAAATCCTGGAAAACTGTTTCTAAAACTAAAAAGCTTAAAAACAAGTAACTTGTATTCTTTGGTTGCAGGATTTTTATTTTCTGAAACAATAGATTTACTATTTAAGCAAACAACTCTGTATTGGACCTTAAGCTTCAAAACAGATGCAGGTTTGTATTTATAATTTAAGCTAAGACATTTTTTCATGATAAGGAATATAAATGTTTAGTTTTACTGTTTTGCTATATTTATAGTACAATACTTAATATACTGCATTTAACTAAACTTATGAATGTATTTCTAAATGCTAAACAAATACATCCTGTATGATAATGTCATTAAATTATAAGCAATAGAAATGGTAACTTCAAGACTATATACTTTAAGAATTTAGTTTTATTTGTTTAACCTTGTTTAATATGTTCATTGCTGGGTTAACTGAATGAGCCATCTAAGTGATATGCTAATTAGAAATGATAAAGTGTTTTTGATTTTGTTTTCTTTGTGTCTGTGTAACACATTCTTTTCACAGCTCATTTATGAAGCAATTAATAATTAAAAAAACTTGAGAACAAAAGAATGTTCCAGTTGTGTGAGAATGCATTTTTATTCTTTTTTTCTTGCTTGCCTTGCTTCTCACCAGCTTCTTCAGCTGTTTTGAAGAAACTCTAAGTCAAAGTTTGTCAGTGATGTTGGTGAAAACAGAAAGGAGCTTTCTGTTTCTCTGTTTTTTTTTTTTAAGTATATGTGAGAAATATACCCAAAATAACAAATTTTTTATTTTCCTAGAAGTGGTAAGTTGGTAAAAACACAAGCTATAGCAATGTTGCTGACATCATTTTTGGTTGCTGACATATAATTTGCTTACATTTTGCTGAACGTTAATAGCTTATGCTGTAATGTTATTAACTCTAACTGTACAAATTAATGGAAAAAAGTAAAGTTAGCTGTTTGTTACTGATTAGATCAATTGAAAATAATTATGAATAATGAGAAACATACAGAGGAAAGCTACGGTGTGCTATGAGTTGTCATTTTCATATGCTATAATCAAATTCTAATGTCAAGATGTGAAACTGAGATCAGAACAGCAATTCACAATGGCTAAAAACACACATTCAAATTAAGTAGAATTTATGATTTATATATATATATATATATATATATAGAGAGAGAGAGAGAGAGAGAGAGAGTCAAGAATGCTTGCAATACTAGAATTAATAAGAAGAGTAAACTTCTTTCAAATAATATGCAAATGCAAAAAAAAAATATCTACTATGTAAGATTAATAAAAGAACAGTATCAGTAAGTGAAGCAATAAATACACATACTGTAATCTCTGATAGAGAGCTGATGATTAAATAGGTCTTTGATGGGAGATTTTATTAATATGAGATATAATGAATAAGGTAGATTATGCATAGGCAAATCAGACAGAAAAATATATTTAAATAAACTGCTTATACAAAAGCCATCTATTACATAAATCTGCATGTAGCAGAAATGTGGGTGTACAATATCTCACATAATTTACATAGAAAATCATATCAAAATACTTGAAAATATCCTGAAAGCTGAAATATGAAAAGTGGTCATGTAAACTTTGACACTTCCTGCATATTGTATGTTATTAAATTCACTAATACTACCTTAAATAACTCATTCATAAGTCAAAGCTGAAATCCAAGTGTTATATTGCTGAATCAGTGCATCAATTTTGGTAGAAAGTAAAGTAGATTTTTTCAATATGTTTGATTCTGGGAAGGGAGAATGGAATTTGAATTACGTGCATTGTAACTTTTAAATACACTATAGACAGATATAGACTGATTTTTACACATAGGAGTAGCAAGGCATTCTGTTTGACCTCAGTAATGCACATATTTTATGAATTAGCTTAATAAGCTGAAGGATTTTTAAATATTTTGATATTTATCCTGTTATGAGTTCTACAAAATTTTGAGATGTAGACACTTGTGCTTTTAAAATTAATTTAGAGCTTTTGTTAGATCTACAAAATGTGTGTATATCTTTTAGCATGATCGATGTATATGTGCACTGATTTTCCTTTTGTATAATAGTTTAGTATGATAAGATTACTTGTCACTTGTAAGTTACAGATATATTTATCTCTTCAGGTCCCACTTCGGTCTACATATTTATTTGGAGATTTAGTTATAATAATGTTGAATGAATGAATAATTTAGGAATACTTAATGGATAATTTATACTGCTATTGCACAAATAGGTATTTGTTGAATTATTTAATATTTGTAATTACTAGAAGAGATTATTAAACTTTTATGTAGTAATGGAATAGTTTTAAGTGGTAAAATATATCACTAATAGTCTTTTATTATTTTTAACTTATATAGAATATTACATTAATTATTTTTAAGTCACAATAATGTTTGGCTAGTTTTTGATAATTTTTTAGGTATTGCTAGGTATAGAAATAATATTTCTATTCAATAGACAAACTAGGAACTTTGGTATCTATGGTAGGTTGTGTTTTATTAGTAATATATAGAATTACAGTTATAGACTTGTTTTTTGTTATTTATATTTTTAGTAGTTTAATTTGTAGAAAGGAAGAATTTAAAAAAATGTGGAATGTTAAGATAGCATTGAGGAATGCATTGGAGTATTATATACAACTAAACTAATATAGTGGATACATGTGTCCTATTATCTTTTAAAAAATATATTTTCAAATACACAGAATGGATAGTTTTAATCTATTATTTATTAATGTAAATTGATTAAATAATGGCAACAAAAGGAGATTGTTAATGAGATATCTAAAATTAAATAAAGTAGACATTTTATTCTTGCAAGAGACTGGCTTGACAGATAAATATATACAATATTTAAATAACTTAAGTTACAAAATACTATAATCTGCGTCTTTTAACAAAAGAGTAGAAGATTCACTATACTTTGGAGAAAATCTACTGTAATACCTAAGGTCATGGAATCCATTAGTGATCCCAAAGGAATGCATACATTTGTAATAATTAAATACAACTCCAGACTCTGTACACCAGCAAACTTTTACTGGATCCCTGGAATAGGTGCAAGAGTGGCTAAAGATCACTTAAACTTACTACAAAATCATTGGAGGGGTAGTTTACATTTAGCAGATGAGTTTAACTGCATAGCTGGCACAGAAGATAAAAGTGAACAGAAAAAAGCTAAAATTCTGCCATCAGCTAAAACACTAAACAGATGGATTAGTAATAGTATTTTAGATGATTTAATAGATAAAGCAAAAATAAGTCATTGTTCTTCACTCATTATTCTTATGCACATGGAACATAAGATAGAATTGATGAGGTTTATGCCTATTAATGGATATAAGGAATTTTTTGATTATTTATAAAATCCCAGTATATATAAATAAATTAAAAGAACCTAAGAGTTATCTTAAGGAACAAATCAAGAATGTTTTATCCAAGAATGACAATGGTCAGGTTAGTAATGTCATACCATGGCACTCCTTAAAAATGTATATTAAAGATAGAGTGGGAAGATAGCCTAATAATAAAAAGAAATAGTGGTATAAAGAGTTATTATAAATACAAGATGAGATACACAAAGTGAGGTTTGAACAACAAAGAAACTAGATAATACTGAAGTCATTAAAATTAATGACATATTATCAAATAGTTTTAATATATAGAGTGGAGATGTCTTTAGAAAAAATTAAATTGCATAATTAGGTGATGGCTTCAAAAAAATCTACCTAGATTAGTTAATAGAAGTATAGTGTTAGGCAAAAAGGCACAAATCAATAGTATCTGAAATCCTTACACTAATAAACTTACATCAGACATAGAGGAAATTATTATTTAAAAAATCCATGAGGATCTTAACAAAGATAAAATAATATTCCTGATGATTACAAAATTAAAGAAAATAAACGCCAGGAACCAAAATGCAAAGAACAAGGCAGGAAACCTTGACATGCAGTATTAAGTTTTTTTTTAAATGTTTCTTTAAAATGTTTTTGTGATTTGGATGACAAATCATGTGATTTTGGCTGCATGTCATGTGATATATTTGGACCTATATATAAAGAGCTGGTTCTATGCATTGTTTTGTATTGAGAAAGGATTGTATCCGAAAGCTTTACTTATATAAAGTGTTTATCCAGTGGTTTCCTGCCTTGTTCTTTGATTACAAAATTAACAAGTATTTAAAGAAAAAGTGTACTAATAAACGTAATCACCAGCAAATATCTCTGTTGGATAAGCTTATTGCCATAATAGAAGTTAAAAAAACTTTAAAAAAGGGAAAATTATAAAGCTCCAGGTTTAGATGGTTTAAGTATGGAATTATATAGTCTATTTCTGTTAAATATTTTACAATTACTAAGTGACATTTTCAGGATAAGTCAGAGTGACAAAATAATTATTTTCCATGGAAATTTTCTGTAATCTCACCTATACTTAAACAAGAAAAGGATAGTAAGTTAGTTTCCTCATATAGACCTATTTCATTATTAAATGTAGGCTATAAAATATTTACTTATATCTTTGCTACAAGATTAAGAGATATACTAGATAAATTAATTAATAAAGATCATACAGGATTTATAGTCACTAGATTAATGTATGAGAATATAAAAATATTTAGTAGTAACTATCTTAGATTTAGCAAAAAAAAGGAACAAGAAGTTGGCCTTAATTAGCTTACATATCGAGAGAGGTTTTGATTCTGCAGATTGGAACTATTTGATTAAAACTTTAGAAGTATTGTCATATCCAGAACAATTTATTCAAATATTAAAAAATCTGTACAGAGATGCTAAAGCATATGTTAAAATTCACTCTTACATTTCTCAAGGATTCACTTTAGACAAAGGCATAAAGCAAGGGTGTCCCTTTTCCCTCTACTCTTGCATTAGTTAATGAACCCTTAGCTGATAGTATAAGAAGCAATGAAAAAGCTAGAAGTCTAAACCTCAAAATGCACTCTCTAGAAGCACTCCTAAAAATGGAGAACATCGATATCTTGTGCAGTAATTAAGACCTGATTCAAGGCTCCAGAGAGCACCCCTGCAATACCAGGCTACAACTCTTAACAAACGTTTTGACCACCAAACCAGGACCAAAATACTAAAGGTGGAGGAGTGTCCATATTCACCAAGGATATTCACACCACCAGGCTAGTTGCCCAACACAATGCGTCTGAAATTCTCCAGGTGCAACTAACACTAGGTAAGACTGCAATCCAAATTGTAGCTTGCTACAGATCCCCCAACATGCCCCAAGATTCTCACTACACCTTTCTAAACATACTGGAAAATATTAAGATACAACCAAACACACTAATACTGGACGATTTCGACTACCCTGCCATTAACTGGGAAAACTACTAGTGTACCAACACCTTTGCCCAACCATTCATGGAATTCATAAATTCCAATGCCCTATATCAACTAATTCATAGTCCCACCAGGGGCTCCAATATCCTAGACCTGGTCATTACCAACATGGGAAATTGATGCTCCACACCTGTGGTCATCCCCTCGTTGGTCAGGTCTGACCATAAGCTGTTGTTGTTGTATCTGTCAGCTTTTCCTGGTTAGGGGTCGCCACAGTGGAACTCCAGTCTGCTAATGATTGGTAGTAGATTTTTACCTACCGAGTTACCAGCTCTGATGCACAACCTTCAATGAAGGTATGCCCATTCATGCATGTCTCAACACAGAAGACGCTTTAGCTGAGAATCGAACAGGACAACATCATACTGTGAGGCAACAACGCTACCGCAGCACCACCACCGCAGTTCAGGTCTGACCATAAGCTAATCACCCTTAACATCCACATCCCACCCCCACCCCGCAGTAAGGAAACCTCCATAAAAAACTTCTCCAAAGCCAACTTCATGCTACTCAAGTCAGAAGTGACAAACTTCATAACACAATGCAGATGGGAACTGAAAGTTCAACTGCTGAATCCTACACTAAGGCACTGTATGAGCACATCCACTCATGCATGAATCATGCCACCCCAAATAGAACCAAGATGCTCTCCTCCAAAAAAAGGAAATCAATCTGATGGTCCCCTGCCATAAACAAACTTTACAACAAAAGGAAGAAACTGTTGCAGAAAAAAGGAAAATCCCAGGGTGCAAAAAACTCCCTTATCAGAAAATAAAATTGCCAAAGATTCCAAAGACAACCACGAGGCATTCTATAGCTATGTCAAGAATCTAAATGGCAATGCTCAGATCTGCTCTGAGCTACAACAGAATAGCATTAAATATACTGATCCCAAGGATATTGCCAGTATCTTGGCAAATCAATTCAGTGCCAACTTCACCCCCCTCTTACCCCCTAAACAGCCCATCTCAATACTGGAAGATTGCCAAATTCTGGTAATAATGGCCACACAGGTAAAAAACACACTCTCCAAAGCTAAGAATACAGCATCCATGGGACCAAATGACATCCCAGGCTGTATACTACATGAAATACAAAATGAACTAGCACCTCACCTAAGTGTCATGTTTAATCATAGCCTCACCTCAGGCTTTGTGCCCACTGAGTGGTGCACAGCTACAGCTATCCCAGTCCACAAGGGGGGATCCACCTTGGATCTTGGGAACTACTGCCCCATCCGTCTGACGAGCCTGGTCTGCAAGGCCATGGAACATATTATCATGGAACTTATAAACAAAAACATTGGCAACCTTCAAACACTGGACCCCACCCAGTTTGGGTTCATGTAGGGCTGATCTTCTCTCCTGAACCTGATTGACATCTTTGAATCAGTCTCCAGAACCGTGGACGAGGGTAAGGTGGTCCAAACAGCCTTTGACACCATCTCCCACTCTGCAATAATAGATAGACTTACTAAGCTGGGCACTAATCATTATGTCACTTGATGGGTTACCAACTGGCTTACTGACAGAACCCACACTGTAAAAGTAGCCGACTCCAAATCCAGCTCCAGACAAGTAACAAGTGGAGTACCTCAGGGTTCAGTCCTGGGACCGCTCTTGTTTGGCATCTACTTCTCTGAAGTACAGGCCAACACTAAGGACTCTGGCTAACAAAGTTTGCAGATGACTGCAAACTAGGAGCCAATATTGAATCCCCAAATGATGTGAATACTGTACAAAAGGGCCTTATAGAAACAGATGCTTGGTGCCAGAGCCATGGGCTCAAGCTCAATGCCAAGAAATGTATAGTTATCCCCTTTGGGCAAAAAACATGTACCCATGAATTACCACATAGGTGGCAGTACATTAAACACCAAAAGTGTGATAAGAGACTTAGGGACACAGGTGGACAGTGGTCTCACCTTCAATAACCACATCGCCACAACAGTCAGGAAATCCTTCTATGTGGCACACCTCATCACTAAGGGCATTTCATCCAGAAAAAGGAGGTCATTGTCCCACTGTACTCATCCCTCATTAGACCCATTATAGAATACAATACCCCATTTGGTATGTACCTCTCAAGACATCTGCAACAACTGGAAAGGCCGCAGAAATAACTCACTAAAAGAATCACAGGCCTAAAGCAGATGCCCTATGCTGACCGCCTTAAAAAAATCCAGCTATACTCTGTCGCATATCGTCTACTCAGAGGCGATCTCTGCTTAACATACAAGGCCATGTCAAACTCAGAGCTCTTGGACATGCTACACTTAAAGAAATCCCAATCCCTCAGAGCCACATGCTCCAGGGATCTAAACCTTGTCATCACAGTAAACAAAACATGCTGGAGGGAGAGGTTCCTGACCCAGAGACTCTCCAGACTCTGGAATTGACTGGCCATACATGTCAAGCAGAGTGCCTCTTTGGCCCTCTTCAAAAGGAACCCTGATGACTGGATGGGAGAAAGGAAATTCTCCCCAGGGATCATGTCAGCCACCCTACTAGACAGGGGTCCGGGGAAGTAAATAGTGTGGGAAAAAATAGCCAGGGAATTGTTATGGCTAGGCTTGTACAGGCCCTAGGGCCAATAGCCTAGTACCAACCTATGAACCTATGAATTAACAAGGATTGTCAATCTAAAATACAGCTTTTGCGACTGGCATTTTACTAACTATAGGAGATTTAAATTATTCAGTTTAAGAAATAGAAGAGGAAATCGAAAAGTTTCAAGAAGTAACGCTGCTGAAATTTAATAAAAAAGGAAACATTTTTTTGAGAATAAGTTAGTACTTATTAAAATGATTATATTACTCAAGATTATATATATATATATATATATATATATATATATATATATATATATATATATATATATATATATATATATATATATATATATATATATATATATATATATATATATATATATATATATATATATATATATTGTATTCAACAGATTTAATAGCTGACAAAAAACATTTAAAGAAAATGGAAAAGATATTAACATTATACTTATGGTATCCTAAAAAGCCAAGAATTGCTTATAGAAATCATATACAATTAAAAGAGTATGGTGGTAATAGTTTCCTAGATGTAGAATCTTA
This sequence comes from Protopterus annectens, assembly GCF_019279795.1. Classification (NCBI taxonomy): domain Eukaryota; kingdom Metazoa; phylum Chordata; order Ceratodontiformes; family Protopteridae; genus Protopterus; species Protopterus annectens. Next base: position 1,358,986,449 of record NC_056739.1, read on the forward strand.
TTCTATTACTGCAAATGTTAACTCTATTATACTCTGGATAGATGCAACTTATGGTAGTCAATGGAAAACCATTCAGGAGCAGATTATACTAAATTCTTATAATTTTATCAAATATTATAAATTAGACATATGTACTAACCCTTTCATCTAGTTAATAAAATTTACTTTAGAAAGAAATTAATTTCAGTCTTTAGACTCTACATATATGAAATCAGTTCTTAAAACACTTAAGGAATATGTTTTTAAAACTCCCTTAATATCAAAATAGAAAATTCTGTGTTTTCTCACTGCATACACCTCTAGATATAAGGAAGAACAAAACAATGGTAAAATGAGTTTACTAAAGAGTTCTGGATTAGTATTATGGTCTGATTGTTTTGAAAAAAAGCCCATTTGCCAGAATATTTAATTAAAGATTATAAGCTGGAGGAATATTTTAACCAGATATTATCATCCATCAGTAAGAAATAAAATGGATGTCTAGATAATATGGGTGAACAGTAACAGAACACTATTTCCCAGTTATATGAATATATGAATGCTATCATTGACAGTAAATTGGCCTACAAAGGAAGCTTCTCCAAGTTATATAAGTTAATTATAAATAATAATAATACTTTTGATGCAAAATTCTGGAACTTCTTAAATACTAGGTAACTGAGTGATGTAATAGATGGTAAGAGTAAATTTATTTTACCTAAATCAGTTTGTCAAACTTCTTCAAGTTTATACTAGAGAGTTTTTTGTGTAATATATACACAAAATGTTTGTTACTCCCTATAAACTCTCTAAATGTTGCCATATAACTTCTTCAGTCTGTTGGATATGTAGTAAAGATGTAAAAGCTGATTGGACACACATGTTTATGGACTGTGAAAAATTAAAAGTATATTGGGATGAGATAAGTATGTTTTTAAGGTGTTACGGTGTGATAATTGTTCTTTAACTAGATAAATAATGCTAATAAATGTTCCACTTCCTTTATGCATCAAAGCCAAATAATAAAACATGTTCTGGTACCTTCTGGCAGTAGCAAAAAAAGTTATTACAAAAAAAATGGAAATTGAACTCAGCTCCTACATTCAATGAATGTTTACATTTATCAATAATGCCATGTAAAACTGAAAAAGAAGTGATCAGAATAAGATCTATAAATCATACTAAGACTTTTAGTGATTGAGATAGTCTTGAAATTTTGCTGTTTTAATACCAAGACCCTTAATGCATTAATTGTATAAAATTACCTTCATGATTCAATGTATTCTTAACATTGCCTGTGATATTGAATTAATTGTATAAAATTACCTTCATGATTCAATGTATTCTTAACATTGCCTGTGATATTGAATTTCTTCCTTCCTGTGTATATATTGTAAATATGTTAAATTAATAATAAAAAATCTTTAAAAAGACAGACTGTAGACCATTGGTTGACACATTCATTTCTATCAATGCTTATTGTCATTAGCTCATTAAGTATGTCAGTTCCTGAACTGTGTGAATTTCGGCCATATGGAAACAATATAATCTTCTATCAAATAAAAAAAATCCTGTTTTACTGGTCTATCAAAATCAGTTGATCAATTAAGATTGCAGCATCATACATCACAAATGGACTCATCCCTTTTCATTAATCTTTTTTTCAAAGGCAGATTTAATTTGTACAATAAGTGGCCTTGAAAGTGCCAGATATGTGATAATACTAATGAAGGATATTGTATTTTCTAGAAGATAGTTCAAGAAAAATAGAAGAGATCATGCCAGATATTTCAAATGGAACTTTTCAGATATGCAGTTAAATAATAAGTTTTGATTTCTATTTACATAATTTAATGTAGTTTAGCAATAGTAAAAGTGATACTTGATGGAAAAAGGATCTTCCAATTTCATTACCTCAAAATGATGACATGAAAGCCAATCTTCACACCTATCATAGCTCATTAGGTATGCATTCTTTCTCTTTATTTTGTCAGTGTTTCATTGTTTGTTCATATTGTTGACCATCTAGGAATAAACTATTTTCCAAGGTAACAATGAGAAAAAAGTTCCCAATGTAAAATACTGCATGACTTGTAGTATGATAGTAATGTCTTGCATAACTGCATATTATTTAATGAAGAAAAATGAAAGTAAAATATATTAACACCATGTGAATACTATAGAAGTAGAATCATGCTTACAGATTGATAATCTGTAGCTTTCTGTTCACTGTCTCTTTATGACAATGGAAAGATTTCAACTTTGATTCCACATATCTGGAACCACGCATTCCCTCAGTTCTGTTTATAAGCATCATATGCAGTAATCTGTAAGATTATGCTCAACAGGGTTTTAAGGTTGAAAGTAATTTTGTTACAAATATGTAACATAAATAAGGTATAAAATAAAGCTTGCTTAAATGCAGAAATGGAGTTTAGTAATATGTGATCAGCGTCCATACTAAATGAATGTGGCTTGGAAAATAAGGAATCTGCTGAATGACATTTTTTTCCTTACAAACAGGATGTATGCAAGAGCAAAAATGCAAAATCTGCTTTTAAAGAACACTGTGACAATCTGTTTCCTTAAAAACATGTTTTTCTGCATATAAAAATAATGGATACAATATGTTTCCTTAAACAACAGGACATGTTTCTGCATATAAAAATAATGGACACAATATGTTTCCTTAAACAACAGGACATGTTTCTGCATATAAAATTAATGGACACAATATGTTTCCTTAAACAACAGGACATGTTTATGACACTGTTACAATCTGTTTCCTTGGTACAAGAACAGATGTTCTTATACAAAAGACAAAAAACAGGATATTCATACTGTCAGAAAAGCTGAAAAATAATATTATTAAGTCAGCAGTTTGCGTCAGCATCTGCAACAATCAGTACTGTTTCTACAGGATGAGCAATTCTCCAAAATAAAATACCAAGAGGAAATATATATGTATGTGCATGACTAAAATTGCATATAAAGATCTGTATTAATCCAGTTATGTTAGGGATATTGGTAGAGACACATTTGTCTCGAGGTAAATGTTATATCTCTCACATCATCTGTACTATATGAGAAGTAAAGTGGAACAGTACTTTAAGCTGCAACGTTAGTCCGTTTGGTTAATTATAAAAAGTTATTTGTTGCTGCTCTAAGTTGATGCTGCAAAGTATATTCTCACATCAGTGTATATTCTGAAGTTTCTGTATGCAACAGACTGTGAATACAACTATAACCAGACTCTGATTTCAGCAGAATCCAGCCAGCAAGACTGAGTGTCTTATGAAGACTTCAAATCCATCACAGTAAGCAGCACCATATAATTTTTCAATGGCAAGCTAGCCTGCATTTGAACCTAAAATCTGCATTCAACCACAGGGGGAGTGATGGTAAGCCCTGCAGAGGGTCAATTCAGTCAAATTGCAGTAACTAACATTTGTACGTATGTGTAAATCCTAAACAGAAGTATTTCAGTTTATGCAGCTTGCAGTAGTAAAGTTTTTTAGGCATCTAAATCTGGAGTGAGACTAATTCAAGAAAGTTGCAGTGCCATATATTCTCCAAGAAAAGGTGGATATCCACTTGTACAGCAGTCCGCTGCCTGTTGTACTTCACCAGCTTCTCAAGTGACTCTGAAAATTTTCCAGCAATCAGCAACAACAGCCTGATCACCTGTTTTCTTGCTAACTTGTAAAACTTTTTTCTGTGTCACATTTTTAGTGTGGATGCTATTAGACAGTTTGTATATTATTAGACAGTTTGGATGTTATTAGACAGTATGGATATTATTTATAATTCCTGCAGGAGTAAACCAAGCTTTAGTAAATTGCAATGTTGGTATACACAGCACTTTAGTAAATGTAAAACCTTATTAGGGCAGGTTGATAGTAAGGCATTATGCAAATGTATTACAATATTTGACTGGTATCTCAAAGAAAAACATGTGGAATATGATAAATGTTTATTGTGTGCTTCAACAAAAACTGCATTTTGTGTTTTATGCCATAAAATAGTATTGCATCATATTGCTAAAGAAATAGACTGTGAAGACAGATCTGTTCGTGATAAAGAATTAACTAAGGGTAAAGTGTTTCTATTATATTCAGATGTTGGACAGTTATGTTCTGTCACCAGATGTGAAAGTTTTTTTATCCCAGCATTACAACAGTCAAATCAGTTACTGATAGAGTCTCTAGTAGATTTTGTTACAAAAGAATGTAATAAACCTCTAAGAGACAGACACAATGAGTTCAGGAAGCTTAGACAAGTTATACATACATCTTTTCAAAAGTGCATAGGAGTTTCAAATTCCGCAGAACAGTTTATTAAAGAATGTCAGAAAGACCATACAACATTACAGGAAATTCTTCAACAGCAGTTGCAGGATAAAGGAAATAAATTAGCTGAACTGACAGAGACTGGGAACTTCCTGCATACCCAGCTAATTTGTGCAAAAGAAATATATTTTATAATATGTTTATGTTTTGAAAATGGTTAAACATACATGGTAGGATGGTAGGATCTGATGTCTGGACAAATCACTCTCAAAGGTTTTACTTTCATTCAGTTAAAGCAAGACATTTATTAGTAGTACAGTATATAACTGCTAAGCTAATAGCATAGTCAAAAGGTACACAACAGTTTTAGTGTATAAAAATTAAACAAAAATAGTTACACAAAACAGTTCTAGTGCATAAAATTAAATGAAAATAGTTAATAAGAGTAAAGATTTCAAGTCACAAGACTGACATGCTTGTATAAAGATATACAGATGTAAATATAAACATGTGTTAGTTAAGCTAATATCTATTTTGTTTTTTTACATTTTTTTATAATTGTATAATAACACCAAACAGTTAAAGTTCTGAATTTTAAAAAGAAAATCACAGATGGTATTAGTCTCACAGTTTTTGTAAAATTAATGGCAGGACAGTTAAATAGATAAATAAGTAAAAAAATACTGAAATCCATGTAAGCTAATTGTAATGTAGTATAAATGCATAGTTATGCAAATAACAATCAAATTAAAGGAACAATGCCAAATGTCGTGTGCTAGGATACACATAATGCAAGCAGAAAACCAAAGAAACCATGTTGGGTAAAACCTTGGTGCAGAAATAAATCCAAATGAAAGGTAAGAAGTAAAAAATAAAGTAAAAAATGCACCAAGATAACACACAGCAAATGTTTAATCACAGCAAAGTACAAAGTGGTAAGCGCTTTCACAACCAAAGTTGCTTCATCAGACACCACAGTAAAAAATGCACAGGTTTAAATAGAGATTCTAAAATGCCAATTAATCAATAAAAATCACACAATGATTAAGTAGCAGTGAAAAACAATTAAGCCTCATGCTCAAACTAAAAAAAGCATTGCTTAAAAACATTGCTTAAAAACATTGTACAAGAAGGAATCAAATACTATACATGAGAAAGCACTTAAAAAACTTAAAAATCATTATAAAACATGGGAAAATACTAGGCAGGAAAAAGTTAAATAGAATACTTGGAAACTAATAGTTAAATACATTAGACTAATTTTGAAAGAACTTAGCTAATCTTAATGCTTGAGATGTCTAGCCTTTAAAAAAAGGGACCAAGGAAGTAGTAGCATTCAAACCAGGATACTTTTCAGCATTAAGTTTCAAAATCCACTTCTGTTCATGTCCCTCTGTGATATTCTCAATGTCACCACCTCTGGGGTTTCTATGAATATGTTGTAGAACAAAGAACTTAAAGGAATGAGAACGGCCATTGGACATAACATGATTGGCTAGAGCATTTGATGGTTTATTATTACTAATATCTCTTAGGTGGTCTAGAATACGATCTTTAAGCATTCTATTTGTTTTTCCTACATAAAAGCAGGACATTGTACACAAAAACAATAATAGACCACATCTGTAGATCTGCAATCAGTGTATTGATTAGTGTACAAAGAAAATTTCCTAGTAGGATGTACATATTTATTTTTGCTATATATAAATTGACAAGCACTGCAATTCCTGCATGGAAAAGTACCATGCCGATTGGATCTAATAATAGTTCTAGATAATTCACCATGACATAGATGTTGTTTAAGGGATTTATTATTTCTAAAACTAAAAATAGGAGAATGTCTGACCTTGTCTACCAGTCCAGGCACTTCTTGTAGCAAATACCAATGCTTTTTGACTACATCTAAGTATTGATCGATGTTACTGGAAAACTGAAACACCACTCTAAAATCATTACTAGTTCTGTTAGTATATCTTGTATTGTCAACAGCATCACCAGCATTAAAATAAGGTTTACATCTAGTGCTTCTCAGCTTCCAGGCATTAGAGATAGTCTGTTCAATGTCTGCAAGTGAGTATCCCCTATGTAAAAATTCTGTTTTTAAATTAGATAGGACAACTACTGCATCTTCATCTCTGCTATGCAGTCGCAGTGTTCTAAAAACCTGACCCTTGAGCACATTCCTAGGAACGTGTCTAGGGTGCATACTAGATTTGTACAAAAGAGTATTTTTTCTAGTGGGTTTAAAATAAATATTACTGCAAAGACTATTTAAAACAGATTTACTAATCTGCACATCGAGGAAACTGATGTCAGTGTTGGAACTATGGTAAGTGAACCTTAAAAAATCAGTAGTTGAATGCAAATATTCCACAAACTGTGCCAAATCAATACCAGAGCCTCTCCGCAGCATAAGCATGTCATCCACAAAGTGGATGTACCAAAGTATTTGTCCAAAGAATGGATTATTGTTTGACAACACATTTTGCTCTTCCCAGCTGACCAAAGCCAAGTTGGCGTAGCTATTTGCACATGCAGTGCCCATGGCCACGCCAACTTTCTGCAAAAAAATTGCTCCTTCAACATAACAATGTTGTTCTCTAGGATAATCTCTAAGAGACTACAAATCAACTGTATCTTAGTGTTGGTGAAACACTTATTCACATAAAGAAAATCCCTAACGCTGTCAACACCCCAGGTGTTAGGTATACTAGTGAATAAGGATTCAATGTCTAATGTAACAAGGACAAAATTCTCATTAACATCAACACTTTCCATTCTATCATAAAGCCTTTGTGAAACATCTTTGTATCCTTCAATATTGTATGGCAGTTTGCCAACAAACCATGCAAACATCCCTCTACATAAATAGAGAGAGGTTCAGTACACCATCCAGTGCCTGAAACAATAGGACGCATGGGTGGAGATAACACATTTTTGTGTATTTTTGGTAGGCCATATACCCTGGGAACAAGTGGTTTATACACATTAAAATACTTAAAAAGTGAATCATCTATTAAATTTGTGATTAGTAAATCAAAAATTAAAAAAGAAACTTTATCTATAATAGCGTTAACAGTAGGCTTGGAAATGCATTGATATGTATGCGTATCAAGTAAAAGTTTCTCCATTTGTGTGACATATAAATCCTTGCCCATTAGCACTATACCACCTCCATTATCTGCCTGCTTAATAACTATTGAATGTATATTTTGTAATTCTTGCAGGGCTCTGTGTTCATCTACTGTCAAGTTATAAAATGACATACTAGTATCAGTTAAGTTGTTTAATTCTCTAAAAGCAATTTCACATACATCTATGAATCGTTGAATACCTGTTGGTAAAGCTGGAACAAAGGTGCTAGGTTTTCTGTATATATTATGTCCTTTATTACCTGCAGTAGTATCTGTAGGAAACAAACACTTCAGGAAAAGACTTCTGCCAAGTAGTCTTAAGTCCTTCAACATTTCTGCTGGGTCGGCCCTCCTTGCAGGAATAAAGGATAAACCTTTATTAAGAACACTAAGCTGTTCACTATTTAACACAAAAGAAGAAATATTTATAATTAAGTCTGAGACTACATGCGTCTCTTTTTGGATTGATGAGCTATCACATCCATGTGCTGGCTCTTGAATGTCTTGCCGTTGTGTGTAAAGCTCTTCGACCGAGCTCTGTACGGCAGGGCTGTTCTCAAAGAGTAGTCCCCCTTCTTTGTCTTGTCTAAAAAAACACTCATTTCCTTGTTTAGTTCTTGCCCTTGAGTATTATTAACTACAGATACATTTGAAGTTGAAGGCATTACTGCTGATGCGTAAGTGGGACGCACATCATTAATAAACTTGTCAGTGGTAAAGGAAGTGTCCAAACTGCTAAAAGCAGTAAAAGAAGTGGGACGCAAGCACTCAGGTCACTCCAAAGAAAAAATACAAATATGACTCAATCATTGTACATGCTGATGTGAATGACCTGAGACGTACCTCCCTGGACTACATGAAAAGAGACATAGAGGAGCTCTCTGATCATGTAGCCCAGGCTGGTATGACCCTGACCTTGAGCAGCATCTTACCCTCACCTAGAATGATGCCACAGTACAAAGACAAAATGATCGATTTTAACAATTGGCTAAAATTTTGGTGTCATTCAAAGGGGATCCAGTGTCTGTCAGCCTGGGATGACATGCTCGACAAGCCACGTTGCTTCGCTAGGGATGGCTTGCACCTGTCACCACTGGGCTTTCGGATATTGGCAAAGGCTCTTGCCACCCCCATAGTGCCATTTTTAGGCAAGGCTCAAAAGTCAAACCCACCCCCATAGACAGCACAAGGAACAAGAAACTAAGGGTAATGCTGCTAAATGCCAGAAGTCTTAACCTCAAGATGCACACACTCGAAGCTCTCCTCATTATGGAGAACATCGATATCTGTGCAGTGGCAGAAACCTGGTTCAAGGCTCCAGAGAGCACCCCAGCACTACCAGGCTATACCTCGTATCATGCTTTTTGGCCCCAAAGCCTGGACCGAACCACAAAAGGAGGGGGAGTTTCCATATTTATCAAGGATATCCACACCTCCAGGTTAATGGCATTGCACGAAGTATCAGAGACCATCCATGTGCAACTAACAGTGGGCAAGACTGCTTTTCAGTTTATAGCATCCTACAGACCACCCTCTGAAAGTCAGTAATCCCATTCGGCCTTCCTGAAAACATTGGAGAACATGAAGATCTCTCCGAACACCATTATATTGGGAGACTTCAACTACCCAAACATTGACTGGGAGCACTACTCAAGCCCCAGCACCTTAGCCCAAAGATTCCTGGAAATTATAAACTCAAATGCTATGGAACAACTAGTCACCACTCCCACAAGAGGGGACAACATACTAGACCTGATCATTACCAACATGGGGACTCTATGCTCCACACCAGAAGTATATCCCTCATTGGTAAGATCAGACCATAAATTAATTTCACTGGATGTCCACATCCCGACCCCACCCCCAGCCCAGAAAACCACAGTGAAAAATTTCTCAAAAGCGAACTTCTCACTTCTCAAAACCGAAGTGGAATCCTTCAAGGCTCCAGGGCCAGTGGAAACTACAGCCCAGACTGCAGAATCCTATATAAATGCATTCTACGGACATCTCCTGGAATGCATGGATCATGCTATCCCAAACAAAACCAAGACCCAATCATCCAAAGGCAGGCGTCCAGTCTGGTGGACCCCTGCCATAAATAAACTGTACAACAGAAGGAGGAAGCTACTACATGATAGAGCAAAATCCCTAATAGGGAAGGCATCTCTGATCAGTACTAGCAAAAAATTACGATCCCTCATAAAATCCTCCAAGGCCAGCTTCGAGAGAAAAATTGCACAGGACACCAAAGACAATCATAAGGCTTTTTTCAGTTATGTTAGAAACCTGGGATGCAACTCCCAGACTTGTTCTGAGTTGATTCTAAACGGCAAAAAATACACTCAACCCACAGACATCGCCAATATCCTGGCAGACAGGTTTAGTGCAAACTTCTCCCCCCCTCCCCCCCAAAAGAGCAAGTATCTATCCCGGCAGAGGGCTGCCTCCCAAACATCTCAGATGCTCAGGAGAAGGCTGCCCTCTCCAAAGCAAAAAACACTGCTTCCATGGGACCAGATGGCATCCCAGGTTGCATCCTACATGAACTACAAGAGGAACTAATCCCTCAAATAAAACAGCTATACAATCTCAGCCTCACTACAGGATATGTGCCCACAGAATGGCGTACAGCAACAGTGGTCCCACTCCACAAAGGTGGAGCCTCTACGGACCCTGGAAACTATCGCCCCATAAGCCTAACTAGCTTAGTCTGCAAGGCTATGGAGAGGATCATCATGGAGCTCATAAGCAAAGACAATGGAAACCTACAGACACTAGATCCTACCCAGTTCGGCTTTGTCAAGGGCAGATCCTGCCTTTTGAACCTGGTTGACTTCTTTGAAACAGTCAACAAAGCCATAGATGAAGGGAAGGTAGTCCACACAGCCTATCTGGACCTTGCAAAGGCATTTGACACAATACCCCACTTGGGCATCATAGATAAGCTATCCAGCTTAAATATAAACCCCTATGTCACAGGATGGGTCGCAAACTGGCTCAAAGACAGAACCCAGAGAGTGAGAGTTGCTGGAGCCATGTCAGACTCGAAATCGGTCACAAGTGGCATCCCACAGGGTTCTGTCCTTGACCACTCTTGTTCGGTATATACTTTTCTGAGGTACAGGCAAACGTGGGAGGACTATGGCTCACCAAGTTCGCAGATGACTGCAAACTGGGCGCCATAATCAACTCTCCAGCTGACACAAACATCCTTCAAAAAGGTTTCACAGAGACAGATAACTGGTGCCAGCGCCATGGTTTAAAGCTAAATGCCAAAAAATGTATAGTCATACCCTTTGGCAAAAACAATGTGCCCACAAATTACCACATAGGCGGAAACCCAAGTACAGAGAAAGTTATTAGGGACCTGGGGACCCAAGTTGATAGCAATCTCTCCTTTGAAAACCACATTACCAAAGTGGTTAGAAAGACCTTCTACATAGCCCACCTCATCACGAAGGGTTTCACATCTAGATCAAGAGAGGTAATCGTGCCCCTTTATTCATCCCTCATCAGGCCCATCATAGAATACAATGCCCCTTTTGGGATGTACCTTACCCGACACCTGCAGCAATTAGAAAGACCCCAAAAGTATCTCACCAAGAGGATCAAGGGTCTCAAACAGATGCCATATGCTGCTCGGTTAAAAAAACTCCAGCTCTACTCAGTTGCATACCGCCTACTTCGAGGCGATCTATGCCTGACATACAAAGCTATGTCAAATCTAGAATTAATGGACATGCTCCACCTCAGTAAATCTAAATCCCTTAGAGACACACGCTCGAGGGACTTAAACATCAGCACAGAAATAAATAGAACTTGCTGGAGGGACAGGTTCATAACCCAGAGGCTCCCTTCGCTCTGGAATAGAATTCCAGTTCATGTGAGGCAGAGCACCTCACTGAATCTCTTCAAGAAGAATCTCAATAAGTGGATGGGGGATCATAGGTTTGTCCCAGGGATTACTCCCGTGTCACTATTAGACAGAGGCACAGTAAACTAAACATTAAAAAGGGCACAGTATACTCAAATCAAGGGGTGGCGTAAGCCATACAGAATCAGGCTAGGCTTATAATTGCCCCAGGGCAGATAGCCTAGTATGAACCTATGAACCTATGAACCTATAGTTTATAGAGCATAGTTTGTGAGCTCAGACCTTCCTATATTGAATAAATAGTTACAGAAAATGTTGGAAAGATAAGATAAACAACAAGACTGATTGCCAGACAAGTAGCTTGAGTTTTTCTAAAGCATCATTGTTAGTAAAACATAATTGTAAATTTTTTACAGGCAACACTATTTGGTAATTGTAATAAAATGTCACAATTGTGCATAGATGTCACTGATAATCTGTTTGCAAGAAAATTTTAAAAGAAAAAAACCTCAGTTGCATCAAGTACAGCCAGCAAATGAGCTATAGTATACATACAGTTCTAATGAATTGTGCAGAAGGGTATAAATGCCTACTAGTGGTAATAAACAGCAAAAGCTTTATAAAATGATCAAATCAGACAGGGGTCTATAGTTTGATAGCCTAGTGGTACAGATGTGTGGCCAAAGTATTGGGCTGGTGTACATTCTAAAGAAAATAAACAATACTGTAGTATACTGCAGGTGGAGGGGAACTTTCTCAGTTTTACACTGACTGTATAAGCATTACTGCACAAGGGTCTAAAATAAAGCTACAGGAAGAAATGTTTCATTCCTTCTTGACAATACTCTTTTAGGGGGAGGGAAAAACAGGTATTAGTGTATTAGAAATACTGGTAAACTGGATTAAACCTGACATGATAATATATTTTTACAAGTTGTTAATAGCTATCATAATGGTTATTATTGTATTGTTTAGTATTAAATTGTATTTACAACCTGTTAATCTGCAAAGCTATACAAGAGATGGTTTAAAAAACAAGATATGGCTTAAAATTGCTTTATTACAGCTGTAGAAGAGAAAGTAAAGATATGTAAAAAATTGAAAAGATTGGTCACTATTTTTAATATGTTTTTGGCAAAACAATGTTGGTATAAAAAAAGCATGAATATTTTTAATTGTTGAGTATGTAGTTTAAAATAGCAAGACATATGCCTTTGGTGCCAGTCCCACTAGATATTAAATTTGTAAGATTAGACTAAATGTACTTTATAGTCTTTGTATGTACAAATGCAGAAGAATTCAGTACAAATGAAATTAATGTATAGTAATGAATATGTGTGAAAAAACATATTTAAAGAAAAAAATAGGTCCAGGGTACCTTCTAGAGTGAAATGCATGACTAGCATCAGTCTGTGCAAATACATACTGTACAGGATACATTGTAATAAGTTCAAAAGTAATTTGTCAAGTTGTAATATCACTGGTTTTACCCCAGTTAGAGGAAAATTATATTAAAATATTGTACTCATACAGCTAATGAACTAATATGTACATAGCATTCTTTAGTTTATAAATCATATATTTTTTCAAATCCTCAAGTATTAAATATACTGAAATAATTACATTCAAATATCTAAGCCCAGTTCAGTACTTTCTGTTCACTTCACTGTCAAACAAGATGTTAATGGGCAGTTCAGAGACATGACCACAATGTGATGGTTAAAATGACATTGAAACTGTATATTTTCAGCAGTGTATAAATGCTTGCAGTAGCACATAGTTATTGTCTTTTATAGTTAACTCAACAGTTGTAAAGAGTAAATTAAACTGTTCTAAATCATAAATGAAATTCTGTGATTGCAAAAAAATAAATTAATCAAGTTAAAAAATAAAATGAAAGCAGACACAGCTCATAACTGATAAAATATTTTCACAGAATGGTCTGTAAAAGAAAAAGTTGTTAGATACATTCAGTTTTGGTAGTAATACTTGATATCATTGTAAAATTGCATTTTGATTTGTTGTATAAAAAAAAAAGACTAAATGTTTTGTTTCTTAATGTGTTTTCTATAAAATGTGATCAAAAATACATATCAGTCTAAAATGTTTTGAGTACATTAAAATAAAAAGAAGAAATTGTAAGATTATGCTCAACAGGGTTTTAAGGTTGAAAGTAATTTTGTTACAAATATGTAATATAAATAAGGTATAAAATAAAGCTTGCTTAAATGCAGAAACAGAGTTTAGTAATATGTGATCAGCATCCATACTAAATGGCTTGGAAAATAAGGAATCTGCTGAATGGACATTTTTTCCTTACAAACAGGATGTATGCAAGAGCAAAAATGCAAAATCTGCTTTTAAAGAACACTGTGACAATCTGTTTCCTTAAAAACATGTTTTTCTGCATATAAAAATAATGGATACAATATGTTTCCTTAAACAACAGGACATGTTTCTGCATATAAAAATAATGGACACAATATATTTCCTTAAACAACAGGACATGTTTATGACACTGTTACAATCTGTTTCCTTAGCACAAGAACAGATGTTCTTATACAAAAGACAAAAAACAGGATGCTCATACTGTCAGAAAAGCTGAAAAATAATACTAAGTCAGAAGTTTGCATCAGCATCTGCAACAATCAGTACTGTTTCTACAAGATGAGCAATTCTCCAAAATAGAATACCAAGAGGAAATGTATATGTATGTGCATGACTAAAATTGTATATAAAGATCTGTATTAATCCAGTTATGTTAGGGGCATTGGTAGAGACACATTTGTCTGGAGGTAAATGTTATATCTCTCACATCATCTATACTATATGAGAAGTAAAGTGGAACAGTATTTTAAGCTGCAACGTTAGTCCGTTTGGCTTATTATAAAAAGATATTTGTTACTGCTCTAAGTTGATGCTGCAAAGTATATTCTCTCATCAGTGTATATTCTGCAAGTTTCTGTATGCAACAGACTGTGAATGCAACTATAACCAGACTTTTATTTCAGCAGAATCCAGCTAGCAAGACTGAGTGTCTTAAGAAGACTTCAAATCCATCACAGTAAGCAGCACCATATAATTTTTCATAATCTAATAAGGAAGATGATTTTTGAAAAAATTACCAAAAACTGCCAACAGGTCAAACAAGTAACTAAAAAAACATATGTCAAGACCCTGGAAGAAAACACAATGAAGTTTACAGACAGGACGACTTAGTCAAGCCTTGTAGTTGCTGATTTAATGTAGTCCACAGAAATCCACAGGATAAAAGTGCCAAGGAACAAAGCTTTTCAGCTGTAAAATAGTTTAATCTAAGCATTCGCTTCACAGGAAAAAACACTGAAATCCCACTAACGCTCCAAATGCAAGTATGTTTTTGTTTCAAAAACTTCCTCAGATGTGGGCTGGTAACTACATCAGTGCATATATATATATATATATATATATATATATATATATATATATATATATATATATATATATACATCAATTAACATTTAAAACCACCAATCTCATTCTGCATAGTAAATGAGGCATAATTGAAAATTATGTCATGAAAACTTTTAAAGGTGGTTTTAAATGTTAATTGATGTATATATATATATATATATATATATATATATATATATATATATATATATATATATATGGGTCTACTTCATTTCACCTAACTTCCAATTCAGTGACTTTCATTTCACTGACCCCATTTCACTAAAATTTCATTTGACTGACACTTCATTTCACTGACATTCATTTGACTGACAAGTATTATTAGCAAGAAAATGGAATATGTCCCCTTCCCCACTGTAGTGCGACCCTGGAGTTAGAATATATAGTTGGGGGGTGTGGGGGCACAGCCCCCCACATCGGGGGGTGTGGTGGGCACAGCCCCCCACTTCATTTCATATGATATTGTTAAGTTTTGATATAATATTGCTTAGTAAAAGAAAAGTAAGTGCCCCCCACACCCCAAACTATATATTCTAACTCTAGGGTCGCACTACAGTGGGAAAGGGGGCATATTCCATTTTCTTGCTAATAATACTTGTCAGTCAAATGAACTGTCAGTGAAATGAAGTGTCAGTGAAATGAAATTTCAGTCATTTGGTCTCAGTCAAATGGGAGTCAGTGAATTGGAAGTTAGGTGAAATGAAGTAGACCCATATATATATATATATATATATATATATATATATATATATATATATATATATATATATATGCACTGATGTAGTTACCAGCCCACATCTGAGGAAGTTTTTGAAATGAAAACGTACTTGCATTTGCAGCATTAGTGGGATTTCAGTGTTTCTTCCTGTGAAGTGAATGTTTGGATTAAACTATTTTACAGCTGAAAAGCTTTGTTCCTTGGCATATTTATCCTGTGGATTTCTGTGGACTACACTGTTAAATCAACAACTACAAGGCTTGACTAAGTCGACCTGTCCGTAAGCTTCATTGCATTTTCTTCCAGGGTCTTGGCATATGGAGATGATTTTTGAGTACACTGGTGGGAGATTATTTGGAGATTTGAAGCATGTTTTTCACTGCTATAATCCAAATTCTTTTTACTGCATTGGTCGTTACACCTTTTACTACAAAGTTAAATGGAGTAATCATTGCATATCCTGTAATCTGCACTGTAGACTGTTTTGAAAATGCTTTTCGAGTTAAGTGATATATAACTACAGAGATTTTATCAGTAAAGACATTTGCTCTAAGCAGGCAAGTGCTGAGACAAAGTAGATTTGCATTCTGTTTTTCACCATTTGCCATCTGGTGAGTTAGACCTTTCTCATTTTTGAGGGATCCGTGAAGATATTGTTCTGAATTACAGTATATTAATAGTGGTTAGTGCTTTAGATTTAAACATGGCATTAATTTCTAGTGGCATAATAGATTTTTGTGTCATTCATCTACCATTTTTTTATAGTTCCCTAAATGATTTGTTAAACTTGGGAACCTACATAATCTTGATCAGATTTGCTGATTTGGTGCAAATTTATCCAGATAATCAGTAGTATACTGTTGAAGAGAAAAAAAATTAATTTCTGGGATACAGGAGACCTGTCATCAGTTTACTCTGATTACTTCTCTTCCTGTCTGAAAGTGTAAAGATTGTTAAGTTTTCTTATATAAATACATATATTTTCATATTAATAAATGTGCTTCCATGCATCATTCATCCAACCATCCATCAGCTTGTCCAAGTGACTGTAAGTTGACCAGGGTAAACCAAAGTTAGTTATCCCAAGGAACTGTCTCCTACTCATCCTGTGGGATCCCAAGGTTTCCCAGATATGATGATATCATGTAGTGGAGGAAAGCTGTGACACACCCATAATTCCTTCAAGTACCTTGGACATTACCTTAAAGCTCAGAACATTAATATAACTCTTGCTTCTCAAATACATGGAGTGAATTTATGCAACAATACACCTGCCCCCCCATTTTTGAATCACCCACATTAAACTTGCAGAATGTGCAATCATATGTTTTTTGAGGCCAACACACTCTGTGTTTGTTTGCCTTTTCTGGATAAGATCTCATTTTTAGTGGAAACCCTAAGACAAAACTTCCACTGCATAGTAAATCAGATATATGCAGTTACTGTAACTGCAAAACAAGAGAAATACGTAATTGTTGCAAATAAAAGATAAACAATAGCAGTATTAAACAGGGGTTCTAGAAACTTAAGGCTCATGAAGATGCTGCTGAATTGTATAAATAATTAAATGAGTAACATTATTGCATACAAAAAGTTGGGGACATATTTTTAGGCAGAAAAATAAAGTACAGTTAACTGATTCAGTCTGACTAAATGTCATTAGTAGTAATCAGGTGGGATACAAATAGGTTATATGGAGATACAGTTCCAGATGGAGATTAGATTTTTCCCAAGCTGTAATTTGAAGGCAGTTTAATTGTTGATGGTCCCAGAATGAGGGTTGAATGTTCCCTATTATAGAGACAATGGCAAACAAGTGAGAGTTTCTATATCTAATGACTGCATGCATGCAGCGAAGTGTATCTGACTGTTAGAGGATGGGTGGGGATTTACCAGTGAATGACAATCTGAAGAGAGTAACATTCTTTGCTGTGGAGATTAAAGACTAAGTGGGCAATGATCAATCTAGACAATACGTTTGCTGGGGATTTCTACACAGTTGTTAGAGTTCAGCAACACAAAATGCAGTGCTTTTGGCAAATGGCCAGATGCATAGTGGGAGATGCAGTGATACACCTGTCTAAACTTAGTACAGCAAAAGTTACAGAGGTTGTTGAATATTAGAGGGCAGTAGAATGGATGAAGATAAAAGGAAAGCAGTAGCATTGACTAGTTCAGATTGTAGAGTATGAAGCTGCAATGCATTGCTTAGGAAACCTAGCTTAAAGTTCATCTGTTGGAAAGCTTTGGTGGCATGAGGTTGAATTTTAGGGAGCTGTTGAGAGTAGCGTGCATCAAAAATTCCAAAGAACACAAATGCAAGCCTCAGAATAGAGAGTAAAACTACATAATAAGAATTTACACACTTTAAGTCTGAATTTCTAACCCCTTGGAATATTTCTCTTACACTAAGACACACACCTATCTCAGATTTAGCATATATAAGTAGTGATCTGTAGGGAATGCAAGGGGTCAAGCAGTTCTGCAAAAATGTTTTAAAAGGGAAGCAGTTTTATATTTACATCACTTCTTTTGATTCTCTTTTCATTTTTCTTAACTGTGGGACTCACAGTTATGTGTCTCACAGTTACAACAGAGAGCCCTGGAGTGAGACAAAAGTAGCAAGAAGGAAGGGATAACATCAAAAAGTTTGTGTCAAGTATTGTTTGAATGCAAAGGTGCTCTTGCTGGTCAGGGGGTAAACAGCATTATTTTAGTCTTGTATTAATTTAGTTTGAGTTTGGATAGGGATATTCATGACTGCGTATTGAAAAGGGAACTTTGTAGTGAATTAAAAAAGTCACAATGGAGTTATTTCTAATGAGTTGTTTCTTTTTTTTTTTAAAACAGGTTTATTGTTTTAACATATAAGAGAAATATCATAACAATTTTATACAAGTAATTAAAAATAGGTATTAATATAACATTCAACAAAACAACTAAGGTATTTACAAAGACATCCACTACAATCAGATCAATTAATTAAACTAAAATACCATGCTATTGAAATTAAAATTTTTTTAACAAATTTTGTAAATTATCCCATACAATATAATAAGATGTTTTTCTATTTGTTCTTGTCCTAATTGTGTTTATTTCCATATGGCACACTATATTCATAACATTTTTAAATTCATTGAACGAAGGAGGTGTATCTGAAATCCAATTTCTAGTTATTATTTTCCTAGCCACTGCTAGAATAGACCATAACAAGGGAAGCTTGACCTTTTTAACACTTTGAGGTACAGGTGTGTTGAATAATATAAGAGATTTAGAAATAATGAAATTATCTGTAAAAAGAGCCTGCAAAAATTCATTAATTGACTTCCAGTATTCTTTCAATTTTATACAGTCATAAAACATATGAGCCCAGTCAGCATTAATTTCTACATTACATCTCTTACATAAATTATCTTTATTATTTATTTTATTCATCATCAAAGGTGTATAAAAAGATCTATGTAAAAATTTCCATATAAAGTCTCCAAACAATGGAAGACGTAGTTCTATAAGCAGATTCCAATATATATTGTTTATCTTGTTGATTTGGTGGGTCCCCATTAATAGAAGTGAAATAATTCCAGTATGAATCTACACTGTAAAAAGTTTCTTGTCTGATAATTTTATGTATGTTCTAATGAGTTATTTCTAATGACTGATGCAGTAAAATAGTACTGATATTGACCAAAACATTGAACAATAATGATCTAATGACAGATGCTTGGGGGACACCTAAAAGTACTGCTAGATCTTAAGGAGAAGATTTGGTCCCAACTGACAGCCTGGTTCATATTATTTTAATAGCCAGCAATTCATATGACTACTGAGGGAGAGGGTTTGAAGTGTGCGGGCACTAGTGATAATATCACCAACCATGTCAAAAATCTTTTAATAGACAAAGGAAAATGGATTGGACATATTTGTTGTCAATACTTTGTTTTCTGGCTATGGTTGGTAAAAGTTAACTGGACACTTTCACCATGTTTGGTGATTGACAGGAGGTGCTATTCATTCGCTGTTTTACAATTTGCCAGTGAACTGTCTTTTCATGACTTTTAGATAATGGTAGGAGTGCTGTTATAGACCAGTACTGAAAAAGGTCAGTGGAGGGTCCACTTTATTAATGGAGATCATTTTATCTAATGTCCAGGTTAATGGTACATATTTCTCTCTCTGGAGAATCTGTAAGTTGAAAAATAGAAGACACTGAAGTGGCAGCGGGTTTAAGCTCATATGTGGGAATATTATCAGATAAAGTGGTTTATATTTTATGTTATTTGTGGAGTATGTTATTTAGAGAAGTCAGAATGGGACCTAGAGATAAGGAGTTGGAAGCAAGGAAAGGTGCAGGAGGTAAAGTTTCTGAGCAGGAACAATGTTTGGCAAATTTTAGAAAAGTGGATATAGGACTTCATTGTGATGGCAATGGGAGAGTTAGAAAGGAATGACCATGGAGTTTGAAATTATGCGATCATTACTGATGCACTAATTGAGCTCCAGAATTTTTTGAGACATTGTATATTTTGGTCTTGCAGGTTTCTTTAATACATTTTTAGCATTTACAGGTATTTGCTACCATTGTGAAGTTGTCTGTAAGAGTTATGAAAGAGTGGTACTTGGTGATTATTAATTTTTTCCCTGTATTTGCCCCCGTTAGACATAAGTCCTCAGATGTCAAGAGTAGTCTATGGTGCAAATTTCTTTGATTATTGTCTTTGTATGAACTGGGGACTTTTTAGACATGAGAAAACTTTTTAACCTGAAAGCATTGTAAATAAATTTGAACTAGTATCACAAGTAAATATCCACAAGACAGTCATAACAATGCCTAAAAAATTTAGAGTGCTCCAGAGGGACAGAAATGTATCCACTGAATGAGCAGATGTCGGGGGAGAGTCATTATATTAACATGTAGATTCAGGAATGCTCTACAAAACTGCTATGTTTACTAACATTTAAAATTAGCACTCTGTTAGTGATCCCTGCTGCTGTATTCCACAATGACCAATTGGTGCATCAAAGGATTACAGTTTCAGCGATGCTGATCTTATAAAAAGAGAGCCCTCACCACGTAGCACCCCTTAGAATTCAAATGCTCAATGCTAACATGTCCTTTCCTGGATTAATCAAGTGCAAAATAATATATGCAAATAATGATAACTTTTCTTGACTACTATACCAGTTATATCCTTCAATTTAAGTATCCATTGTTTTCATTGATACTGGCTCTAAATATAAAGCATATAACAAAGGGGAAAGCAGACTTCACTACCTGATTGTTGTTGGTCCTTCTGTTCAAACATAGGTTATTAGAAAAAAGTCCTCTCACCTTAATTCTTGCCTTCAACCCTTCGTAAACCTTCTTTAGTAATCCCACTGTTCTATCAGGAAATGCAAATGCTATCATTGCCCTCCTCATAAAGTGCCAACTGACTCTGCTGTCTCTACAAACAGGCTCACCAACAATAACAATCCTTTCTTATACTCTGAACGAAACACAGGGAGGAGATGGAATTAGTGATAATGACATGAAAACATTTCATAATGAATGTATAGTACCATTATAAATGTTATTTACTAGGTTGTATAAATATGAGTCTGACCAGTGACATGATAAATAAGGACATAGGTAACCTGCATACTCTGGACCCATCACAGTTCAGTTTTGTGAAAGGAAGGTCAAGCCTATTAAATATGATTGAATTTTTGAGAGGGTCACCAAATCATTGGATGAAGGCAAAACTGTGCACATAGCTTACTTTGCCCTGGCCAAGGCTTTTGATACAATACCCAGCTCAGACACTATAGACAAGCTCACTAATTTAGGTATAAACCCTTGTATTACCAAATGGATAGCCAACGGGCTCACTGATATGACCCAGCAGGTCAAAATAGGTGAGGCCACCTCCACCAAGAGGACAGTCAGTAGCAGAGTTCCCCAGGGCTTCGTACTGAGGCTGCTCCTTTTTGTCATCTATTTCTTTGAAATGGAAGCAAATGCTGAAGGCTTATGGCTGACTAAGTTTGCAGATAATTGCAAACTGGGGGTTATCATCAACTTCCCTGCAGACACTAATATTCTTCAAGAAGGCCTATCTCTGACTAACAAATGGTGCCAAAGCCATGGTCTTAAACTCCGTGCTAAGAAACACATAATTGTACCCTTTGGGAAGTCAACTATTCTAGCTAATTGCCATGTTGAGAATAAGCCGCTAAGACTTGACCCAGTGGCCAGGGATCTGGGTACACACAAAGACAATAGCCTTACCTTTGACCACCACATGGCCACAGTGGTGAAGAAATCCTTTTATGTTGCACAACGTATAAGTAAGAGCATGATATCTTGGTCCAGAGAGGTCATTATTCCACCATACTGCACCCTTATCAGACCAACCATAGAGTACAATGCTCCCTTCAGTATGTACCTGACCAGGCATATGCAGCAACTAGATTAACCTGAGAGGTTCCTTACAAAAAGAATACAAGGCATAACAAACCTGCCTTATGCAGAGTGCGTTAAAGCTCTTTCCCTCTACTCAGTCTACTGTAGATTGGTGAGTGGTAATCTTTATTTATTTTATTTTTATTTTTACATTTGTTAACTGGGCTAGTCTAGCTGGATATATGTCCATTTTCAGTAGAGGCCCGGGGAGAAAAGCTCCAAGCAAAAAACAATGACAAAGTTAATAAAGCATAAAAAAAAAAAAAAAAAAACATAGAGAAGAATCACAATACATGGTTACACTGGTCTAAAATCAGTTATCATAATAAATGTATAATCTATTAAAGTTTTTAGTACAACATTATTTTAAACAGTTATACATAAAATGCACTAATAGGTATGAGGAAGTCTCAGATAAGGGGAAAGAATATTTATGTTAATCTCATATTACAAAGAAAGAGCAGTTTCTTGATTTGGAGGCATAGGTTATAGGAGTAAGAATAGGGGTAAGAGCAATAGAATAGGATCTTATGAGTCATAAGTAATTGTTGACAGAGTATAAGGTTTTGCAATTCTAGCCATCCTAGTTGTTTGAGGTTAAGGCAGTGGTGAGTTTAAAAGGGGGAGCTGGTGGTGAATCTAGCTATACTATTGTAGCATGTGGAGAGTTTAGAGAGGTTGTTCTTGGATAGGTTAGTATATATAATAGAGGCATAGAAAAGGGTGGAAATGAGGTGGGTTTGGGTGATAGTTTTCATAGCAGAAGGGGTAAGGAAGGGTTTGACTCTATAGAGGGTGCCCAGTTTTTTGTTAACAGATTTTATGGTGGAGTTTATGTGTTCATCATAGCTGAGACGATTATCAATTGTTACACCTAGTAGGCAGGTTGAAGTATCAGGGGTAATGATGGTGCCATTGTTAGAGGTTATAGAGAAGAAAGGATTGTCTGATTTATGAGTTGGGGTAAATAGCAGTAGTTTTTTGGGGGGGATTAAGGAGGAGGCAGTGTTGCAGAAACCAGTTTTCAACATTTTGAAAAACAGTTTGGGTAACGGAATGGAGGGAGGCTATATTCTTGGCTGTACAGATTAAGGTGGAGTCATCAGCATATTGAATGCAGGTGGCTTGAGCTATGTTTGTGTGTAAATTGTTAATAAATAAGGAAAAGAGTAGGGGACCTAAGATAGAGCCCTGGGGTACACCAATATTAACTGGTAGTAGTGAAGACAGATTATTATGACAGAGTACTGCTTGCTGTCTATTTTCTAGATAGGACTTAAACCATTTATAGCTTGAGGATCAGGAGAAAGGGCCTTTAGTTTGTTGATAAGTAAGTTATGGTTAACCATATCAAAGGCTTTTGACAGGTTAATAAATATTGCAGAGGAAAAAGAGTTATTGTTATGATTTTTATATATAGAATCAGTGAAGGATAAGAGGGCAGTTGAGGTGCTATGGAATGGCCTAAAGCCGTTTTGGCAGTTTGCTAGAAGGTTATTTTGTAGTAGGTGGTTAAGTAGTTGTTTGTGAATACATTTTTCCATTATCTTAGTTAATGGGGAGAGTAAAGCAATAGGGCGGAAGTTAGAAAGTTCTGTAGAAGGTCCACCTTTGCGTAAAAGGATGATGTGAGATATCTTCCATAAAGCAGGGATTTTGCCTTCTGAGATAGTTCTGTTAATAAGGATAGAGATGGGAAAGTCTATGACTATTTGCGGCTATTTGGAGGTATTCAGATGGGAGAAGGTCAGCAGAAGGGGTGCAAGGTTTCAATTTTTGAAGTAGTTTACAGATGAGGGATGTAGATACAGGTTGTATTCTAAAGGTAGGTAATGAAGTATTGCAGGTATTTGGTTGGAATGTATTAATGGGTGGTAAAGAATTAGCCAGGGTTTGAATGGCTTCTGTGAAGAAGATATTAAAGGAATCAGTGATTTGGTTGGAGTTGTTATGGTTAACACCAGTTGGGTCTGGAGTGGTAGTGTGGCCTGGTCGAAGAAGTTTGTTTATGCCAGACCAGAATTTTTGTGGGTTTCGTTGGCTGGTTTGTTGAAGGTGAAGGCAAAAGTCTTTTTTATCTCTAAGAATATCCTTCTTGGTGGCATTTCTTATTTGATTAAAGTGGAGGTGGATTGTTGGACATTTGGTAGCTCTCCATTTAGCCCAGATTTTATTTCTAAGGAGTATCTTTTGCCTAGTTTGTTTTGTGAGCCATGGGGCAGGTTTGGTTCTTAATCTAACAGAGCGATGAGGTGCATGGCAGTCAAGGATTTGAAGAAAGTTAGTGTTAAAGTAGGTAACGGCTTCGTCAAGTTCTAGATGGGTTAGAGGAGACCAGTCACATGCTTGCACTTTGGTTAGGAAGCTGTCTGGATTAAAGAATTTTTTTGAGTGAGAGGTTTTGAGATTATGAGTAGTTGAAATGCGGACGTTATGTCTAATAATGTAGGTAAGCATATGGTCACTGATATTGTCGGGAAGGGTTCCTGGAGTATAGGCTTCGGGGTGGCTATTAATAAGGATCCAGTCCAGAGTAGCTTCTTTGTTGTTAGGTTTGTGGATTCTTGTAGGAGTTGTGATTAATTGTGAGAATCCAAAGAGGTTTATGTGGTTGGTAGGGTTCAGAGAACTACAAGTGGACCAGTCTATGTTAAAGTCACCTAGTACAATGGTCTCTTGGGGTAGTTGGGTAGAGAGGGGACTGAGAAGGTTCTCAAGAGTATTGGTATTATTACCTCGGGGTAGATACATGCAAGTTAGATAGAAAGATTTGGAGTTATTGATTTGGATTTTGGTAGTTAGGATTTCAGATGTGGTGTCTGATGAAGGAACCACTTTAATGGTGGAAATGTGGAGGTTAAATTTATAAAGGATTGCTATTCCTCCACCTTTTTTGCTTTTACGGTCATTTCTAAGGATGTTATAGCCAGGAGGGGTAATTTCCTGGTCTAGGGTAGATGGTTTTAGCCAAGTTTCAGTAAGACATAGAATGTCAAATGAGTGTACATCAAGGAGTGCATGCAGGTGGGGAATTTTATTGTTAATACTTCTAATGTTAAGGTGAGCTATGAAGAGGGAGTTAGATGGTATAGTTAATGAATGTAGAAGTTATAGGTACTGTTAAATTGGATGGGTTAATCGTATGGTTAGCATTGGGGCCAGGGTTATGATGAATATCACCACCTAGGAGGAGGTGTTGCTGGGGATATTGTAGAGTTTTAAGTAGTTTGTAGAGGTTGTTAAAAGTCTTTTGGTAGGTAAGTAAGTGATGTGGGTAGTTCTATGAAATTTTGGTAGTGTAAAGTTTGAGTTATATGTTATGTTACTGTGGTTAAGGGAGAAGATATATGAAAATGGTAGAGTTTGTTTGAAGTAATGGTTAATTTCAGGTAGAGGATGATCTTCAAAGGAGGTGAGTAAGGTATGGTATGGTCAGACAAGATATTGTGGTAGTGAAGAGTAGTATACTTGTGAATATATTTTTCTTTGTTGGGGCCACGGTAAAAAGTAAATTTATGTAGGGAGTATTTAAAATTAGTAGGTGCTGTAGAAAGAAGAAGAGAGTGTTACAGAAGAATAGGCAGGGTATAACAAAAGCAGGTAGGAAATTAGAGGAGGGTTAGCTTAGAGGTTGATTTGGGGAGTGTGTTGATGTGGATGGTAAGGTAGGAGAGGAGTGGTTAGAAAGAGTTATGTAGTACTAATTAGGAGAGAGAGGTAAGGGAGTGGCCTGGTGATTTTAAGGTATGTGATAGGATGAGATAGGGGGTGTGGTCAGTGAAGTATATGCGTAAGATTAGTAGGGGTGGGTGGGAATTGGGGGTAGGGTAGGGGAGTGGGGTGAGCCCACAGGGTGAACGGAGCGGGTAGAAACAGACAATGGAGCAGCTAGAAGAGAAACAATCAGTCAATGGAGCTGATTACAGAAGGTAAGTTGCGTAAGTCTAAAGTGGGTAGGAGCAGAGATACATAAGGGATCTATTAGAAAGCAGGAGAGTGTAGCAATTTAGAATAAAGGGTACAGTTTGAAGTTTAAGAGTAGTTCAAGGTCATAGAAGTAAAGAGTAGTACATTCAGAAAGCCAAATAGATAAGCAGGAGAAATATTGAAGAGGGTAGAGATACCACTTACTGGACAAAGCTAGTATTATAAGCAAGTACAGTAAGGAGGGTAGGCAATTTCCAGATAGGGAAGGGGGATAAGTTAGTAAGAGGGATACCAAGAGGTGTAGTAAAGTATTGTTAACAAGATAGCTAGTTGTGGGGGGGGTATGAGGCTGCTGGCTGACTGGGCTCAGAGCATGCTTTAGAACCCCTGAATCAATAGTGGACGGTAGTATGTTTTACAGGCAGGACATAAATAACATACTTTTCTTGTTTCCTTGAGAGGGGGTGCAGGGAGTAGAGGCTGAGGGAAGAAACCACAGTTTATTTGTCGGATGGGTCCTTTGTCACTCGATAGGTAGGTTCACACAAAGTTATAGACTGGAACAGCACAGTGAAGTGAAAGGTACTTGTGGCAGAGAGAGAGAGAGACAACAGTGGTAGTGAGTAGCAAGAAGCAAGCATTAACACAAAGTTAGATAGTTAGAACAATATTTTTAAAAATACAGTTAGAAAATATACATTCACTTCTATATTAAAAGCTACCAATATCATAAGAGAGCTTGTAATCAGTTTAAAAATACAGTTAGAAAATGCACATTCACTTCTATGTTAAAAGCTACCAATATCATAAGAGAGCTTGTAATCAGTTATGTCAAATATCTAGCAGGTTATGTTGTGTAGGCTCAGTAGAACACATAACTCCATTAGAATAAAGACATATTCAGACATAAATGCATGAGGAAAGTGTTGAACCAGAATTAGGAGCTATGCATAGAAATTAACAGGATTTAATATATTATTACTTAATGTGAGTATGAACTGGTAGCAGGCCTATAGTCTGCACTAAGCTTTGGACAGAGGAAGCAGCACATTAAATATTACAGCATTTGGCTAAAGCATCCTCCTGGTTGGCAAGATACTGCAGGCATTACCCAATCTTTGTTTTAAAAAAATGTTTATATAGGTATATTATTGTGAGTCCTACTTAAAATAAAAAGTAATGTAGGTAAATGTGGTATCCAAACGTAGCCGATGGCCGTGGTATAGTTTCCATAGGGTTGGTGTGAAGCAAAAAGTCTAATCCTGGCCTTTTAGTTATGTAAAATGGGTTAAATACTAATATTTCTAGTTTAAAGGTGTATTTGACTAGAAGTTAATGTGATTCCCAAAACACCTGAAGGCCAAGGCACAAGCAGCCATTGTGTCCCCAATGGCGTTTCTACATGCACATAAAAGCATCCACGTGGACTTTGAACTGCTATTACTTCTACATTTTAAATGGGTAAAAAAAATTAGAAACTAAGTTGTAATTACAATTACAGTTAATATTGCTACTTACAATTACAGTTAAATTTGCTATGTGGACTAGAAACTGGACTAGAAAGTCTTAATTACAATGCAGAAGAGACTGGCTAGAGAAAAACAGCAATGAATACCTACAGATTCGGACTTACAAACCAGCCGTTACTGGTTTCAAGGTGTGGGTCATACAAGACCTACACCAGTTTCTGTAAGCCCCCGAGTAAGCTAGCTTCACTATAATAACAGTTAAGACGCCCGGCTTGCAATCCAGTAGTAACGGGTTACACAATAATTCACAGAGACCTATGGTAGTTTTAGAGCGCCCATAAGTAAAGCTAGTTAAAAGTGTAATAACAAAGCTGTAAGTGTATTTATTAGCCGAGAAATAGCTAAAAACTAGAGATAACTTAAAACAGAGTCAGATATAAGAGTCCGTTTAAGCTGCCGACTCGACTAGCTCTCAATATATTAAATAAGCATTACAGGCTAATGCTAGTAACCAAAAAGTACAGGCAGCAGTCGTGCCTAAGATTCTACATAGCAAGCAAAGAAGATAAAACTGTTACCATTGCGTTTAAGCTGCCGACTCAACTAGCTTACATACAGGCTAACGCTGGTAACTAAACAGTATAAGCAGCAGGTGTTTTGGGCTAAGGGGAGTATTCGTGGCTTAGTTTCTACAAAGCAAGCAAAGGAGGTGAAAATTTTACCATTTCACAGTCAAGCCGACCATAATTATACATTAAATGTCGCCCCGGTTGCAGCTATCAAGAAGGCGTAACAGACCTAATTTTGGCGTCTCAAAGCTTTTCAATACTTTAGATTCAACAAAGCAAACAGAAACAGCATGGAGAGTATCATGCAACATGCATGTCAGCTTTACAATTAACAATAAAAAATAGTCCAGGCTACAGCTGATTAAGCAGCCGTTATCAAAATAATTGCAGCTTCTAATACATAGTCGCTCATATGTAGGTGCCACGAAGGTGATTGCACACTAAATGGCCATTCCTTTACCAGGACACCAGCAGAGGAGGTTATGATGGAAAGCACATAATAAAAATAACAGTAGTAGAGTTAGGCAAGTAATTAACAGTATAACAGTATTAACATAGGGCAAAAACAATATCAACAACCGAGCACTGCTTACCAGAGGGAAAAGACGCCGGGCCAGGAGCAGACAGCAGCCAAGGGCAGTACTAGGACATTAAAGATGGCGCCATGCCAAACAAGGGCTATTTATGGTATTCAGAAGAATAAAGGCAGTGAGGGGAGGGGAGAAAGGTGAGGAATCAGAACAGTCAGGAGGGGGAGGTAACCAACTAAACAGAAAGGCTATAGGTTATCTTAAGGTGGAGCATAACGTTCTAAAGGTTACAGAAGCCAGAAAGGTAAATGAAGTGAAGACAGGTGAGGGCTTAGGGATGAGATAAGTAGGAGTAGTGGTGAAGGTGGTAGAATTCAAGAGCTAACTTCATAGACAGACAATGGAGCAGCTAGAAGAGAAACAGTCAGCAGAGCTGATTACAGAAGGTAAGTTGAGTAAGTCTAAAGTGGGTAGGAGCAGAGATACATAAGGGTCTATTAGAAAGCAGGAGAGTGTAGCAATTTAGAATGAAGGGTACAGTGTGACGTTTAAGAGTAGTTCAAGGTCAAAGAAGTAAAGAGGAGTAAATTCAGAAAGCCAATTAGATAAGCAGAAGAAATACTGAAGAGGGTAGAGATACCACTTACTGGACAAAGCTAGTATTATAAGCAAGTACAGTAAGGAGGGTAGGCAATTTCCAGATAGGGAAGGGGGATAAGTTAATAAGAGGGATACCAAGAGGTGGAGTAAAGTATTGTTAACAAGGTAGCTAGTTGTGGGGGGGGGTAAGAGGCTGCTGGCTGACTGGGCTCAGAGCATGCTTTAGAACCCCTGAATCAATAGTGGATGGTAGTATGTTTTACAGGCAGGACATAAATAACATACTTTTCTTGTTTCCTTGAGAGGGGGTGCATGAAGTAGAGGCTGAGGGAAGAAACCACAGTTTATTTGTCGGACGGGTCCTTTGTCACCCGGTAGGTAGATTCCCACAAAGTTATAGACTGGAACAGCACAGAGAAGTGCAGGGTACAGAGGGAAAAGACGCCAGGCCAGGAGCAGACAGCAGCCAGGGGCAGTACTATCTATACTTGGTTTACAAGGCATCCACAAACCCCACACTTATGAATCTCCTGCATATTCATAAGGTAAACAGTATAATAAATACAAGGTCTAAGGACCTGAATTGTATCTGTGATTTAAACAGAACATGCTGAAGAGACAGATATGTATCCCAGAGACTGCCCAGTCTGTAGAATGGGCTTCCTGTCCATGTGAAGCTGAGTTTGTTTATTACCCAGCTTAAGTGCAACCTAGGCCAGTGGATGGATAATAGGAAATTCACATTGGGCTTGGCACCCATGTTCCTTAGGGATAGAGGTAGCTTAGAAATTCCTAGCCCTCAGTGTTCTGTTTGGATACAGAACATCATTATTCTTTTAGGAAAACTTGGCTAGGCTTAGAAAGGCCCCATGGGTCATTAGCCTAGTAAAAATCTATGACTCTATATAATATCAGCTATGAATGAAAAATTGTAGTGATGTAATTTATATAGATTTAACTTCAGTGCTTGATATGGTCATGCAGAAAACGCTGAGCAATAGATTAGAATAACTAGATATTGATATACTCTTGATAAGATTGATAGCTGCACTAAATGATGAATTTCAGGTAGTCATCCAATAGAGGCTGTCCAATTCAAAAATCCACAAGTCTCAGCCGTTCGCTTCAACAGTTTATTAAAAACACACAGCACAAAAGATATCGGATTAAGCACTTTCATCTCTTATCCAGAGACTTCATCAGAATCAAATACCTACAAGGCAAGTTCATTTAAATAATCAGTCTATTGAAAGTATACAATTGATAAATTGTGCATTCACAATTAAAGTGCAAAAGCTCTGCTTGTAAAACAACATATCACATCTTTTCTATGCATTGATGCCATTACTTAAATGTACTTCCTCAAACTAAAAAAAAAACATATATTACTCATTATTATTAATAGTACAAATTAATAAATAAATATATACTATTATGTTGTAAATATATATTATTATTAAACAATATGTGTATATATATATATATATATATATATATATATATATATATATATATATATATATGTATATGGTTCTACCTGACATAAACGAAACCCCAAAACACCGACAACGCATTCACCGAAACCACATAACCGACAGTACAAAAACACGAAAACCCACATGCCCGACAACGAAATAACCGACGGTACACAAACACGAAACCTCATACACTGCACACACCACAATCACAACAATCAACAAACAAAACACATTCCTGTCCAAAACCACATACACAACACAAGCACACCAAAATCCTACAAACCCACACATACACAACTACCTACAACCCTAACCCAAACCCTAACCCTAAGGTCCGTCACTACCGCACACTTACCTGACCCGCTCCCTAACCCTAACTCACTTATCCACTTCTTAACCCAAACACAATCACTACCGCACACTTACCTGACCGGCTCCTAACCCTAACTCACTTATCCCGCCCCTAACCCAAACACAATCACTACCGCACAATTTCATTCAGCCTTACCTGCACATTGACGTTCTTATGAGCCGTTGACTTTAACTACTTTCGGCGTTTTCAGATTTCGCGCTTCTGAGGCTTCAAAATTTTCTGTCGGTGTTCTCTGCTGTCGGTGAACTCAGGTAGAACCATATATATATATATATATATATATATATATATATATATATATATATATAAAAAAAAAAATATATATATATATATATATATATATATATATATTATAAAATCAGAAAAAATAAGAAATATGTACAATATGTATGTGTGCTGTCCTAAAATCATTAATTACAAAAAATATATATAAAATATATATAAAATACCTACTAGACCATAATATCATCTACATGAAATACACCTTATATTATTTTATTAAATATTAATGTATAGTTGTTGTTGTTATAATTTGGTACCCCCTATATCAATTTAATGTCTTTTAGGGTCCGAAGCTTTCAATTTAAGAACTGGGATGATAGATAGATGGTCATTGTGGCCAGGAAAATGTATAGCATCTAACCTTAATTGCCAAATTAATTCTCGAAACTCCAATTTTGTTTCCCAATCACCCCTTCATTCTCCCAATAAAACGTCTTCCAATACCCAAAACCTAAACTCCACTTGCTGGCAGTTCAATTTATGTCTGTATAGGGCATTGTGCTCATTCATTTTATCTATATCTCTAATATATTCATAGATTCTCTGTCTAAGGAATTTCTCCATCTTGCCTACATAATATGCCCAACATTTAATGCAGTAGGCAAGGTAAACCACACCCTTAGTATAACAGCTAAAATATTTCTTGGTTTTCATTGAATATTTAATGCTTTTAATGTTTAATTCTTTAGTACCAGCCATAAATGTACATTGCTTACATCTACCACATTTAAAGGTACCAACTCTATTTGTTGCTCTTCTCAGTGTCTCTTTTTTCTTTTGTTCATATATTTCTTTCAAATTCCTATTTCTTCTATAACTAATTCTTAAAGGTCTAGAAAAACAATCCACATTAGATGGTATATTTTTAAAAATGTTCCACACTGTGTTAATACATTTCTTCAACCATATTATATTATTACTATATGTAAGTATTAAATATGGATTAACTTTGTTGTTTTGTTCTTTGGACAATTCAGTACTTTGTTCTCCAGTTCTTAATATTAATCCACTATTCAGCAATGGTTTATAAGTATCACCCCAACCTTGCATAATGGCTTCTTTTATTGGGACAATAATTCTATCAGGATATTCCCTATCTCTAAATAACTCATGAACAAAACTTATTT
Organism: Protopterus annectens; assembly: GCF_019279795.1. Lineage (NCBI taxonomy): Eukaryota > Metazoa > Chordata > Ceratodontiformes > Protopteridae > Protopterus > Protopterus annectens. The sequence continues at coordinate 1,359,018,693 of NC_056739.1, forward strand.
CTTTCAAAAATTCTTCCTCGTCAGACGTCATACGAGCTATACGAACCATCTGTCCTTTAATAATGTTGTTCTTCAAAAAGGACGGATGGTCACTGCCATAATGCAAATATGCATTGGAGAAGCATTCCTTACAATATATTTTGGATTTGTATTTTTTATTATCTCTATCTTTTGAGATTGTGACATCTAAATAATTAGCTTCCATGCATTACACTAAGGCAGAAGAAAGTTTAGTGATGCTAACAGAAATATATTGCATACCAGAATCATTTTACATTCCTAATGATCATGTGAATGGCAGAAGGTGGCAGGGGATTTCTGCTTGTGTGAGTATTTGTACTATGCTTGGCATGTTCTAGCTCATTTATTATATAATTAATCTGACTTTAAGTTCATGAACACTGTGTTGGCACCCAGTACATACATTTATTACATGACATGATTATCATTCTTGCAAGGCAGTTAAAACTATTTGGTCCATGCACCACCCTATCCCAAAGCTATTTGTTCCATGTGCCACCCTCTCCCACAGCTATTTGGTACATGCAATACCCTTTCCCAAAGCTGTTTGATCCATGTACCACCCTTTCCCACAACTATTTCATCCATGCACCACCATTTCCCACAGCTATTTGGTTCATGTCCCACCCTTTCCCAAAGCCATTTGGTCTATGCACCACCCTCTCACAAAGCTATTTGTTCTACATACCACCTTTAACCTTCAACAGATCAATGCAATAAAAAAAAAAAGAAAACATTACCAATACAAAGGATTATGATCAGGGCTCTGATCATAACCAACTTTTTTTATGTGCTCAATACACAGATGCCAAAAATTCACCTTAAGTGTAAAGCTTGAGAGAACACCTAATAAGGGCTATGACTGGTGAGAATTGATCACAATTCTTTTAATGCATGGAGTCTTATCTGCTCCATGTTCCACCAATTAGGAAAAAAAGTGTACTCGTGTAGAAGCTTTTCAAAGCCAGTAAAGCACATAGTGCTGGCAAATAGAAGGCAGATGTTACGTGCCACTCTGATGAGTGAAGGGTTTTAAAGGCTCTTAGACACATTTTTTTCTGCCACACCTTTTGTTTATAAGTATGGCAGAGAGAGGTATCTAATGGACTTTAAAGTTCTCTTACTTTCTGCCACTATTCTTTGCCAGCCAGCTCTGTTTGCTGTTAGTTCCTAGCTGGAGATCCAAACTTAACAGTACATAGGGGTGCTTAACAAAAGCTTTTGCTAAGCACCCCTAAGTACCAATAAAACTGGGTCTCAAGATAATGATTTCTGAAAGGTTTACCTTTGTCCAGATTTCAGAATGTAATCTCAGCATTCTATCTACTACAATAAGTTTCTATTCATGCGCAAGATACAGGACATAGCATTACATCAAACAACAAATTTATTTATCTTATGCTTCAGAATGATAAGTTTATATACTGTTGGCTAAGATATATCTTAATCATTGTTGTCAAAAACACCACAGAAGAGAACAACCTACTCAGTCAAATAAAATCATCACAATGGATAATGTGATTGGGTAATGTGATTAAAGCTGAATTCTTTCATTTGTTCACCAACCGATCTGCTTGATACAATTTTGAATTTAGTGAATGGACTGCAAAGATGTAAGTGATTACATATTCCTTCTCCTCTTGGTTATTTATTTGTTGTTGCAGTCTCTGTGTATAGTCCACAAACAACTTTAATATTGCACTCTTGCACATGAAAATTCAAATCCATATTCAAAAGCATTAGGGCAAATGAGAAAGATGTTCTTTGTATTCTCTTACAACTACCTCTTCATCATGATCTCAGAGAAGTCTTCAGTGGTGAGGTCATTTGATATGAAGTCTCTGAAACTACTTTTGCATGATATTTGCCTGAGTTTTCTCTTTCCTTCACTCCACACTTTCTCATTGACACCCAGGTGTCTTTTCATTTTATGTTGTGTAGAATTAGTTAGGTACAGAATGTTGAATTCAGAACCTTCTGTACTGAAATGTTATATATTAATTCACACCCTTCAAGTGTCTCTAGCTATCCAATCCTATGAATAATGACTTCTGTTCCTTAGAACTAAAACTGTATATGAGGTTTGATAACAAACCAATTTGTCATCTTCAGAATGGGGTTAGATACATTAGTGGGAGTTTAGAAGGTTGGGGAGATGAAAGGGTTAAATGGAAGGAGGGATGATTGAGAGGAAATGAGGCAAGGGTGGGGAGGGGCTTAGGGGGTTTAGACAAGTGTAGCTGGGTAAGTATCTAATCACATTTTGGCATGAACATGCTACAGCAGGTTCTCGCCTGTGACGACCTACAGGTATTGTTGGTCAGGTACAGCTTGGAATGGTGGGGTATGGAAGAAGTGAGTGATGTTTAATAACAGGGGCTGGTAGTAGTGGCATAATTTTTTTTTTTTGGGGGGGAGCTGTGCTTGTGTTCGATGTCCTGGAGGAGGCAGGTGGGTTTTTCTTCTGTTTCCCGTCAGCAGTCCCATTAGTTATCATCTATGCTGGCCTTGCTTCAAGGTACACTACTGTGCCGATGCAGGTATGAGGTGCTTGTGTCAGTGGGGGCAGCGCACATGCCCTGTCGACTTGTAGCTTCACTTTAGTGTAGGGCCGAGTTTATATAAAAAAAAAATTCAAATAAAACTTAAGTTACAGATGTAATTGTGGCCATTGCATCCCCTCTTCAAGTTTGCATTTGTTGTTGTTGAAGGATTTCGGGGCTGGCTTTCCCTCACTTTGCAGTGGGTTTGGGATGCCATGGTAGTGGTGGTGGAGGTTGGACGGCTCTTCTCTAGGACGGTGCAGGTTTTCATACCATAGCAATGATACAGTAGTGAACAGAGTTCTCCCCAGAGTGGATTACCACAGTAGAGCTGGTAGCAAAACTTAATTGATGGGCAATTTACATATGACGCACTTGGGATAGGACTGCTTTCTATTTCTGGCAGTGGTTTAGGTCCGTTAGCATGAGGCTGTTAAAGGCCAAACCTTAGAAACTGTAATGTGCATTGTATGTTTACTGATGCTTAGTATATGGTTAAAGCAGTACTATGCAATATAGTGGCCTGTATAGCTGTGCCGCTAAGTCAAGGGATTACTTTACTTAATTTTGTGTACAGATTAAACTTTAGTTGTAATTGAGATGGTCGTGATCACAGTGGTCGATAATGTCCTGCAGACGCATAGCAGTGAGGTCGGTGGATTGTGAAGTTCCGGCCCTTCTTCGGGCGCACTGATTGATTTCAGTAGCACTTAAAAAGTACAGTTGTGTACACCTACCATAAATATAGATGTTCGAGTGTCTTCACTGTTGCAGTCATGACTGTAGGGTTCTCCCCTGCTGGCAGGCAGTCCTCGGTCGGCCAGAATCCCAAAGTCTGGGTCCGGCGGCTGTTCAACCATGCTCCCTGACGTCAGAGCACCAGGAGTACAAAGCTGACAGCTGACGCCATGATCTCCAGTTTTTCTTGCCCCAGATGTCAGGAGTGCCAAAATGAGAAAGGTCCCATATCCTTTGCAAATACACCTCAGAAGAATGGTGAAAAAAGGAACCACACACAAGTAAAAATAAGAGGGGACAGGAGGGAGGGAAACCCAGACTGCAACAGTGAAGACACTCGAACATCTACATTTATGGTAGATATACACAACTGTACTATGTTCATCATGTTTCACTGTTGCAGTCATGACTGTAGGGTAGAATCCCAAAGCAGAATGAAAAGGAGGTGGTCATAAAGTAGAAGGGGCGGCTAAAAGGCCCTGCAAGACTGCAGAAGCAAAGCCTGCCCTAGACTTAGAGTAGAGAGGCAGATTGTAGTGCTTTGAAAAAGTATGCACTGAACTCCAAGTTGCAGCTTCCAAAATGTCTTTGGTAGGAACTCCCCTGAGGAAGGCAGCAGAAGTGGCAGCAGCTCTGGTGGAATGAGTCCGTATACTCCCTGGGATTTGTTTTCCATGGTGTGAACAACAAAATCTGATTCCATGAGCAATCCATTTAGAAATGGTCTGTTTTGAAATGGCTTTACCTTGGGAACTTGAAGCATAAGAAATAAACAATTACTCTGATTTTCTGATGTCCTTGGTTCTGTCCAGGTAAAAACGTAGTAGTCTGTGTACATCCAAGGAATGTAAGATCCTTTCCCCTTTATTTTGAGGAGTGGGGGAAAAAGTTGGCAAGTGGATAGTTTGATTTAAAGCCACTTTGGAAACCACCTTAGGCATGAATGTAGGTTTAGTCCTCAAAGACACTCTGTCTTGATGAAAAATAATATAAGGTTCCACAGCCATAAGAGCTTGCAACTCTGATACTCTCCTGGCAGAGGTCAGGGCTAACAGGATGGCTGTCTTCCAAGATAAAAACTTGATGTCAGAAGAAGCAGCAGGCTCAAAAGGAGGTAAGGTGAGCTTTTCCAAAACATAGTTGAGATCCCAAGCAGGAATGGGAGGAGATCTAGGAGGTCTTAAGTTCTTAGCTCCTCTGAGAAACTGTCTCATGAGTTGGTGGGGAAAGATTGGAGGGTCTGTATTATAATGAGCAGAAATAGCAGTGGCATGTATCTTAATGGAAGAGAAAGAGAGACCCTTATGTAAGAGATCTGTCAGGTAAAGTAAAATCAAAGGAATGTTCGGAAGAAGAGGATCAGAATCCTGAGCCTGCATCCAGGAATAAAATCTTTTCCATTTTCCTGCATAAAAAAAATTCTAGTGCTAGGACATCTGGCTTTTAAAATGACATCCATAACCTGCTTGGGTAGGAGAGAAGGAATCAAAGGCCCTGGATTAACCAGGCCACCAGGCTGAGAGTGCTGACATGGGAGTGTAGAACCTGACCCTGATGTTGGGACAGAAGGTTCAGAGTCTGTGGTAAGACCCAAGGGGGCTCCAGACATAGGTTTTTCAGAGTGGGGTACCAAAACTGTCGAGGCCAATTTGGGGCCAACAAGATTATCATCTTGGGCTTGTCCTGTTTGATATTTAATAATACCCGTGGAAGAAGAGGAAGAGGCGGAAAGGCATATCGCGAGAGGTTTCTCCAACTGAATGATAGTGCATTCACTTTCCAAGCTTGTTCATGGAAAGTCCTGGTGCAAAAATTCTGTAGTTGATGATTGAGATGGGATGCAAAGAGGTCTATGTGAGGATATCCCCAGACTTCTGTTATCATCCTGAATATTTCGGTGTCCAGCATTCATTTGTGTGGATCCGAAAGGTTTCTGCTCAGACTGTATGCCAGGAAGTTTTGCTTCCCTGGTAGAAACTGAGCTTGAAGATCCAGATTGCAAGCTAGAGCTGTGTTCCATAGATCCATGGCTAGTCTGAAAAAGGGGTAGAAATGAGATTCACCTTGCTTGTTTATGAACCACATAACTGTGGTGTTGTCTGTCCGTATCAGTAGTTGTCCTGGTTGTAGAAGATTCCTGAAGGCCATTATAGCTTTCTGAACGGCTAACATTTCCTTTAAATTGATATGCAGGTGTTTCTGATCCTTTGTCCAAAGGCCATGTAGACAGTTGCCCTGAAAATGGGCTCCCCATGCATAATCCGAGGCGTCCGTGGTTAGAATCTGAGTTGCAGGAGGCAGACAGAAGGGTTTCCCTTTGTTTAGAGTACATGCCTTGGACCACCAAAGGAATTCCTTTTGAAGACAAGGCAGGACAGAGATCAGTATGTCTAAACTGTGGCAATGCTGAGACCATACACTTTTTAGGTACCACTGTATTTTCCTCATGTGTAGTCTTGCATATGGTACGAGAAGGATGCAAGAGGCCATGTAACCCAAAGCCTGCAGGAATCTCCTTGCAGATAGCTGAGTTAAAGTTGCCAAGGTTTTGAAAGTTGAAGCCAGCAGAAACTTTTTTTCGTATGTCAGAAATGCCATCTGGGTTGTTGTGTTTAAAGAAGCGCCCAGAAAAATTATCTGTTGTGAGGGTATCAAATTTGACTTTTTTATGTTTACAGTGAATCCCAGGAACTTGAGGAGATCCTGAACAAACCGTAGATGCTGGAGTAAGACCTCCTTGCTGTCTGCCTGAATAAGACAGTCGTCCAGATAAGGGTAAATTTGAATTCCCTTGAGTCTGCAGTAAGCTACTACTGGAGCCAGGCATTTGGTGAAGACCCTGGGTGCAGTAGACAATCCAAAGGGCAGCGCAGATAATTGAAAGTGCCTCGATCCAGCCTTGAACCTGAGGTATTTTCTGCATTCCTGCCTGATGGGAATGTGCAAATATGCCTCCTTTAAATCTAAAGTTACCATCCATGCATTTTTGGACAGCATTGGAAGTAGCTGCTGTAGAGTAAGCATCTTGAATTTTGGAATCTCTAGAAAGGTGTTCAAGATTGACAGATCCAGAATGGGTCTCCATGAGTTTTGCTTCCTGGGGACTAGAAAGAGCCTTGAGTAAAAACCTTGTCCCATATCTGAAAGTGGAACTAGTTCTATGGCTTACATAGCCAAAAGAGCTTCCACCTGGTTTAAGGCCTCTGTCCGCTGATGTTTTGGAAGGTGTGGCCATCCGCTTGGCCTTGGCAGGGTATGAAAATGGAATTTGTAACCTCTTGAAACCACATCCAGAACCCACTTGTCTTGGGTTATATGAGTCCAATTTCGATGAAAAAGAGAAAGTTTTCCTCCGAGAGGGGCTTCCAGGCAAGAAGTTCCTGCAGCCCAACAGAGGGAGTCATTGAGTCTGTTTCCTATGAGTTTGTGACCTGTCCTCTCCTCCCCTAGGGGTGGAAGCAGTCCACTGTCTTGGTCTATAAGAAGCTTGTGTTTGAGGCCTTCCTCGGGAGCATCTATATCTACCCCTCTGAGGCCTGTCTGAATTGGGAAAGGACCAATTTTTTGTAGGCCAATTCCTGCTAAATCTGGATGGCTGTACTTGTACGAAATCTTTAAATGTTTGCATGGATTTTGCCTTGTCCTCCATCTTTTTAATCACCTCCTCAGCTTTTGATCCAAACAAAACATTATGCTGAACAGGAGCATCCAATAATTTAGCTTTTACTTGTTCTGGCAAATTTTGTTCCTTTAACCATGCATGCCTTCTAATAACAATGCCAGAGGCAGCAGCCCTACAAGAAGCCTCCAAGGCATTAAATCCACAGTGTAAACCATGCTTCCCAACTTGTTCAGTGGCATGCATTAAGTCATGTAATTCCTTATCATCTGCACAGGCAGAAATGGAAGAAAGCTTTTGTTTTAAAACAGACAAGAGAAATTGCTGGTATTTCAGCATATGAAACTGACAGTTTAAAGCCCTAATAGATAAAGTAGCAGAAGTGTACACTTTTTTGCCCCATTTTTCTAAAGATCTAGAATCCTTCTCAGTGGAAATGGGGTTTTTAGCAGAAGCGGCCTTAACTCCCTTAGGACCCTGAGAAATGGTTTCAGGGTCAGCAGAAGGGTTCTTGTATAAAAACTGGTGAGAATCAGGAACCCTGTAATATCTATTAGGCTTAACAGGAGCATGAGGAAAAGAGTCAGGGGTTAAGTTAGCCTCCGAAAAAGCATCATCCACAATATCCAAAACAGGAGGAATAGCCAGGGGTCTATGTTGGAGAAGAAGAAGAAAATCCCTTAGTCTTTTCTTAGATTCCGAATACTCCTGTCCTTCCCAGTGGAAATGTTCCCTCATTTCATGCAAAGTTTCCCCAAAAGAGAAATCCTCAGGGGGAGAAGCTAAAGGAATGGATTCCTGAGCATCAGAATCCTCATAAGGAGGGAAAGAATATTCCTGGTCAGAAGAAGAAACTGAAGAAACAGAAGCCTGATCAGAGGAATCATAATAAACTTCCTGCCTTGGCCTTTTATCTGGAGGGGGATGTGAACCCCTAATCATAGTAAGTAAATCCTCCGCCATCTTAAGTAACTTTTTCTGTGACTTGGGAGCCAGTTCAGAAGAGGCCTGTGCTGCAGTCTTTGATTTGGAAGGAGTCTTTGCCTTTGTCTTTGGCTTTGCCTTTATTAGAAGCTGAGTAGGCCTGAAAACCCCTTCGGAAGCCGGTACCTGCACAGTGGCTCCAGACCCATCCAAAGGAGCATTGTCCGAAGGTCCTGCAATAGAGATATTCAAAGGCCTAGTTGGCTCCTCGTGGGAGTCCATTTCAGCCATGGGTTCCGAAATGGCCGACGACAGGGGCTGCAAAAGCGCCTCACTGACGACGGCCGAACCTGAAGCTGGCTCCGCTTGTGCGATATCGTCAGATTTGGACCTTGGAGGCCTGTCTTTGTCCTTGCGCCGTTTGTGAACCCCGGTAGCCGGAACCGTATCTGACCACATTTTGTAGTTAAAACGCCTACCGAAGTAATGAAATGCAAAATCGTACCTTCGTTTAAGTGTACGTTGATTGAACCTAGCACAAAACCGACAACTAGCTACGTCGTGGTCAGGGCCTAAGCAAGGAATACAGTAAGAATGAAAATCCTTATGAGGTATTTGCTTCTCACATGAAATACAATTATTAACTTTTTCTGACATCGGACTGGAGCAAGAAAAAGTTTCCCCAATGGGGTACTTAGCTTTGAGTGGAGAAGAAAGTCTTTGGACTGAAGTTTTTCAGAAAAACTTGTCAGGAGTCAGCCGACCGGCACTTGCGAACTGCTATCACCGCACGGCAAGAAAGACTGGGGAACATGGCATCGGCTGTCAGCTTTGTACTCCTGGCGCTCTGACATCAGGTAGCATGGTTGAACAGCCGACGCCAGACCTAGACTTTGGGATTCTGGCTGACCGATGACTGCCTGCCGGCAGGGGAGAACCCTACAGTCATGACTGCAACAGTGAAACACGATGAACATCAAGGTATTCTCATACAAATTCTGAGATAAGTGTTTTCAGTTAGTGAACGTTAGGCTATACATTGAATCATTTGCTGTTTTCGGTTGTCTTTTCTGTAGGTACAGGGTGTGGGCTCAATGTTAGTGCTGATGGTCTATGTGTTGTTGGACATGGCAGATTGCTGTAAGACTAAGTTATGGATGGAAGTTAGGTGCTATTTTGGTGGCAGTTTTTTCGCTGGTTATTGAGCGAGTGAGGTAGCAGTTAGTACCTCACATGTGCAGGTGGAGCTAACAGTCAGTGTCGGCCTTTCTCCTCAGTCCTCACACAAGCAGTCACTACTTTAAATCTAATAGGGCAAAGGGGGTATCAATTGGCATAGTCTGTATGGATTAGGTTGCTTTGTGGTTTGTACATTTCAGTTATATTCACCCCTGTTGGCTGATGAATGTAGTAGTACTTCAGCTTGATTCTTGTCGGTGATTAGGATTGGGTATCATCTTGGTTGAAGGTGTGGTGTCTTGGTGTGTCAGCTGTAGGTTCACTTGATTTGGTGGCAACTTTGGGCTGTTTTCCTGGCACCACTTGTTGCCCAGGGTCACTTTCTTGTTCAACTTCCAGTCGGGTTGTGGTGACTCTGCAGTCAGGGTGTCAGGTGCAGGCCCATTTGTTTAGGGGGGTGGGACCATGGGTTAAGAATGTTATAACATATAAAGCTAAGGGAAGTTAGGGAGAGGGTAGCATTGCTTTGAGAAGTGATATAAATACCATAAATACCTATGCAGCTGGTTTATGCAGATTTTGATTAAGGCAGCTAATGAAAAGAGTTGTTATGAAAGATCGACATGCTTGAGAAATGTAGAACATTCAAGCTGCCCTTTCTCAGAGATTGTTACAGCCAGTAGGTCATGCTGACAGGATATTTGAATCTGGTTTTCAGAACAGTCCATGCCTAAAGACATAATTCATGGTGGGGATGTTTGGTTACAGAGGCTCAGACCCACAGTGGTTTGTTAGTGTGTCTTTTAGGGCTTTTCTGAGCAATGGGTATTTCAGCCGCAGATTTTGCAGAAAACCCAGTTTTGTTTTCACTATGCCATCTATGAGTGATGTTGATTCAAACATTGGTGTGTGTGTTAATGTTTACACAGCTGCATCTTCATGGTTTACTTGGGCAAAGGTTGGCAATTGGGGACTCATCAACAATGGCTGGCACTTTCAGCATTTAGTGCCAATTCATTAAGGGTTAAATTTAGAATAATGACAGATGCTTGAGTTTCAGGTGTCATATGCTGCAGAGGGTTCATGATAGTGCACAACCTGTTATTTGATCCACGTTCTAAAGTTTGTAGGAGCAGTACATTTACAATTGTCCCACTTTGTTTTGTTAGTTCTTATTTTGGGGCTGAGGGGTACGGTTTAACATATTGTTTGGTTAACAGCAGTTTTGACAAGATCTTTTTTTTTTTTTTTCTTTCTAGTAGGTGGTAAGCTGTTCAATGGAATAGTTGCCTACAAGCATGGGAAAAGGGTATTACTGCATGTTGGGAGGTTGGACATCTGGGGAAAAAGCTACACATCAGCTTTCGAGATCTGCCATTTGCGGTATAGATATTTATTAGGTTTGGGGGTATGGGCAGAACCCTTCTGGAAACTTATGGAGCACCGGTTATTTACCAACACCTCAGTTATGGTTATTATGCACTGTTATTTGGCAAGTCAGATATTCTGCTGGGATGGATTTTAGGTTGACGACTGGTAAACAGTTTGGTAACAAATTTACTTCTTCAGTACTCATTAAGGCATATCAAGGTTGGTGGCGTTGGTTAGTGTAGGGCCGAGGGAGGAAGAGGTATGTTGGGGGAAAACTATAGTAGGGTTTGAGATTGTTTAGGGATATTTTGGGGTTCCCACTGGTGGGGTGCAGTCACACCTATTATAGTATCAGGGGCTGTTACTAGGTTAATGGATCTAAGGTCCTTAATGAACTAGCCAAGTTCAGGCACGTAGAATTCCTTATCCTCAAGTGTATCACGTCGATCTTATCCAAGAGGGACAGGGGTGGATGTTGCTTTATCTGAGAGAGATATAGGTGGAGTTGTTGGGTGAATTTGTGGCTCGGGGCTGTAATTGGTGGTATTAGCACAACTAGGGGCTGTTTTAATTTTCTTTGCCCTGATTATTGGTTAACAACTTTATCGAGGAAGCTCATAGGATAGTTAAAGAGTGATACTTTTATTTATAGAATAGGCCTTTTTAATAGAATGATTTTGTGTATTAGACATGGTTATTAGTTACATCATTAAATGGGAGGTGTGAAGAAATTTTGTTACAGCATTTTAAGTTTCTTTGGAGTTTCGCACTTTATAGTTGTGAGTGCATGTTAGGCAGCTGATGTAAGAGATGTTCTTGGTGGTGCATAATGTCACTAATGCATTTTGGTTTATGCATGTGTGGAGGATTTGCAGTATTTTTCTTTTACAGATCATACTGAGATTGTAGATGAGGATGTGTAAAGTGGACGGTAGTTGGTGGCCTGATGGAAGGTGAACTCAACAAGTGAGAGAGGATGCTGTACGAATGTGTCAGCTGCTAGAGCAGTACGTAAAGAGATCAGTCTGGAGAGGTGCCAGCCATTGGAGGGAGTGTAAGGAGGTTGCAAAATGACAGCATGGAACTGATGGTTGATCAAGAATTGTGCACGGTGATTTCACAGGTGATGGAAGCATAGAGTGGATATCAGTCGGTGTCCAGAAGAAGGGCGTTTGAAAGGTAATGGTGCCTGTTGGGTTTTTGGTAGGAACTGGCTAATATGGTGGTTTGGTGTAGGCTGCTTAATCGGTGGGAAGGTTATCCAGTGAGGCTGCTGATGTAGTGTTACTCTCTTGTTTGGAGAGTTGGTCTTGTTGGGAGATGGACGTTACTGCAAAGGACATTTGGATTTTGCGTTGTAAGCAGAGAGGTCACAGATGATAGTACTCGGTTGGGTGTTTCAGTGGCCTCATTGTCATGCAGTGAGGTTGCAAATGAGAGAAGTAGATTGCTACAGGGAATGTCCCTGTAACTAGAGGTGATTGCACCTAGGCCACACATGAGGAGCACAAAGACAGCCACAGAAGGGTATTTTGAAAGTGATGGAACTGGTAGGGGTGGATGTTCCAGTCGTTAGAGTGGTGCACAGGAGTATACAGGTAATCTGATTTTCTTGAAGGCTCATTAAGACACATCAGTGTGGGATGAGTTCAGGGTAGTGGGGCGCATGTGAGGGGAATGTATGTTGGGCAGGATACTCTGGGGTTGGGGATTGTTAGGGGGATTCTAGGGTTGTTATAAGTGGGGTGGATTCACAAGATATTCATAGGTTCGCAGGAAGTTACTACCCTTACTTTTATGCGCGGGACCAGTTTCTTCTCTTAAAGGGGGACATGGGGGAGCATTTGGGGTGATTTCCGCTACCTGTTCAGTTGTTCAAATTGTGTTTGTGCAGCAGTTGGAAGGTTGAAACTAGCCATTATTTAGATTGACTGTGGGGATTTTGGGATCTGTTATAAGGGGATCATACTGGTGTCTTTTGGAGTAATTCGTTGGGTTGTCTTTCGGAAAATGGATAGGAAGGTTGATTGGGATTTCTGTTCCTTGACAAATGAGGTATGTGATCAGTTGGATGATATAATTTAAAGCAGTTGGGGCTATTAGCTGTCAGGTGGTGAATATGAATGTCTGAACACCTCTACCACTGTGCACTGTCATAAACATGAACTTTGTAAAGCTATAGAAACACTCCTGATAAAGTTATAAAAGTTGTCTGTAAAAACAAGCAAAAAATCTGCTTCTTATGCTAATGAACTACCACATAGGCGGTAGTCTACTTAACACCGAAAGTGTGATAAGAGACCTTGGAACACAGGTGGACAGTAGTTTCTCTTTTGATCACATCACCACAGTGGTCAGGAAATCCTTCGAGGTGGCACACCTCATCACAAAAGGTTTCTCATCCAGAAAAAGAGGTCATTGTTCCCCTCTACTCATCACTCATTAGACCCATTATAGAGTACAACGCCCCTTTTGATATGTACCTGGCAAGACATCTACAATAACTGGAAAGGCCGCAAAAAAATACCTCACAAAGAGGATTACTGGCCTCAAACAGATGCCTTATGCAGACCGTCTCAAAAAACTCCAGCTTTACTCCGTCGCATATTGCCTACTCAGAGGCGATCTCTGCCTAACATACAAAGCTATGTCAAACCCAGAGCTGTTGGACATGCTCCACTTAAAGAAATCCCAATCCCTCCAAGCTACACGCTCTAGGGACCTAAACCTTGTCACCACAATAAACAGAACATGATGGATGGATAGATTCCTGTCCCAGAGACTTCACATACTCTGGAACAGACTACCTATCTTTGTCAAACAGAGCTCCTCATTAACACTATTCAAGAAAAATCTTGATGATTGGATGGGTAATAGGAAATTCACCCCGGGGATCACTTCTGTGGTTCTGCTTGACAGGGGCACAGGGAAATAATTTTCTTGGGTGGCAAAAGCCAGGGTACCTTTTTGGCTAGGCTTGTATAGGTCCAAGGGCCAATAGCCTAGTACCTACCTATGAACCTATAATGCCTATGGTTATGCATAGCATAGTTTTTCTTAGATTTCTGATGTTGCCCACTACACCTGTTGTGTGTGTGTGTGTGTGTGTGTGTGTGTGTGTGTGTGTGTGTGTGTGTGTGTGTGTGTGTGTGTGTGTGTGTGTGTGTGTGTGTGTGTTTCTGTTTTGTACTGCTTATATAATCTATTCTTCTGTTTGTTGTACATGTTGTTACCTGGAAATGTTGCTTCTAGAAAACATTTACAATGTGCTATTATTTCTTTACAGGAAATTCAGTAGGAAAGTATAACCATTTTTTAAAATAATTTCAAGTGTGTAACCAGCTACTGTTTTAAAATGTATTTATTTACCAGATGAGTACAGATGATTTAGGGAAATATGTGGTTAAGTAACTTAAAAAGTTTAGAGTAACAGGGTCAAACCCAGATTTCTTCAAAAAGAAAAGCTCACTAGCAATACTCTATATTCATTTGCAGATTTCAAGGCATTCAAATGTTTATTTTCAGTAGACTATATCATGGGACAAAATCGTATGAAAAAATGTATTACATGTCCCTAAGTAGGAAAATGAATTTTGGACTGTAGTTGTTTTGAATAAATCCTAGTTAATGCAGATTAAAAAAAATAATAATCCACTAGCATTTCTATTGTTAATAGTATAATATGCCAGATTTTTCTGTAAATTGCCTCATCCTCATATAGGTAGCACTGATTTTAAATATTCTGTGTCCATGGTTTCAGGCTCTAAAACAGTAGGGGATTTTGTAATAAATATATCATTCGTGTATGATAAGCCAGGTTTGCACTTCATATGCAAATCAGAAAAGCATAATGTAGCTGAGGAGTACATAATATAGATAATTAGAAACAATCAGCCTTGAAGTTTATCACCGTGAATTATGCTAAATAATATTTCACTGAAGATGTTATAATGTTTATCTATTACAGTAAACAGTCTAGGCTTTCAAAACAAATATAATTCATTGTAACCATTATCTAAGCATTTGTGTCTTAATTTAGCTTTCAGAAATGTAGGTGGGTATGAAAAACTCCCTCTCCTCCATTATCGGAGTAAAACTGCTATCAAATTATTCGTTGTTGCTTATTAACATAAGCTATTTTTTATAAGAAAAGAAAAAACTGATGGGTACGCTATCAGGAAAGACCATAATTTTCATATCACTATGACACTCTTATGTCTCCTTCACTTTGCTTGTAACTGTTTACAGAATATAGCCAAAGACTTTGCCTATCTCTGAGCACTGAGGCATGAACAGCTGCATTCTGAAGTTCATATATTAGAATCATCACCATGAAAGAAGCATCATGGTTAATTCAACATTATACAAAATGCATGGATCAAAGAAATGGATGACTTGTGTAGCTTAGCAGAACTAATTAATACAGGCAGCATTCCCTTCTAAAGGGATGTCCCATCTTCTGAAACTGTCCTTGCTGCAAAGGCAAGCAACATTGTGACAAGTTAACATATTTAGTGTTAACTTCAGGTTGGTTTAGTTTTCTGGTCTGTATTCTTTGCTCTTGTTGGCTTCAGTGTAGAGCTCCTCATGTTTTAAGACTATATCAATAATAATAAATGTAATCATTTCACTTTACATTTTCTTGTGAACAGAAAAAATATAAGTTGTTGTTTGTCTTTTCGGCTTTTCCCAGTTAGGGGTCGCCACAGCAGAACTCCGGTCCGCTAATGAAAAAATATAAGTAATTGTCTGTTTTTAAGTGCATTTAGTATTCAACATTTCTTTATATCCTGCCTTGGCAGTCATCCTTTTTCCATTTCACTCATGTCCTTTTAAAAGCTTCCATGCAAACTCTTTCTGCCACGCAGCTAGCTAGTCCATTCCATGGGTCCATAATATCTCCATTAATAAGTGGTAAGTATATTTGCATCTCTAGGGATTAGATAGCACCAACAATCTGTTACATCTGCCACTTTATCCTCATGTTTCAACCTAATTTCCAGTTATGGTGATCCCCTTCACACATACATTATATGATGAGGTCTATCCATACCGTATGCTGCCCCCTCCCCATTTTTTACTCTAGCTCCTCTAATTTCTGATAACATCCCTTTCCCACCACCACAAAAAGATCATCTGTTACAAGATGTTGACACTGGGAAATATATCTTTACACTGGAGTATGTCTTAATATATTTTATTCAGTAAAATAATAATAATAATAATATGGTTTGAAAGACAAACTGTCATTCCCCCACAGTTAATTATAGCTCAACTGTGCCTTGCACTTACTTGATCCTCTTCCCACAGTACAGATATAAAAGAAAATAAAAAATACAATTTGATGTGGGGTAAAGACCACACAGATCACAATTTCTGTCCATAATATTTTTGATATGATAACTGCTGTCCTTTGTAGCAGCTTATTCCCTACAACACCTATTTCTGATGAGGGAAGTTACTCATCACAGTTGTACATGATGCCCTCACAAAGCATAAATCAATTGACTAGGCATTTTGAAAAATGAGTAAAACCCTCAGAATTTTTCAGTAACTTTTAAAATAATTTCCTGCAGATCACACCTCACTCCTGTGCATGGAAGAGGATGACAATGACAATATTTTAGAGTTCCCAATTAGTCTGTTCTTTACCTGGATGCAGCAAACTTCCACATCAGCTTGTTACATCATAGCATTTTTCATTTGAATAATGTACTGTACCATCATCTGA
Organism: Protopterus annectens; assembly: GCF_019279795.1. Lineage (NCBI taxonomy): Eukaryota > Metazoa > Chordata > Ceratodontiformes > Protopteridae > Protopterus > Protopterus annectens. The sequence goes on from NC_056739.1 coordinate 1,359,034,819, forward strand.
GCCTTGTATAACATCACCATACTCTTCCATGCATAGGGGTAAGCAGAAAGATGCATGAATTCATTTTGAAAGTTGAAGATAGTGTTATTTTTAAAATCCGTATTTATTTATTCATAATGTCTATATTTATACAACACCGATGTATACATACTCATATACATCTTTATAAGTATTTATTTATATTTGTATTTTTTTATATATTTATATATTGAGTGTGTAATTTATTTAAGAAACAGGAATACTGCTTTTTAACATTTTTGATAGTATTAATAGTTTAAATAAAAAAAAAAAAAATATATATATATATATATATATATATATATATATATATATATATATATATATATATATATATATATATATATATATATATATATATATATATATATATATATATATATATATATATATATATATATATATTTATTTATTTATTTATTTTACGGTACATAAGAGGAAATAAGTGTGGTCCCCTTTAAACTATTTGGTGGGGTTTTTTGTATACTTTTTGTGCACTTTATAAGTTGACATTTTCCTTTTAACAGTTTCAAATTATTTTTTCAATTTATTTCTTAATTACTTTATTGTTTAATAAAGGAACTACAAAAGTAAGAAATTGGTACTGAATTATCATTTCTGGTGAAGTTTAGTGCCATAGATAAAAACACTATGCAGTTAATTTTGGCATTAAACATTTGGTTTTAATTTTGCTATTAAAAGTGTCTTACTCATATCTTGATTTCTGGCTCCTTTCTGATTGTTCCAGCACACTTGTTACTTTTTTAAATATTTGGCATTATCAGATGTGTTTCTGTTATGTCCAGTATGGCATGTAAGTGGCAGCTGTCTTCACCAAATGCCTTAGCCATCCCGCTGGCAATGAAGAATGAAGCCCTATGTTCCAGGTGATCACAGCTTGACTAGTGGCTTGAGGCCTCTGATAGAGCTGCCATGGATGATGGACTTGACTATGCTAAGAGGAAGAGTATAGGTAAGGATGAATCACTCATTAGACCCTGATGGAGGTTAAGATTTGGAATTACTGCTGACCAGGAGTCAAGTAAAGTCAAAAAGGTTTGGCCACTCTAAGGTCCAGTGCAGAGTCACCCCGAGTAAGCACTCATTATAATTTACCCAGGACACATGGGATGTTGCTGACTTCCAGCTCTCTCTTAATTCTGTTCTCCCTCTCTCCATGTGGCAGCCTCATCTGGGAGGATACTGGCTAGCCATACACACTACCACTCCTCTTCCCTTCTTTCCAGTTGGCCTCACTAAAGGGGTAGTACCAGACAGGGAAGTCAAGATACATACAAGAACAGAAGCCAATCCTTATAATCAGCTGGGGACAGGCTCAGGGGGCAAAGCACATGTTGAATCACTCTCTAAGGGTGCCCTTCTACCTACCCATTGCATTTTTAAGTCTCTCACCATTTTGAACCTTACTGTTTCTTTTAAATGGTTGTTTAAATTATTCACCTGCCTTTCAATGAAATAGTCCTTCCTTGTATCTGCCATGAGTCACTCCATTGAAGTTGTCCATTTGTATTCAAACACCTCTTTTTTTGAATTATAGCAACCATCTGAATTATTCTAAGGTGCCATGTGAATTATTCTAAGGAACCATCTGAAATATTCCAGGGTACTTCTGAGTTGCCACTTACATCATCAAGACTATACATACAGTTTTTTTATCTCTCCTATTTATTGCTGCTACTGGAATATGCTATATTTTTATTTTTCTTTTCTCTCTTCTCTCTTTCTCCTATCTATATCATTGCACTAAAAATAATAATAATAATAAAAATGATGTGCATACAGTAATGGATTTAACTGCGGTTTTTGTCCCACTCTTTTTCAAGACTTCATCAGAATAAAAATTAATTTTGCTACTCAAAAAAGCATTCACTGAAAAATAGGAGATCATAATACACCAGTCAAAATCAGTGCAATGACTTCTTATAAATAATTACAAACTATCTCTTAACTGATCTTAAATTTAAAATATGTTTAATATTTGTGCAGCTATTAAAAATTGGAAAGTGCATACTTCAAGGAATCAGTTGCCAACACATTTCTTTCACAAAGTCCCCTCCTCTCTAGCCTAACAAAAACGTTTCTATAACACAGAAGTACACTTCTTAAAACCAGTGCAAATGATGCCGTGCATACACAGGAGACTCTTCTCATCCTTATTTTTGATTGCAAAATTATGATCATAGATGCATCATGATAGTTTCTACACTGACTTCCCAATATAGAACCCATAATAACTACTTTATCTTGTCAAGTAACTATAGCCACGGCAATGCAGTTGTAGTGCCCATGAACTGCATGTACCTTATAACCACGGTAATGCAGTTGTAGTTGCCATGAACTGCTTGTACCTTATAGCCACGGTAATGCAGTTGTAGTTGCCATGAACTGCTTGTACCTTATAGCCACGGCAATGCAGTTGTAGTGCCCATGAACTGCATGTACCATATAGCCACGGTAATGCAGTTGTAGTGTCCATGAACTGCATGTACTTTATAGCCATGGTAATGCAGTTGTAGTGCCCATGAACTGCATGTACCATATAGCCATGGTAATGCAGTTGTAGTGCCCATGAACTGCATGTACCTTATATAGCGACAATGCAGTTGTAGTGCCCATGAACTGCATGTACCTTATAGCCACGGTAATGCAGTTGTAGTGCCCATGAACTGCATGCATCTTATAGCCACGGCAATGCAGTTGTAGTGCCCATGAACTGCATGTACCTTATAGCCATGGTAATGCAGTTCTAGTGCCCATGAACTGCATGTACCTTATAGCCACAGCAATGCAGTTGTAGTGCCCATGAACTGCATGTATCTTATAGCCACGGCAATGCAGTTGTAGTGCCCATGAACTGCATGTACCTTATAGCCATGGCAATGCAGTTGTAGTGCCCATGAACTGCATGTACCTTATAGTCACGGCAATGCAGTTGTAGTGCCCATGAACTGCATGTACCGTAAAGCCACAGTAATGCAGTTGTAGTTGCCATGAACTGCATGTACCTTATAGCCACGGTAATGCAGTTGTAGTGCCCATGAACTGCATGTACCTTATAGCCACGGTAATGTAGTTGTAGTTGCCATGAACTGCTTGTACCTTATAGCCAGGGTAATGCAGTTGTAGTGCCCATGAACTGCATGTACCTTATAGCCATGGTAATGCAGTTGTAGTGCCCATGAACTGCATGTACCTTATAGCCATGGTAATGCAGTTGTAGTGCCCATGAACTGCATGTACCTTATAGCCACAACAATGCAGTTGTAGTGCCCATGAACTGCATGTACCTTATAGCCACGGTAATGCAGTTGTAATGCCCATGAACTGCATGTACCTTATAGCCACGGCAATGCAGTTGTAGTGCCCATGAACTGCACTGCCTTATAAGCCGCGGCAATGCAGTTGTAGTGCCCATCAACTGCATGTACCTTATAGCCATGGTAATGCAGTTGTAGTGCCCATCAACTGCATGTACCTTATAGCCACAGTAATGCAGTTGTAGTGCCCATGAACTGCATGTTAGCCACACGGCAATGCTTGTAGTGCCCATGAACTGCCAATGCAGTTGTAATGCCCATGAACTGCATGTACCTTATAGCCACGGCAATGCAGTTGTAGTGCCCATGAACTGCATGTACCTTATAGCCACGGCAATGCAGTTGTAGTGCCCATGAACTGCATGTACCTTATAGCCACGCAATGCCAGTTAGTGCCCATGAACTGCATGTACCTTATAGCCATGGTAATGCAGTTGTAGTGCCCATGAACTGCATGTACCTTATAGCCACGGCAATGCAGTTGTAGTGCCCATGAACTGCATGTACCTTATAGCCACGGTAATGCAGTTGTAGTGCCCATGAACTGCATGTACCCCCACGGTAATGCAGTTGTAGTGCCCATGAACTGCATGTACCTTATAGCCACGGTAATGCAGTTGTAGTGCCCATGAACTGCATGTACCTTATAGCCACGGCAATGCAGTTGTAGTGCCCATGAACTGCATGTACCTTATAGCCACGGCAATGCAGTTGTAGTTGCATGAAACATGTGTACCTTATAGCCACGGTAATGCAGTTGTAGTGCCCATGAACTGCATGTACCTTATAGCCATGGTAATGCAGTTGTAGTGCCCATGAACTGCATGTACCGTATAGCCACGGTAATGCAGTTGTAGTGCCCATGAACTGCATGTACCTTATAGCCGCGGTAATGCAGTTGTAGTGCCCATGAACTGCATGTACCTTTTTGTAGTAGTCACACGTAGAAAAGGGAAAGGGAAAAAAATCTAAATAACATCAATAAGAAAATGGTCCACATGAAAAAGTACCCTTCTCTTTTTCAAAATATATTTTTGTGTTTTCATGATATTCCAGCATAAACTTTAACCCTATTTTACAAAAAAAAATTTGAATTACAACTTTCAGGGTGGTCCTTATTATAAGAGTTAGTTCTTTATTTCCAAATATAACCTTCCAATTAGCTGCAATGATCTACGATAAGCAGACACAGTTACTTCTGTTAGCTGATTTTTTTCTTTTTATTTATTTATTTTTTATTTTACACTCCTTAAATAGCAAAACCATATTTAGAGTGCGCAAAAAAGTAAAAATATGTTGTCTGCTTTTTTTTCTGTCAGTACTTTACTGCAGCTTAATATGCTTCTATGAAGTATTTCAAGTACTGTTAAGGAGATGTGCAGAGACTGTATAAAGTACTTTCCTAGATACAGAGGGGTTGTGAATAACATTGATGTCTAGTAGCAGGTTGATCTTGTTGGTATGTTAGGTCTTTGAAAGCAAAATTATGGCTTTCGGTTATTTTATCAGTTATTGACAACCTTCTTAAATATACATGGACTAAAGCACTGAATATGAATCTAGCAAAAGTTGTTCTTCTTTTGGCTTTTCCCAGTTAGGGTTTGCCACAGTGGAATTCCGGTCCACTAATGATTGGCAGTAGATATTTACGGTGCCAGCTCGACGCCCAACCTTCAACAAAGGCATGCCCATTCATGCATGCCTTTTGAATGCCACTCAACAGCGGGGAGGACATGCAGACTCCACACAGAAGGCGCTCCAGCTGAGAATCGAATGAGAGAACCTCTTGCTGGGAGGCGACAACGCTACCGCTGCACCACCACGTTTTTGAAGTGTTGGAGAGATTTTCAGAAAGATTCTTATTGAGGGGAATGAACCAAAAGATGCACAATCAGATCAAAGTTTTCATTTCCTTAATGCTAGCTTTTGGGCAATTCTGAAAAAACAAAACATGCAATATATTACAACTGCAAAATAAGTCAAGGTTTGTATTGTGGAATAATTCAACCATGTCCTGAAAACTAAAATGTTATGATATTTTGTTATGTATAGAAATATCTCTGGATGAGATTGCTTCCAATTCTTTAGACCTTTGGAAATAAATAAAAAAACTCTGCAATAATTTTAAATGCAGAGTAGAAAAAGCCTTTAAATTTCTAGGAGGCAGTAAAGTATAAGTATTGCAACTTAAGAAAACATTTTCTAAACAGTATTTACCAAATTTTCATTATGAAATATTTATCTCTGAATGTATAGCAAAGCATGCACTGTGTACAAATTAAAAGATTTGGATGATGCTGAAATATTATTATTTCATTCATAGATGTTTAATGTCTCTTTTAATCTAGCTTACTTATTCCATAGAGCTTTAGTGTTTTAATTTATAACATACTTTACTTGATTAGGCAATCTTCAATTATTTATCATGACATCATGTCACAAATTCTGGATGATTAGTTTCAAAATTCACCATAATAGTGTTTCATTTTATTTTTATTGTATAGATCTATTTTTGTATGCATTGTTATTTTGTTGTATTTGCCTTAGTGGCATGGGTCATGAGTGAAAAAGGTTTGTGACCCAGTTCATTTACCTGGTAAACAAAATTTAAAAAAATAAGAGTCACCTTTTAAGAACAACTACCCATAGATGACTAAGGCACTGTGATACATATATAGGACTGAATAATTTCCTAAAAATTAAAGTAATTTAAAATGATATTTTAAGGAAATTGTTTAGGTGCTTATCAAAGTTTGACATTTGGGAATTTTTCAGGCAAGTAATAAAAACTGTCAAAGTATAAGACTGATGATCCCGTTATGTTGTGGCAATGGTTAGATATGTAACATCGTCATGTAATAGTGATGGCTGGATATGTGACATTGTTATATCATGGCAATAGTTAGATATGTGACATGGATATATGTTATTATAACATTTATGATATGACTACTGTAATTAGTAAGGCTCTATAGCATGTACGCATATCCACATCTTTAGATTATGATGTCTGGGAGAGAAAAATAAAATTTGATAACAGTAAAGTCAGTGTATTTATTATGAACTATAATCTCAACCATATTTTGGGTTTGTTACCAGGAGTACCACAAAAACATCCACAAAGTGCAGTACATTCTACTGGTATTAGTGGTATATTTCTGGCAATGTATTAGGGAGATGGAGATATGCATGTGCAGTTACTTTGATGCGTGGAAATTAGTGGCAAAAAGTCATCCATAAAAGTCCATTATGATAAGCCTGATTGTAACAATAACAAAACAGCAATTTAATACATAACTACCAGTATAAAAAATGGCCAAGATCAAAACATGTAAACCATGTTTGATAAGGTGAATGGGAAGCTTCAACTATGATGTTTTAAGGGGTAATTTTGAAACGCTGCAATTTTAAAACATTTTTATGCAGTCTAACCTATTCACAGCTTATTATAAAATACAAGCATACCATGGCCTACCAGGGTTCCTCATGGCTTCAGTCATTTATAGGACTGGACTAGGGACATATTGAGTGCAATTTCTAGACAGGTCATACCTTTAACACAAGCAGGATTCCTAATGGCTAAGACATACCTTAAAGTGGATGTTGAAATCAACATGTGAGATATAGATACGATTGTTAGCTTGCCTACAACATCCCACCACTACCATCACAACAAGAAGAATCAGTATTGGTGGTTTATAGATAAATACATAAGAGGAAGTGGAGAATGTGGCCAACAGCAGTTTGAAATAACTTTATTAAAAGGTTGTATACTCAAAAGAAAAACACAGCTATGAAATAGAGCTCTAAGGTAAAGAAAGCACTCTAAGCCTAAGAGGCAGTGGGAGACCTGTTTTAATCATGGTTATAGTGTACTGCATGTCACAAAAATGTATAATTTCAGAGTTAGATATTTTCTCTGTATCACCAGTTCAAGCCAGTACAGAAGATTCTTTTTGTTGAAATGTCCCACATATAGTCAGTAATTCATCCCTCAGGTTGCACACTGCTGAGAATGGCAAAGGTTACAATGAACATAACAGCACTATGCTCTACCTGTTATGCATCATCACCAGTGCTGATGGTGGGCATCTTAGAGGACTGGACTAGCATAGGCTTAATAAATTACCGTGTGGCTACTATAGCCAGGTGACTGAGGAGAAGGGTGAGCTACTAATAAGCAAGAATAACATCTGTTGCCCCTACAGAGTAATTATTGAATTGCTGTGTAATTTTAGTGGTTACACACTCTACACACAGTTCTCAGATTAGTTATTTTATATGTACTATTAAGTGAAGCATGAAAACACAGTAACCACTAGTCTAAATGGTGGTTTTCAGAAGCATATAACTTTTACATGCAACATCCATATGGTAGAACTGCTGAGGTCAATTCATGTTGACCTGCTCTTCTTGGAAAATAGCTCCTGAATGGTAATGACATTAAAATTAAACTTGTGTTTAACAAGAATTAATTGTGTTAAATGACCACATGGTACTGCTGAATCATATAAACTACATATTAAGTCTGTAGCCTTCTATGTGATAAATTGTAAATTTTGCCAGTACTGCATATCGGATATGCTCAAGTTTTAGAGTTTGCCAATATTAAATCCCTGCTCAGTCATATATTTTAAAAATATTTAACATTGGAGTTGCATCGCAACCAAGACAAACCAGTATGTATATTGATCAGGCACCTAAAGCAATGTAGGTAGTGTTTGTGTATAATGATTCATTCAGCAGTGTGTTAAAAAGATGCTCAGTCTTATGCACTTTAACATTAACTTTATATTCCTGTACATTTATGATGAGCAATTTCCTGCTAAACTTGTACAGCCAAATTTTGGGCATTGCAATGCTGTCAGAGAATACAACAATTTGATTTATTCTGTTGAAAGATACATGAAAGGCAACTTCCCCCACCGATTGACCGTGTGGGAGTTTTCCAAGAGTGCACATTATTTGTGTTTGATCTTAGCCCTGACCAAAATTGTAACCATGGTTCATTAATACATTCTAATGACCTAAGAAATGAGGTATGATTTGCAAACCTCCTTCCACCTAAGGTGACTATGCTAGTTAATTCTGTTTTTTGATGATGAGATATAAATTAACCAACAGCAAAACAATGCGTATCATTTTATTTACCATGAACACACAATAATTGTCTCCCTTTCTGCAAGCTGACCCTTTTGCCAGAAAAGGCTTCTTAGGAGGGATACAACTGTGAACAGCTACCCTCACTGAGGCTTTCAGGTATACCTGCATCCCTAATAGTAAACCCATAGCCAAAGTACCACTGTAAAACATTAGTTTTTATATTTTCTTCCCTCATTGCTTATATAGTTAATCCATAAGAATGTGAAACAGATTCTTCTTAATTATAAACAGTTTAAAATAATATCTGCTATATATTGTCAGCTATTTTGTTTTGATTTTATACCAGCATTACAAAGGTGCCTCATTTAAGGATTTTTCAGAAATGTATGCTAATAACTTGCTAAATCAGGATTACAGCTGCTAAATTTGTCAGATAATGGTGAATTGTCCCAGTCCCCTTCAATAAACACATCACAATGAATGACATGTGATGACCTTTATTAAACTTCCATAAACATGATTGTTAACCAATATTTATTAATTTCAACCAAACACGATATAGGTGAAGATAACATCCATGTAACATTAACATAGAACAGCGTGATCCCACTCATCTTGATCAGTAAGCAGCATTTATACCTCCACTCGTTTACTTATGAAGCAGTGTACCACCACTCGCTTCAGTTACCATTTAGTTAATTACACCATCAACCAAATAAGCAGCTTACCTCCACTTGCTTATTTATATATCAAGCAGCGCAACTGCTCACTTTCCTTTCTCAGCTTATTGAATTGAACATCCAACACCAGAGGGGGAACAGAAGAGGGCAAGTCTGCCCCTCTTCTCCGCCCTACCCAAACTAAAAATAACTGCAGTCCCCACTAATAAAAAGGGAGGGGAGGGTGGGTAGCAAGTTCACGCCAAAAGGTGAATCCTACTACAGTTACACTTGCCTAAAACCCTTTAAGCCCCTCCCTACCCTTACCTCATTTCCTCCCAATCATCCCTCATTCCTATTTACCCTATCCTCCCCCATCCTCTTAATTCCTGCTACTCTGTTTATCTCAACCCACTTGAAGATGTCCCTGGACAAATTGGTCTGTTCCAAACCTCATTTGTCCCAGTCCCCTTCAATAAACACATCACACCAAATGACATTTGATAACCTTTATTAAATTTCCATAAACATGATTGTTAACCAATATTTATTAATTCCAACCAAACACAATATAGGTGAAGATAATATCCATGTAACATTAACATAGGACAGCATGACCCCGCTCATCCTGATCAGTAAGCAGCGTCTATAACTCCACTCACTTATGAAGCAGTGTACCACCACTCACTTCAGTTACCATTTAGTGAATTACACCACCAACCAAATAAGCAGCTTACCTTCACTTGCTTATTTACATGGCAGGCAGCGCAACCTCTCGCTTTCCTTTCCCAACTTATTGAATTGAACATCCAACACCAGAGGGGGAGCAAAGAGGCAAGCCTGCCCCTCTTCTCTACCCACCAGCCTGACCAAGCTGTTCTGCCTCTCTCAGACCAAACTTCCAGCAACCTAACCGCCATTAAGGCATTAGGCCAAACATCATTTGGTGTACCCCATCCACTCTAACCAAGCTGGAGCCGAGTTATCATCTCCTAAAACCCTATCACCTAACTAAAAAAAATAGTCAATTAGCTAATTGGCAGAAAAAAAAAACACTAGTCCCTCTCCTATGCTAGGTTAGCAAACCATAACCTAGCATAACCACTGCGCACAAACTAAATAATCCTTACCTCATGACCAATGGAAGCCCTGCAATGGTTCCAAGGGCATTACCAGCCAACTGGACAGGCAAGCACTAACCCCACTGCCACTGTAAACCACGCAGAGGCAATTGCATACCATCCATGCCCCATTGCAACCCCATTTTACCACCCAAGGAATATAATAACCAAATAAAATCTCTTTAAAGTCAGTGAAATAACAATCCTGACATCACAACCAGTATGCATTATAAACTTAAAATGCTTTAGACAGCCATCATGGCATTTAGCAACCCAATCACCACAAGCTGTACAAGTTCCATATTGACAACTGAAAATGAACCGTAATCTCCAACAAACACAAATGAACCTCCTACACCAGCTTAACCCAAAAAACAAATATTTAATATCCCCTCAATCATCCATCCTTCCCTCACACAAGCCACCGACCCGAATCCCCAACTTATAAACCCTATCACATACATAGCCAAAGTAGCCAATAGTCCAAACAACTGAAAGCAAACCCCTGATCCCTCAGTGTTAACTAACCCACCACCATATCCCCCCCATCAACATTTCCAATGTAATTTTGACTTAAAGCTCCCCTTCTACTCTTTCCCAATTCCACCCACCTTTTTTATTTTAGAATATATATATATATATATATATATATATATATATATATATATGGGTTCCCTTTAAATCATCGAATGTTCAAAACATCGAAGTTCTGATCATCGAGACCAGAACATCGATGTTCAGAACATCGAAGGTTTAAAGTGAAAGTACCAGGTAAGTAAGATTGTGGAATGTTGGGTGTGTATGCAGGGCAGCAAGGTGCCCTGCACGTTTTGTGTGTGTGTGTGTGTGTGTGTGTGTGTGTGTGTGTGTGTGTGTGTGTGTGTGTGTGTGTGTGTGTGTGTGTGTGTGTGTGTGTGCCATCTGAGTGTTGGCATTGTAGGTAGGGTACGGGAAATCTCCCATTTAGCGCTACTGCATATAGCGGTAAACGGGAGATTTCCCTTACCCCACTGTAGTGCGATCTCGGAGTTGGAATATTAAAGTAGGTGGGGTGTGGGGAGCACAGCCCCCCACATGGGGGGTGCAGGGGAGCAAAGCCCCCCTGCATAACATAGTGTTTGTGATTTTTTTTTTTACGGTTCATTTTGAATTTGCGATGTTCTGAACATCGATGTTCTGGTCTCAATGATCAGAACAATATATATAGCCTGCTTAATTTTCCCAGTTGAGGCTGTAATATGCCATCATATGCCATTAGCATGTGTACCACATTCTGCCCCTTTTGTTCCCCTTTAGCTTACAAATGCTCTAAAACCCCATACATTTGGATATTGTATAAAAATCTGTACAATTGAAAGGTATGACAATGCCCCAATATCCCCAAGACTGCCAGGTAGCCAGCAGAACTGCTACTCTGTGGACTACACACCACTCCAGAATCATTCACCAAGCCTGCTCCATCTAGCACAATAGGAGAAACTCTGCCATTACCTTAGTTAAACACTGCAAATAATGACCTCCATACTGAGGACAAGCCATAATTAACTGAGACACAGGCCCAATAACTAGAGAAGCTTTATACAATGAATGGGGTTACTGATTTAAGCGAGTACGGCAACAACCAGTGTGGCCATACCTCTCAACCTTCTATAGCAAGAAACCTAGACATAGCCATAAGTAACAGCAAGAAAAGGCCCCCAAAATAAACACAATTTCCAATATCGCTCTTACCAACTGCAAAAGATGATAGAATAACAGGTTTTGCATCAGCATGGATTTTCCAAAGGGTACAGAGTCTGAAATTCAAAGTTCAGCAAAGAACTCTCTAATCTATTCCTATATCACTAAATAATATCACCCTGCTTTCAGTTTTACATGCCTTATTCTAAAATGGACAACATATTTATTTCTTATCACACTGACCCACTAGGCCACTGCTATTAAACAGGGGTATAGCTACACCCTGTGAAATAGTTCACAAACTGTGAAAAGATATACACACTTTTAAGCTGAATGCTGTGATGAATGTCAGAAAACACTGTACTGAGCACCAGACCAACATATTCTTTTTCATGACGCTCTGGGAGACAACTACAAAATGGCAGACCCACAAAAGACGTTTCTGTGTCTTGGCACAGTGCTCTGTGTATAGTATAAAATGTCTGGATAAACAGTGAGTTTTGGGGGCCTAATTGTGTTGCTCCATTTCTTTTTTTTTTTACTGGGTTTTTATTACTATTACTGACTGTTCCCTCTTTTCTCTGCTTTCTCTATCTTATGGGTCTTTACTACCACACCATTATTGTGAGATTCAGCTGTTTTATTGTTTAAAATGCTTAATTTATGATATGTTTTGTTGAGTGCAGTAAAAGCATTCTGCAAACTGCCAGCATGGTCAGTCAATTAGGCCTTAATACCAGTTATTTTTTCAGTAAGTCTTTAATTTATTTATTTATGTTACATTTGTTTACCAGGAAAGTCAGACATGGAAAGAGCCAATTTTCACCATAGGCCCAGGGAGAAATGCTCCAGACGCATGTCATCCTGAAGCTTTATCTGCAGCTAACAAACTATTCACCATCTCACCACTGTTACCCCAGCTTGTCATTACAAGAACCAGACCATGTACCAACACAGACAAATCGTGATACTTAATGAGAGGTAGGCAGAAAGAAGACTAAACAAAAAAAGGGGGGGGGATTAACCAACTGATGGTCCACTCTACCATACAAACCTTAACCTGAACCACCTCTGCCATACAAACCATTGTTAACCAGAGGCCTACCTGTTCTCATCAGTACCTACTGGTCGTCACAGACGTAGCACTTGCCATAGTAAGTTCACTCCAAAAATGTGACTCCTACTGAAGTTACACTTGTCTAAAACCCTTTAACCCCTCCCTACCCTTACCTTATTTCCTCCCAATCACCCTCATTCTTATTTACCCTGTCCTCCCACTGTCCTCTTAATTCCTGCTACTCTATTTATCTAAACCCACTTGAAGATGTCCCTGTACAAATTGGTCTGTTCCAAACCTCATTTGCTAAAAATTAACAGCTTATAGCCTAAATAACAATTTGATCTCATGTTTTGACTCTAAAATACACTGTGGAAATAAATAAACAAAAGTGTTTCTATAGTGCCATGTAATGATATTAATCAGTTAAGTGATTAGTATGTACTTTAGGTTTCCTTACTAAACATCGAGAGTGTTTGTCAGTGTGTGTGTGTGTGTGTGTGTGTGTGTGTGTGTGGGCACACATGGCTGCGATGGTTTCAATAAAAAAATAATAATAATAAAATGTACACCATTTTCAATAAAGGATATGTTCAATTTACAGAGTCCACATGAAGCAATGAAGACATAAATGGTTACACTGATTTCAAAGTAGAAAAAAATGTTTTATAGAAATAATAATGAGACATTGTTTTTCAGTCTGTAACATTTCTGTGTTTTTTGACCTGTCATAGCAAGTTTTGCACTATGCATCAGTGTCAGAAGGTGTTGAGGTTGTTTCTGGGGATGATGCTGTTTAACATGGTGTCGTCAGTAATGTTTTATTGACAACATCAAGGTCATCCTGTTTTGTAAACGAGACAGTGCTTGGTTGCATAGTTCAGACTTTTCAAGTAAGCCAGATAACACCTTTCAGCATGTAGTTGTTATTCAACAAGCATTCTCAATGGCTCTGCAGTGGGCATTTACAATCTAAGTAAATAAAACTTGCTGAAGTATTAAATACATTTTTATGTGTGGTACATACTCTATCTATCTATCTGTTCATGCCGGCCTTAGGCATAGGCCAACTAGGCTTCTCCAGTATTTATTTGGTGTAGGTAGACCAGGATGGAGGCACTTGGTAATGTGCTGGGGGGTGCCGTGGAGCTGTTTTGCCTAGGGCACCAGTAGATCTAGGGCCGCTCCTGTATCTGTTGTTAGTAGACTCATTAGTAAAGGTAATGCAAGATCAAGTAGGGTACTTATACATCCATTCCCAGACTACGTCATTTTTTTTCCCTTTTTTTAAAGTTTTAAGTGTGACGCTGTTATTGCACATTTTTACAATGCTGCAGCATCATGTTAAGCACTTAAATGAATAGTGCCTTTAATAGTACAGTCTGCTACTTCAGCAATAACAGCTACCAAATTATCAAAGGCAAAATACGGCTCAGCTTTCCTGTGCTGGGGTGGTCCCTTCACCAGTAGCTTGAACACTGGATAGCTCCTTTTCAGAGGTGATATGTCAAACTGCTCATCAGCATCAGACTATAATGTCCAGTGGCACATATCTTATTTTAGAGTAGACCTCTGCTTTCTCACAGTATTTTTTCATAATGTATGTAAGTCAGGGGGAAACAGATCAGCCCATAAACAGAAGGCTTCAAGTGCTTCTAAGAGTTAGCCATAGAGTTGGCTTCATCTTCAAATGCTTCTTAAAAAAGTTATCCTCCCAGTATACATTTGCTATATTAGTATATTTACTTATCTCTCATCTACAGGAGTTTTAAAAAATACAATATAATAAATGAATAAAATAAATAATAATTTTAAAGTTCATTGAGGTTAAGGATGTGGGATGTTTTTCCATGCACACTAAACTGTGTATGACATATATATATACAGTGGCGGATCCAGGAATTTGCAAGGGGGGGGGCACAGTCAGGTTAGTTGACTACTGGTTGAAAGCGGGACACTAGGTTTGGTGGTTGTGAAAAGATTACCTTAAGCTCTGACATCATGTGTGAAAAGACATCTAATATAATCATCCAGAGAATAGGACATTATCCTGTAATTTGGCACTGCTCTCACCCACAAAGACTTACCCTCAGAGACTGAACCTTCCCCGTTCAGTATGGCCTTTCTGAAAAATTTGAAGAGAGACTCTTGATGTAGTTTTTGCTTGGCTCCTGAAGACATGGCAGCACTTTTTCCTGATATACTGCAGCTCATGTCAATACAAGAACTAACTGCTCCTGTGTCTAATGTACATAATAAAACAATGTCAAGTACTACTGACTTAGGCAATGGCCACAACAGCACGTTGTCATTATGCTGAAGAACGCATGCAAAACACTTCACAAATTATCTGTTCTCTGCTTTGCCATGTTGTCATTACTTTACAAACTTGTTTGTCTGTGGATGGTTTTTGAAACAAACTAGAGAGGCACGATTGCATTGCTTTGCACATGTGCTGAGGAGGGATGCTGTATATATTGGGAGAAGAATGCCAAGGATGGAGCTGCCAGGTAAGAGGAAAAGAGGAAGACCTAAGATAAGGTTTACGGATGTGGTGAGACGAGACAGGACATGCAGGTGGTTGGTATGACACAAAGATGCAAAGGACAGGAAGAAATGGAAACAGATGATCTGCTGTGGCGACCCCTAACAAAAAAAAGTTTAGTTAGTGAATACAAAGCACACAAGATAACATTCAAAAGCAAATAGTTCTGGTATTCTGGTGTAATCCACCATAAAAGCACTGGCACTGGATTGTATGCATCTGAGAAGCTTTGAATAGGAGATTACCACAAGATAAGTGAGCAAGGCTGGTACATGCCATCACTACCATGAAAGCCAGACTGAGCCATGCACAGAACCTTGTAGACACACAGATGGACTAACTAGGAGGTGAAGATAATAGTCTCATCTTATAGCCCAATATTCACTTTCAAAGTAGCAAAAGAACCACAGCATGGTTGTCAGACAGCCTCATCAGTTTGATCAAGAGAGTTACTGACTGACAATTTCACATACCTTTGAGAAGTCAAGGTGAAAAAGAACCAACAGTACCACAGAGATTCAATTCATATGT
This sequence comes from Protopterus annectens, assembly GCF_019279795.1. Taxonomy (NCBI): domain Eukaryota; kingdom Metazoa; phylum Chordata; order Ceratodontiformes; family Protopteridae; genus Protopterus; species Protopterus annectens. Next base: position 1,359,050,871 of record NC_056739.1, read on the forward strand.
AAATCCATCCCTTACAAGAGGATTAACAAAACCCAAATGCACTAAACATGCTTACCAAAGTTACTACAGTAGCACTCTGGTGCTATCATTTTTATCATTACACAGTATACGAGGCTGTGAAATCTTTTTATATGTCTTCAAGATAAGCAAGCCTGCCACATAACTTTGTAAGCCAGTCACAGTAAATTCAGAAAAGCAACCCAGGATTTCCCTCATAATGCTTTATAATCAGGTATCAAAGTCATGGCCTCAAGCTAAATGCCAAAAATGCATAGTCATCCCATTTGGGAAAAACAAAACACCCATGAATTATCACATAGGTGGCAGCCCCCTTAATACAGAAGAGGTATTAAGAGATCTGGGGACCCAGGTAGATAATAATCTCTCCTTTGACAATCATATTGCCAAAGTAGTTAGGAAATCCTTCTATGTAGTCCATCTAATTATTAAAGGATTCACATCTAGAAATAGAGGTTACAGTGCCCCTCTACTCGTCACTCAGACCCATCATAGAGTACAATGCCCCATTTGGGATGTACCTCACAAGACACTTCCAAAAGCTGGAAAGACCACAGAAGTACCTCACCAAGAGGATTACTGTCCTCAAACATATGTCCTATGCAGCCCGACTGGAAAAACTCTGGCTGTACTCAGTGACATATCACTTACTCAGAGGTGATCTCTGCCTGACTTACAAAGCCATGTCCAACTCAATTGATGGATATGCTCCACCTAAAGAAATCCAAGTCACTGTGAGCCACTCGCTCTAGTGAGCTAAACCTCGCCACAACAATAAATAGAACATGCTGGAGGGATAGATTCCTGTCACAGACTCCCCGTGCTTTGGAACAAAATTCCTAACTACATTAGGCAGAGCGCCTCACTAACACTCTTCAAGAGAAACCTTGACGAGTGGATGAGTAACAGAAAATACACCCCATGAGATCACTTCATTGGCTCTTCTTGACAGAGGCTCAGTTAATTAATCAATGGGGCAGCAAAAGCTGACACACACTGGCTAGGCTTATAAATGCCCTCAGGCAGATAGGTTCATCACAGACTGCAGATTTGAACAATAGGAATGAAATGGCAGAGATAAAACATAAAAAGCAACAGAGTTTTCAACCACAGGTGCATTATTCTCTGGACTGAGTTACAAAGCAGTCATTACCCTGGTACATCAGGTTCCTTATATAGGGATTCTGCTCTAAGCTAACCAATTTTATTCCTCAGGTCTATTAATTTGTATTACAAGCTCTGGTAGATGCCATTGCTTCATATTCAGGGGTGAATAACTTCCGGAACGATGCCAATATGCATTCCTTGGCATTTAGTTTTAGGCTGTGGCTCTGACATCAGTGTTGTCTCTGTCAGCCCTTCCTGAAGAATATTTGTGTTGGTGTTGGATTCAATGACAGCTCCTAATTTTCAATCATCTGTGATTTAGTTAGCCAGAGACCACTGACATTAGCCTTGACTTCAAAGAAGCAAATGCTAAAAAGGAGTTGCCCAAGGACCAATCCCTGAGGGACTCCACTTTTGACTGGCCTCTCTGTAGAGGTGGATTCCCCAATTCTAACTTCCTGGATCCTGCCTGTGAGCCAGCTGGCTATCCACCGGGTGACACACTAGTCTGTACCTAACTTCTTGAGTTTGTCAACAATACCAGAGTGGTGTACTGTGTTAAATGTCTTGGCCAGGTCAAGGTACGCAGTGTGAACTATTTTACCCTCATACATTGCTTTAGTGACCTTCTCAAAGAAGTCCACCAGGTTGCCTATAAAGACTGGATGTTTGTAAAAAAAATAAATACAAAATTTTACATGTTTTGAAAATGTACGTTTGTGCAGTTTTATCACTGGTAGCAGCTAGTGGTGACTTTCCCCTTAACTTGCACTCATGGCTATTCATCATACAAGACATCTGGTTACAACGATACCCAGGGATTACATCATCCCCTTCGGCAATCCTGCCCAGCCCCACTCTTCAATGGCAAAAATAGTGTGGCAACAAAACAGGTCTTAAACCTCTTCCAAAAAGGGTGATAATGGTGAACACTGACTGCGCATAAATGCAAATCCAGAATACCGAGTAATGTGATTATGCAAAACCCAGTGTTCTGTTATCACCTGAAACTGTTACTGCCACCGAGTATGATGAAAGGAAAAAGCTTTTCATTACTGCTGAGCATCTCTTTCAGTGGTTCCATGACATTAATTACAAAAATTCTTACCAATGAATGTAGAACAGTCAGGAACATGGACTTTTTAAGACACAAAACAGAACATTCCTCATAATGAAGTCAAGTGAGAGGTGTGAGTAACAATAATGGATTTTCTACTCATAGTTTTAGCTTTACCCCTGTTCCTTGAGCAAAGAAGTTGAGAGCTGTGGCTGAGATGCTGTGCAGCAGGTCCTAGATATTACACAACTGCCGTAATGTTCGAGCTACGTAAAAACACTGGTGTTCTCCATTATCGTAAAAAAGAGCCATCCAAGAGGTCCTACTAGTAGAAAAGATTAGGATATCACTATTTTCTTCTTGATTCACCCATACTGGATTTAAGCAGCTAAATGAGTTTATCCCAGAAGAAACTTTAGTAACAGCCATACTGCAGAATATCCTTCCTGGTTTACTACAAGGAGATGAGATGTTCTGTAAGCTTTCAAGATGCCTACCTCCATTTAAACAATTGATAAAGGGCTAGAAGGTTCCTATTCTTGTAGAAAGGAGTCAGACATTATCATTTCAGGACTCTTGACATTTGGTCTCACTTCAGCCCACAGGGTGTTCACCAAAATATATGTTTACAGCTGTAGGGAATCACAGGTTATAAAGAGTGGAGATGTTGCTCTACCCCCAACAATTGATTCCTACCTGCTACTGTGATGGTTATCTGCTCAGGAGTTTGTACTTAACCCATTTCAGGCCTTGACAGATCATAGCAAACACTGCAAAGTTCCAGTTGGTGCAATCTCAGTTACAGACTTCCACAGATTGAACACTAGACACTCTCTTATGCAGGGTTCAGCTAGAAAGTCATCTAGTCTTGGACAGGATTGTTCATTACAATACATGATCTCTTAAATCCTTCACCTGCATTATGCCATAACCCATATTTGAATAAGGACAATGGGAATGATGAAAGCAATTATGTTCCCTTTGTAAGGTATTATAAGAAAGTTCTTCAATAAACAATGAGGTTCAGTGATTTCAACTCATAGATATGTTGTCTATTTATGTGAAACCAGATACGGCATACAGACCACATCTCAGTGGTGGCTGCATACTCCAAACCTTGTGCCAGGCAATCCTTACCAAACTCCTATCCCTTTAGTGGCTGTCACTGTAGACATCTGTGAGGTTGTCTCGTCAAAGACAGACTATCCAAGGAGTATGATCATAGTTAGAGGCCAGTTGCATATTAGTGAACTGGAAATTAGTACAATCTTCTTTGCACTTAAGGACTCTCTGCCTCAGGCTGCATTAGTTTTCCACACAGAAAACGTTACATTGATTTGGTATATCAACAAGGAGGAGTGAACCAACTCATATTACCTCTCACAGAAAGCAAGGAAGGATTTGAGAATGGGTATGTCAACAAGCATCTTTTGGACTGCATACATCATTCCTGGAGAAGCCAGTGTTTTAGCCCATCTGTTTATGTCATGTGATAGCACTTTCTACATGATTCCAAACTGTGTCCAACTGAATAAACACAGAACAGTTCACCCCTTCCTTCTTGGGTAAATGGAGTCTACATCCAAGTGTTTGTGTGTGTTTGTGGGGGGGGGGGGGGGGTCTAGGCTCCTCACTACAGGAAAATAAAAAAGAAAACTTAGCTAGAAAGATGCCTACAATACTGTGGGCACAGCTGACAATCTACCTTCCTAGCACATCCCTCAACCTCTAAGTGCAAGAAATCTGGACAAAGCCAACAAAAACATGGGGACAAAAGTCCCAAAATCAGGAACAAGTTTTAAATATTACTCTTATAACATGCAAAGCAGGTTTTGCATTACCATCTACTTACTGAAGGGTTTGAAGTCAGAAAGTCATATATGTATCATTTACTGTTTTCAATCTACGATTTGTCAGAAAATCACACATTTTATGAAGAATGGACCAATGTCTGTACATTACCTAGGCTCAAACCTTAATAACAATTAAAAATATGTAGGAAAATCATAGTGACATAGCTCTCAAACTCTTAGAACAATAAATTTGGACAAAGCCTACATAATGAGGGACAAAGGGCCAAAAATAGAGACAGATTTAAATACTGCTCTTAGTTGCTAGAATAATAGGATTTTTGTTAACATGCATTTTTCTGAAGGACATGAAGTCTGAAATTCAAATGTATGGCATTATTTCATGACTTCAAACCTCAGTGGTTTGCCAGAAAACTAATAATCTTATTAGAACAGACAAAAAAAATACATACGAGGCAAAAATCTGGACAGTTGAGTATGCATACTGGGCATTAAAGAGTTTCTGCGTCTAAACGATGTTTCATTACAGCTAGCTTATGCAGCTCTCGACAATCCTACCTACTGGCTACTGATGCCTTTTGGCTTAAATGCTTGCTCCTCCTTCCTTGCAAAATACGATTGTTGATCATTTTTGTCCTTTTCCCAGCAAACTTCTGACTGATTACAGAAAGCAAATTACTCTAGATGATGTAGTTAAATGGCCTCTTATTTTTCAGAAAATGCATTTAGTGCAAATCCCATTATTTTATCAACAATCTAGCTGAACAGGGCCAATGTTAAAAAATACTAACAATAATAAATTAAATGTCAGTCCCCAAATTCTTGATTTTGATCTGGAGTCTTGAGCTCACGGACTGCCATTCAACGGGACCTAGAAATAAATAGTCCTGTTGGTCTTTTCTTATAAAAGTAGACAGAAGTTCAACCAACCGTCTTACCATGCCCCACAGTATCCGCAAAAACTAGTTTTGGAATTCTAATGATTCTAATCGAGCGCCCTAAGTGTGCGGCATTTCACTCATAATTTACAATTCAGATTGTGTTCCCCCACAAAATGTAACTTTACTTGAGCGTTTTTAATGTGCACCAAGCAATAAGAATAATGATGTTAGGTCGCTCAAAATCACCACTTCAGCCACAACGTTTTTTTTTAAACAATGTGGAGTCTAATGACACTCTGTATATGTTTATTTGTAAACAACGTGTATTCTAACACTGTTTATCAATGTATTTATTGTTTACAAAAATATGTTGTGAATTGAGTACGGATTAAAAAAAAAAAAAACGGCTACACACAAATCTACAGTGATAACTTCCTACTGCATCTGCAATAACTGCCATACGCTTTTATGCACAACTAGCATGCAGACTTATCAATGGCACATAGCAAAGGCTGCAGAAGAATGTTAAAAAGTACACCGCTTAACTGCCCTCCTTTGCCCTACAAGATTATGCAATAAATCTGCGCCCCCTTCTGCATTTGATGGCTTCTGCGTATATTTACAGGCTATTTTTTTATTTCGTTAGATACACATAATACATTTTGCGAGTAGATTCTGCTGCAGGCATACAGTAAAATCAGTATACAATTTAAATGAGATGTAAATACAATATTATCTCACCTTCAGCCAAATATAAAAGCAATCATCTGACTGCAACCTCCAATCGTATTTCCATTGTGTATTAGCCGCGTTTCATGACAGATGACATCACAGGATTGTGCGGAAAAGATGCACCCACAAGACTATTTTTCTTTTTTCTTGAAAAAAATGTTTTAAAATGGGCCGGCGCGCACCCCTGCGCCCAGGCCTAAATCCGCCACTGACTATAGTATTATTCATATTGACAATTATGTGATTTTTATCTAAATTAGACATAAACCTACATGATCAAAAAAGAAAATAAAACTGATACTGGATACCATTGGCATAGCACAGCATAGTGGTGCAGTAGTAGTGTTGTCACCTCACAGCAAGAGGTTCTCCGGTTTGATTCTTAGCTGGGGTGCCTTCTGTGTGGAGTCTGTATGTTCTCCCTAGATTTGTGTGGGTGCTTTAGTTTCTTCCCACATTACAAAGACATGCCTGGAGTGTTTCTCCCTGGGCCTCTGCTGACAATTGGCTTTGTTCTCAGTCAGACTTTCCTGACAAACAAATGTAAAATAAAATGTTGGTTTATCAAAGGTATGGTGCACAGCTGGTGAAACAGTATATGGAATAGCAACAGTTTAAATTCACTTAAACATTTTAGTTGTCTGGGGGCAACACACTACAGATTTGTCCATATTTCTAAATCCCAAATGAGTTGGTGGCAGAAAAATAAGATAAGAGTCTGTGAGTACAAATAGAATTTTCTAGCTACATCCCAGCAGCAGCACTATGACTGCCACTGTGAGAGATATAGTTAGAAAATACTGGAAGGTCCTTCTTACACAGGATGATATCAGGATGGTTGTGGGGGACAGAGCATGTTTTTCTTATAGAAACATGAAGACAATAAAAAGTATGTTAGCGTATAAGGACTTTGGTAGTGTAAATTCTACATCTATTGGTGTATCAAGGAAGGGTACTTTCTCCTGTTATAATTGTAGTTGCTGTGTAGACATTTTACAACAGTGTGATCCATTAAGTCCTGTAAATACATTTGTTCACCCTGTTTCAAAAAGAGTGTATACCTTTAACTGTTTTGCCACTTGTGTAACAAGTAATATTGTTTATTTGGCAACATGTGACACCTGTCCCTCCTTTTATGTTGGAAAACTACTAGAAAACTTAAAGACAGGATTATAGAACATAAATCCAACATAAGGAATGGGAGTGACACGAATGCTTTATCTAAGCATGTAAAAAGTTATGGTATATCTCACACTTTTAAGTTTAGGGTTATAGACACTGTTAGTGTGTCAAAAGGGGGACTTATGTAATTTGTTAGACAATAGAGAATATGATTGGATTGTAAGACTAGCAGCAGATGTGGCACCAGGATTGAATGCAAGTGTTTCATTAAAGCCTGTTTTGACTAAAATACAGCACACAAGGTTAAAATAATAACATTTATTAGCAAGTATATACTTTGAATATGTTGAATAATATGATATTTTATTGAGTAAGCACATTTTTATGTAGTTTTATTAACAATATGTCTTATTTATTTGATTATTATAAGTTTGTATTATTTCATGTCATATGACCTTGGCTGCGGGTCATGTGATGTCCTGGGCTTGTATTTAAACATGTGATTTTATTGTACCTTTTGTTAAGCATTGAAAAAGGGTTTTGGCCTGAAAGCTTTGTTTTTGTTAAAGGTTTTTGCTCTCAACGTTTGGTTTTTTGGTCATTGTTCTATTTAACAGCAGTGTTGGTTATTACAAGTCTTTGTTCTTCTGCTGTGAAGTTGGGAATCTTTTGATAGCCTGCAGCAGCCAGTGATGGAATTACAAAATCGACTCAAATTTCTGGTTGAAAAAGAAGTCAATCCTCTGTTACACATTGCCTCAGAGCTTAATGGCGAAAGAGGGAATACAGCTGAAATGCCATCCACTAATGTAATGGATTTTGAGCACAAGTTACAAGTTCTGGAAAGAAAAGTTAGTACATTCAAACGCCTACAATGGCAACGTTTCAGCTTTGCTGCCTATCTGGAGAAGGGTATAGCTCTGCGTGGTCTGAGGGTCTTAAAAATGCCCTCCTATGGAAATACATACCCTGAATTGTTAAAGCAGTGGCAGTGTCTCAATTTAAAGTTGAGCCAAGATTATATGTCTCTAATGAACAACTTTTTTCTGGATATTGAAAATGAACTAAAAAGGGATATTATTATAATGGAAGATGAATTACTTCTATGTCCTGTTTTAAGAATTTGCAATTATCCTATCAGTCTATGATAGACAGACTGAGCTCATTAGATGACAGGCTAGAAGTTGTGAAGAAGAGGAAGCTGTTATGTGACATGGGCGATTACCAAGCTGGTAATATATTCTCTTGGCCGAAAAATGAAAAAAAATGATAACTCTAGAGATCCCATGGGCTCACATGTAAGGTCTAATTTCACCAGCAGAGGTCGTGCATCTACGCTGGAAAAGAACACAACATCATTAGACACACTAGATGATTTCCCTGCTTTGAGTGCTGGAATTTCAAAATTGGCGCCAAAGTGAAGAGCTAACGTCGTCGTCATCATTGAGCAGTAGCGTAACTTGTGTTAAGCCTGCAGAAACGGATACCACGCCTCGTCCTGTCGATATGGGTGCTACTGGAAATAAAATAACGGAGATTTGTGCTGTTGCAGCTCCTTTGGGTAATAAAAATACTACGCAAGTGTTAGAACAAAAAGGTTTGTCTACTTTTTTTAGCAAACCCTTTCAGTTACAGCAAGCTGAGCGGGTGCAGGAGCGGATGGCTATGTCTAGGTCCAGATCCAGAGGTAGAGCTAAACAGAGGGACTCCACCACTCCGTTGGATGGCAAACGGAAAAATGAAAGTCCTTTAAAACAATTGAAGATAGCTCGAAGGTGATGGCAGGTACTATGAATCTTTCTGATTTCTCTTTGAGAAAAGAGCATTATATGCTTCTGGCAAAAGGACTAGGATATATTCCAACCTCTGCAGAGGACATTGTGAGAGTGTTGACTGATTTAAAGTTGTTTGTAAGGTCCATAGCACTGAAGTTGAATTTTAAAAATGACAAATATGATGCTAGTGTTTGTAAACGACGCAGTGTGTTTGTACCTAATTATGCCCCAGTACTTATAGCTTTTAATGATCTCTGTGAGGATGCAATCAGGAAGGCTTATGCAACTAATAATTATAAGAGAAATTATAATTTAACTTATGCAGAATATATTGCTTTGAATGAATTAAAGGAAAACTCACATATTGTGATAAAACAAGCGGACAAGGGGGGATCAACTGTTATTATGAATAGAGAACATTATATAGGTTCAGTGCTTTTATTGTTGGATGATGATAAAGCGTTTAAGCATGTTACACTTTTACAAGTGAAAAAATGCATTAGTTACGTTAATATGTGTGTGTATGACCTACAGTTAACAGGAGATATTTTGTTGGATTTATTTCACTTCTTTACAGTACCGTGCCCTGTAGTGCCGCAGTTATATGGCATACCAAAACTGCACAAGTCACAGGTTAATCCCCCGATGAGACCTATCGTCTCTGGTAATGGGTGGATTACTGAACCCATATCACTCTACCTGCAAAGGCAACTACAACCATTACTAAAGTTTTGTCACACAGTGCTTAAAGATTCTAGTGATTTTTTAGTTAAGCTCAAGAATTGGCATATGAATATGAGTCTAGCTACAGATACCTGTGAACATATATATATGGTGGTAATGGACATTACATCGTTATTTACTGTAATCCCCAATGATTATGGGCTGGATGCCATTAGAGAATTCTTGTTGAGATATTCAGGTTTTTTAGCCGGGCATATAGAAAATATTTGCATGTTGTTAGACCTGGTTCTAAGAAACAATATATTCTTGTTTGATAATGAATTTTATTTACAGCAAACTGGTGTGGCAATGGGCACACCAGTAGCAAATACTTATGCCAATCTGGTTCTTTCCCAATGGGAGAGAATGTATATAAATGATGGTGAGAGGTTTTTGAATGAAAATTTGTTATTTTATCAAAGATTTGTGGATGATTGTTTCCTTCTTTGGAAAGGCACACATAGTGAATTAGAGGATTATATTCTTTCTCTGAATAATTCAACTAGTTTTTTAAAGTTTAAGTATGAATGTTCGGTTAGCACCATTAATTTTTTTAGATATTACATTAATTAAGAGGGAAGGTGTTATCAACACCACAGTATTTAAGAAAGAAGTATCGTCTGGAAGGTACCTATATGCATCAAGTATGCATGCTCCACATGTGTTTAAGGGCATTGTTAAGGCGCAATTGGCTCGCATCAGTAGACTCAATACTGATGATGATGCTTTTAAGAAGCAACTTAATGAAGCATGTGTGGAATTTAAGAATAGTGGGTATTCATCGCATATGATACAAGAGATTAGTGAATATATTATATCTAATAGACATACCCTTTTCAAACCTACATTTCTACAGATATCTAATACACTGTGTGAAAGATTGAGTGAGCCGGTGGACAGGGTTTGTCTGAGATATATAACTTCTTACAGCACTATGACTGCCACGGTGAGAGATATAGTTAGAAAATACTGGAAGGTCCTTCTTACACAGGATGATATCAGGATGGTTGTGGGGGACAGAGCATGTTTTTCTTATAGAAACATGAAGACAATAAAAAGTATGTTAGCGTATAAGGACTTTGGTAGTGTAAATTCTACATCTATTGGTGTATCAAGGAAGGGTACTTTCTCCTGTTATAATTGTAGTTGCTGTGTAGACATTTTACAACAGTGTGATCCATTAAGTCCTGTAAATACATTTGTTCACCCTGTTTCAAAAAGAGTGTATACCTTTAACTGTTTTGCCACTTGTGTAACAAGTAATATTGTTTATTTGGCAACATGTGACACCTGTCCCTCCTTTTATGTTGGAAAAACTACTAGAAAACTTAAAGACAGGATTATAGAACATAAATCCAACATAAGGAATGGGAGTGACACGAATGCTTTATCTAAGCATGTAAAAAGTTATGGTATATCTCACACTTTTAAGTTTAGGGTTATAGACACTGTTAGTGTGTCAAAAGGGGGGGGGCTTATGTAATTTGTTAGACAATAGAGAATATGATTGGATTGTAAGACTAGCAGCAGATGTGGCACCAGGATTGAATGCAAGTGTTTCATTAAAGCCTGTTTTGACTAAAATACAGCACACAAGGTTAAAATAATAACATTTATTAGCAAGTATATACTTTGAATATGTTGAATAATATGATATTTTATTGAGTAAGCACATTTTTATGTAGTTTTATTAACAATATGTCTTTTTTATTTGATTATTATAAGTTTGTATTATTTCATGTCATATGACCTTGGCTGCGGGTCATGTGATGTCCTGGGCTTGTATTTAAACATGTGATTTTATTGTACCTTTTGTTAAGCATTGAAAAAGGGTTTTGGCCTGAAAGCTTTGTTTTTGATAAAGGTTTTTGCTCTCAACGTTTGGTTTTTTGGTCATTGTTCTATTTAACAGCAGTGTTGGTTATTGCTTCAGTTTCTTCCCACATTACAAAGACATGCCTGGAGTGTTTCTCCCTGGGCTTCTGTTGACAATTGGCTTTGTTCTCAGTCAGAATTTCCTGACAAACAAATGTAAAATAAAATGTCGGTTTATCAAAGGTATGGTGCACAGCTGGTGAAACAGTATATGGAATAGCAACAGTTTAAATTCACTCAAACATTTTAGTTGTCTGGGGGCAACATACTACAGATTTGTCCATATTTCTAAATCCCAAATGAGTTGGTGGCAGAAAAATAAGATAAGAGTCTGTGAGTACAAATAGAATTTTCTAGCTACATCCCAGCAGCAGATAGCTCATGTAAGAAAAATTTAACACCTTAATGTTCCCCCATCAGCAGAACCCTTTGATTCTGTAGAGGTCTATTTTAGGTATTTCTGCCTCCACTTTTAATTTAAAAAATCAGGCCGAGAAAGTGGATATTCCCTGGGATTCAGTAATGCCTGCACTAAGTGTACACCATTCTGAGTGAACAGACAATGCAGGCATAACTCACACCTTCTTCCTCCTAATTTTAGTTTTCCTACTGATTTTCCTGCAGCTTTAAATATTGACATGGATTCATAAAGGTTACCATAAAGTGCAGACTACATGTACACTTAGTGTAATCTTTCTGAGTGACTAGAAAGCATAAAAAATGTAGTAGGGATCTTCTTGAATACATATCGTGTACACTTAGTGCGTTATTGAATCTGGCCCATTATAATGCAAATGTAAAATAAAACTGTAACTATTCTGTATTTCTATAAATTAAAGTGTGAGGTTGAGATGACCTGGTCATAACCTAACTTGTGGCCTGTTTAGGTAATTATGTATATTTTCCCTATCTCTGAGCTCAGCACAGAGTTAAACATTAAATGCTTGGTTGCTTTGCTTATTGTACACAAGAAATGACTGTGTTTTAAGTTAACATTAAACATTCTGACTCCCTTTGTTTGTCATATATGAAAGACTTTTGTTTACAGTACACATAAAACCTCTCAATGTCAACATCAACAAAAATGGGTTCTAAACTGTCCTTCTGGCCTGGAATGTGAGCAAAATACAAAAAGATGACACATTGTGATCAGTGTACATGTTAGAGGGAGAGGAAGGGGTGAGCTTATTTTCATTTATTATAAACATTAGATGATTCCCCAAGCTCGAGCACTGCCCTAGCTAGATGAGAGAAAACTGTGCGTGTGTGTGTGTGTGTGTGTGTGTGTGTGTGTGTGTGTGTGTGTGTGTGTGTGTGTTTGTGTACATATATTTACATATTATTAGTTCATCTATTCAACTCACAGACTTCAAATGCACCTAGTTAAAGCTTTGCTTAATAACTGTTTTTTGCTTCAGCAGGTATCTTATTTCTAAGGTCCAGTGCTGGTATACCAACTGTTCCTTGGAATCTTTGGTGATAACTGTTTCTAGGTATCATTTCTATGGATGTATCTTGGAATATTTGATGTTGCTTACTATTTCTTGGAATCTTTGGTGTTAATGACTGTTTCTTGGAATCATTTTGTGGCTGTTTTTAGAGTATTTAATGTTGCTTACTATTTCTTGGAACCTTTGCTGTTGCTAACTGCTTTTAGGCATGTTTGGTGTTGCTAACAGTTTCTTGCAGTCTGTAGTGTTGCTGTTTCTTGGAATCTTTAGTCAACCATTGCTTGTCATCTCTTGTGTTGGCTAACTAACTTTTGCAGTCGCTGATACCCCTTAACTTTGTCAAGCTTGTCACTCTTTTGTGCTATAACTAGGGCTGGTGATGCCCTAAATGAGAAGCCCTTGTGGTAGCTACGTTCTGAGTTATTATATGGACTCATATGATGATTGAAAGTCATTGATGCTCTCTTCTCTCCTGTATTTTGCCCACAATGTTATTATACTGATGGACCTGTAGTTATGTGGTTCTGTTGAACCTTTTTATAGGTGGTCAATGCTATTCCATCTCTGATGCTTCTGTTTACAACATTGGGTCTGAGCGATGGCTAAAGAATGGACAGTTTTTACTAATTTAATGGATTTGCAGTCTGATCTTACAGAAACAGAATATCTAGCTTTTAAGGAGATTCTTAGCATTTTATGCTGACCTCATTTAGGTGTACCTGAAACTTGGGCTCATAGTCATGACCTGAGATTTATTTAGTAATATTCCAAAAGATATGTGGAACTTCTTTCTGAAATACTTGTGAAGCACTTCAGCAGTATCCTTGCCAGAGGCATTATAAGAAGAGTAGGGTGCATAGTTATTTCCTCGGTGGAGAAATTTAATTTCTCCAAAAGGCATTTCTTTTTATATCTGTACCTTGTGTGCCTTCCTAACCACAGATTGATTATATTGTACTCATTCCATTCATTTCTCCTTCCTCATTCTCAGTGCATCTATCTACTGTGCTGCATAACTCACATCTGTGCCTTCCATCCACATCAGTTGGCATTGTTGTTTATATTTGCATTTCTGTGTACCCTTGGCATCTACTGAACAGATCAGTCATCAGCCATATCCTGCATGCGTGTCTCCTATCCCCTCCTCTACCTGTGGATTCTTAATAAAAAGGGGGCTGTCCATTCCCAAAACTTTTCCTGGATCAGCTTCCTCAATTTCCCATGCTCTTTTCTATTAGCATACCTTTTTTGCACTTCTGTATTTGCTTCAAGTGTCCTCCTATCATGCTAACTTACTTCTCCCTTTCTCACGTCAACGTTGGCCTTGTGAGGTACCACCCTGGCAGCAAATCCCCGCCCCCACATCACATGCAAAAACTCACAACTGTACTTCATTTAGAGGAATATTCCCTCCCTTTGCTTCATAGATTTTTTTCTTTTCCAAACTAAAGTACTCTGCTACACATTTGGCATGAATGTTTCTAGGCAGAAACCTTTTACAAACACTGAATTACATTTCTTCAATCAACAAAATGCATTGTAACCACATAACAACAATTAGGCATACTGTGAATTCCCTGGTTAATGTTGGTAATTGCTGCATGCTGTACCTCTGTTCCACATTGTGAGAAGCAATATTCCATATTTGATAAACTGAATGCTGAGAGTGGTGTGAGCATGGTGTCCTAAGTGACATTCTTAATAGGTCATTCCCTTCTGCCTGTAATGCCAAACTTAGCCATGTGCTAAAATGAGGCTTATTCAAATAATGACCACTATGTAGCTTTTATCTGCTGTAGATATCATGTCCCAGAGCTTTACACTGCACTTAATTTTCAGTAATATCAGATACAAGGCAGCTGGTAGCCCCTGCATGACTGGTCTGCAGACGTGTTTACTGCTGTGACTCATGCAATATGCTTCTTAGATAGTATGACATATCATCACTGGGTGGGCACTTGCTGCTGTGCTGGACGGCTGTTCAGAAATGCTAAATATTTGCAATGCAAACTATACTGTTACTACAATGAAGACTCTCCAATCTCACTGTACTGTAGATTTTGTTGTTCTTCCTCCATTTGATGAGAATGTACTGGTAAGGTAGTTGTAAACACTAGCATTCACTTCTTATAGTAGGCCAAGAAGAATATAAAGAGAACATAGATGCCCATGCCCACTGCCTTTCGGAACAAATGATAATCTATTTATTTTCTAGGCAGCAGACAAGCTCCTTCAATATGGTAGGGTTTATAAAGTGTCAAAAGCATACTCTATCCTTCCCTATGGAAGGGTTCACAAAATGTTGAATGCATGATAGCCAAGAAACAAATCAAAAATGACAAACAAACTTTCTTCCAAACCTGTCAGCAGAAGCATCTAAACAATTCCCAAAAATGTTGGTAAAGCATTAACTATCTCCTCAGCCCAGGTCACACCCCAACCCCCTGCACCAGTCACCAGAAACACCTCTGACCCTATTGTTACTCAAATCAACTCTCACTTTATAAATACAATAATCTCTGTACTAGGCAGTCAGCCAAACCAGCCACTTACTGTTCCCTCTGCTACTCTAGATAATTCCAACCCATAAAAACTCTCCTATCCAAGCTTAAACCTTCTTGTCTTGCAGCAACCAGCTTCCTAATGAATTTCTAAACATTGACACCCCTTCAATTGCCTACCCCATATCTATCTTGATTAACCATTCTATTGCTGAACAATATGTCCCACTTATCTGGAAAATGTCACACATCATTCCCCTCCACAAAGGTAGACCCTCTAAATAACTAACCAATTTCCACTCCATAGCCATCCTTTCCCCCTCACAAAAATGCATCCACAATCAACTCATTAACCACTTCCTTAATCATAATCTCTTATTTAGTTCTCAACATGGTTTTAGACCTAAGCACAGCGCTGCCCTAATAACTTTCACTAACACCATTCATCACCTCATAAACAAAGGTCAGCATGTCTCTTCCATTTTTCTCGACATGTCCAAAGCCTTTGACACCATTTCATACCAACTACTTCTTAACAAAGTCTCATCCTATGGACTCAGTTCATCTTTCCTAACCTGGTTCCATAGCTATCTTTCCAATCGACAACAGGCTACAAAATGGGATAACAAGCTATCCCCCTTACTTCCCATCTCAGTCGGTGTTCCCCAAGGCTCCATACTTGGTCCTCTCCTCTTTATTATATTTACAAATAACCTTAGTTCTGTAACTCAACTAGCCTCCATTGTCCAGTATGCCGATGATGCTACTCTAATCTGTTCAGCCCCCTCTCCCCCAGGAACTTCAACTAAAAATGCAAACTGCTTTTTGGGATATAGAAAAATATCTCACAGATCATCAACTAATACTAAACCCTAACAAAACTAAGTTAATAGTTTTCAGAAACAAAAAATCAAAACCATGCCAGTCCCCTCTCTCAATCCTCTCCTCTAACAGAACCAAGATACAATCCACAAACCAGACTAAAATCCTGGGTGTCACAATAGATGATAATCTAAAATTTGATAAATACACCTCTCTGACCATCAAAAAGGTCCATATCTAACTAGGCACCCTCTACTGGGCTAAACCATACCATACTCTAAACACCAGGTTGACCACTGCTGGATCACACCTACTATCCTCCCTACTCTACGGTTCTCTCATCTTCAAAAAACATATGTATGTCCAACCTCAATAACTTAGAATCCTGCTACAACAAAATTGCCAAATTTGCCTGTAATTATCCTCACAGATCCCACAGCTCTTTCCCAAATCAACTGGCTAGAACTCTCTAACCTTTTATCACTCAATCAACTTACCATGGCCCACAAATTTCTCCACCAACCCAGCTACTGCCCTGAACTTGCCAATTTAGTCCAATGCAGTTCCTATCCCAGGTCCCTCAGATCCTCCGACAAACTTATGCTAAAAGTTACCCACTCCCACAACCAACATGAAGACTCCCTCTATTCTTATAAAATAACCAAACTTTGGAACACTCTCCCACAGACCATCTCCAAAAATGCTAACTTTCGTGAGTTCAAAATACTGATAAAGGACTACCTTACTACTCATTGGCTTTGTTCCTGCCACACTCCTGGCTAAACATCTCCCAGCTTCAGTACTTAACTAATCCTTATCCAACCCCTATCTCTCCTCCTTTCGCTCCTATCTCTACCTTTTCCCACTCCTTCATTTCATCTTTATTCTGCATTGCCTGTTTCATAACTACTTTCCACTACCCTGTAGGACATGGGTTCATATATAAAAAGCTCAAAAATTGTTCTTTGTAAGTAGCAACTGACTTGGTACCAATGTTAGCAGTCACACTCTCACTATTGTTATTTGTGTCTGCAGTGTTTTACATATATATATATATATATATATATATATATATATATATATATATATATATATATATATATATATATATATATATACTCTGTGATTTGTATTTCTTTATATATAATCATTAGTGTTAGCATTGTTATTTCTTGGAGCTTTTCTCCCCGGGTCTCTGCTGAAAACAGGCTCCTGGCCAAGACGGACATTACCCGGTTAACAAATGTAATAAATAAATAAATAAAAATGATATGTCCTTGTCTATAGCAGGGTTATAAAATGCTGACTGTATAATCTACATTTCGGTAAAACAGGGTTTATAATGTTCATAATGCATACTCTAACCTTCTCTATGGCAGGATTTATAAAATGAAGTGTCGAATGGGTGCTGTGTGCTTCACTATGATAGGGTTTC
The DNA here is from genome assembly GCF_019279795.1 of Protopterus annectens. Classification (NCBI taxonomy): domain Eukaryota; kingdom Metazoa; phylum Chordata; order Ceratodontiformes; family Protopteridae; genus Protopterus; species Protopterus annectens. The sequence goes on from NC_056739.1 coordinate 1,359,068,181, forward strand.
TAAAGTGCTGAATGCATACTACATGGTTCTCCTCACTACTTAGACCCAACAACTGTGTGACTAGAAACAGGTCAAGCATGCACTTGTCCCAGCCAGATTAATTTAATGAAACAGTTGTTCAAGCCACATACCTCCAATAAAGCTTCAGTCACACAAAGATACTTCCAAATTTGCTGGATACCCCTAATGAAGCACCTGTCCTACCCAGCTCCTTTTAATAAAGCAACTGTCCTAGACACATGCCTCTAATGTGGTAACTGCCCTTATCAGATATATATAATGAAGCAACTGCCCTTGGCAGATGTCTCTAATGTAGTACCTGTCTTAGTTATATGCATTTAATGAAGGAAATGCCCTAAGCAAATATGTCTAATGAAGCACATGTCCCAGACAGAAATCTCATATAATGAACAACCTGTCCCAGACAAATATCTGCTCTAATAAATCACCTGCCCCAGGCAGATGTCTTTAATGAAGAACCTCACCTAGTATATACCTCCTCTAATGAACCACCTGCCCTCGGAAAATGCAATTAGACCCAGGCAGATATGTCTAGCAAAGCACTTGTTGCAACCATATACTTCTAAAGAAGCACCTGCCCCAGCTGCACATCTCTAATGAAACACCTGTTGCAGGTATATACTTCTAATGAAGCATCTGTCCCTGTCAGATACCTCTAAAGAACCACCTATAGCAGGTAGAAACCTCTAATGAAGCACCTATCCCAGCTAGAGACTTCTAATGAAACATTTACATCAGCCAGGTACCTGTAATGAAGCAAAAAAAATTAAGAATCTAAGTTCAAAAATGGAGCAGAATTCATTAGCTATAGACTCAGCATCCTCCAGGGAGTTGGCAAAAAGAGGCATGCACCAGTCAGTAGAGAGTCTTGTGATCCCGAATGAGAGTCACAAATCAGGGTTATAAAGTACTGAGTGTATACTCTTTCTCTAAATCAGAATTTATAATGGGGAGGGGGTGTGGTTAAAGCAGGCAATGGCCATAGGAAAAAGGCAATATGGATGAAGATTCTGACCAAGCAGTGGGATTGGCATCAAAATTATCACCTCTGAATAGTTCTGAGCAAGGTCATTTGCACAATATACCACCAAATGAGTAGGAAATGTTAATGCAATGTGGAATACTGAAAGAGGTATCAACCGGCAAAAGCAGCCTTTCTCTGGTATTATGCCTTTTTAGTATTTGAAAATAGTAGTATGTCAACCTTATCTTTAAGCAGTAGTGAAACTATTAAACCTGCAATATCTGTAATCTTTTTTAATTTTAGGTTCCAAATCAGTGCAAATTTTTGGGTCAGTTGTTTAAGCATTAATTCTGACCTAACAGAATGAGATTTATAAAAGCCCAGCCTGGCAGAAGTCACACAACTTTTTGCTATATACCACCATTACTTATTGGTGCTCTTTCACATGTTTTACACTTTTAGCTGCTCTAGTCTGCTAGCACTTCACCAATATACTGAGTGTGCACATTTATAACACACTGGATGCCTTTTGTGAAAAAAAGTGCTGCTTTGACATATGGAGTAATAATTGTGATGTAGAGTTCTATCTTCCAATAATGCTGACCAGATCTATGAAGATGAAGAAATAATACCACTGACTTCTGCAGCTGTTTGAGGGAGTGTGCAGGCCTTTGCTACCTGGATAAATGACATCACCTTAAGTAATAACGGCATCATATGCTGGCTGAGTTTTTCAGTATTTTGCTTATGTAACGGATTTGTTTCATAAGATGTGGGTGATTGCTACATGCTCTTATGCAAATACAATTAATAATTTGGTTACTGATCAATATTAATATCCTACCTACTTTTTTAAAAGAATGAATATTATATGTGTGTGTGTGTGTGTGTGTGTGTGTGTGTGTGTGTGTGTGTGTGTGTGTGTGTGTGTGTGTGTGTGTGTGTGTGTGTGTGTGTGTGTGTGTGTGTGTTTATCTAGCGACACAAATATATATATGGTTTACCTTCAAAACATTGAAAACACATAGTCAAATGTGCACATTATCGAATCATTTCCACAAAATCTGTACTGCCTAATTTTCAGAAAGCCAAAAAGAAAGCGAACATCAACACTTCAGACTGCACCACACCTAAAAACATGTGCTAACATGAGTCAAAAAGGGGGTGAGATTTTGTAGTTCAGAATATCGGTGTTCGAGGTTTTGAGAAGTCGCAGTTCAGAGTTTGCGGAAGTGGTTTCCACGATGTGATGATGTGTGTTTGTGTGAGACCACTTGGGCATAGCTGTCACTAACATTGAGTTGGATTATAATCCAGATTCAAGTATGGAAAAATTGCAACGAGTTCTTAGCATTGATACCAATCCACTCCTATCTGTAACACATTTGATTAACAGCCACGAGACATCCCGCATGATTTGGCTGTAATTGAACTTTTTGTTTCCCAATTGAGGAAGCTTGAAAATTATTTATATAGATATAAGAGGTGTCAGTGGCAGCAGCTTCATTTAGAAGCATGTATTCAACACAAGGTTGTGCCTAGAGGTATGACAGCATTAAAACTGCCCACTTATAGTGATGTATATCCTGAACTACTTAAGAAATGGCAGACCCTGAATCTACAGCTAGGGCTGGACTATCTTAGACTTCAGATTGACTTATTTTGTCATATGGAACTTTTTTTAGGTACCGAAATCACAACATGATATGCTTGTCAAGTTCCTGTCAGAATCTTGTCAAGCAAAAATATGTGACATCTTGAGAACCATTGCTCATTATGGGGACAAGCTTCAGGCCATAAAACAGAGGAAGTTACAGCATGACTTGAATGACTTTATACAGGGCCATGTTTTTTCTTGGCCTCAACAATCTTTACAGAATAGGTCTGAGAGACCAAATGATGGAATCCCTGAGGATAATGAGGCAATGGCTGTGGAAGACAATAGCCCTGAAGTTAATGCTTCAACTGAACCTAGCTTAAGCCGCAATCTCTCCAGTACATCTACAGCTGTACCTGTTATGAATACAGAAGTTTCAATCACCACTACCGCTCACACCTCCAGTATAACTGAGTCCAACACCCCCCCTTTTCCCTAGAATCCCCTTTACTGATAACAAGGGACTCCAGAGAGAATCGCTCATGCAGTCATGTGAGAAGGGGGAGAGTACAGTATCGCAACAATACCAGCACAGGGAAAAAGAGGAACAGGCAATGAGTAACCTTGTCTTCAACATTTCATCATATTATCTTACCTCTGATCAACTTTTTTTGTTAAATAAAGGGCTCTTTTTCATACCTACACAAGCTTCAGACTTAACAAATGTCCTTTTTGATCTGAGGCTGTTTGCCCGTAATGTCTCTCTGTCCCTGTTGAACAACAGTTATCAGCCTACTTACTCTTTCTTTAAGAAACCCAGTCTGTACACCCCAGATCTACATCCATTGGTGGCAGCTTTTATTGAAGTATGTGACAAAGAAATCAGAGACACATTAATTGACAAGCATAAACACAATAGTTACAATTTGACTCCTGTCCAGAAGAAGGCATTTCATGAATTATGGGCAGCTAGACATCTAGTAATATGCTCTGCAGATAAGGGAGGAGGTATGGTTGTCTTAGATAGAGATCTACTATGTTGAGTGACTTTACTACTTATGTCAATATTGCAAAATATAGAGTAGATGGTTTTATTAATAGAGTCCATTTTTTGATCTACGACCTGTTGATGACAGGATTGATTACTCAAGAGTTATTTGACTATTTTACTGTTGACAGTCCCGTTATCCCTATGTTATATTGGCTCCCTAAAATTCATTAGAATCTTGAGAAGCCACCTATGAGACCTATCCTCTTTAGCAGAGGATGGGTCACTGAGCCCTTATCCATCTGTGTGGAGAAAACACTTAGACCTGTTCTAGATAGTGTTACTACAGTGTTGAAAGATACTAAAAGCTTTCTGGAAGACCTTTATATCTGGGCTGAATCAAATTTGCATGATGATGCTTTTCTTTTTGTGGCACTTGATGTGAATTCATTGTTCACTGTTATTTCTAATGATGCTGGAGTTGATAATGTTAGGCAGTTTCTGATTTCACATACTGATTTTTCCTCCACTAAGGCTGAGTTATTGTGTTCCTTGATTGAGATTATACTTGAGAATAATGTTTTTATTTTTGAGAACAACTTTTATTTACAGAAAACTGGTTTTGCTATGGTCACCGCATGTGCAAACAGCTATGCCAGCTTGGTCCTTGCAAATTGGGAAAATAGTCTGGTCTTGAACGGTAATATATTTTCTTCCTTTATTGGATTTTATACGCATTCTGTGGATGACATATTTATGGTGTGGAAAGATAATGAACAAGCGTTTAAAGCATTTGTTGACTTTCTACACAGCACGGCTGATTTTTTGAGGTCTAGCTATAAGGTTTCTAGAGAAACTCTGGAATTCTTAGCTATCTCTGTATGCAGACAAGCTCTACATGATATTTCAACACATATATGCAAGAAACCCTGTAAATAAATACTCTTGTTACTGAGTAGCAGTATGCATCCATGTCATGTTACGTGGAATATCTTGAAAGGCCAGTTTTTAAGAGTAATTAGGTTACATAACAAAGATGATGATCTGCAGTTAGCCTTTGAACAATTAAAAAGAGATTTTGTGGAGAGGGGTTATAGTCAGTCTATTGTAGATGAATGTGCCACTACAACCTTGGCCCTTAGAAGCACTAAAGGTAAACTTTATTTTTCAATAGCAGAGCTAAACATAGCCACGATAATTCTATACCTTTGTGTTACCAATAGACTTACGTTCACATATTCCAGTGATGTTGGGCTAGTTTGCAACATGCTGCAGAAGAATTGTCCTATCTTACTAGCACATCCTGAGATTAGAAAGGTCACTGACTCTGAACCAAAATTCTATTTTAGAAATAATTTGTCCCTAAAAAGACAATTATGTTATAGGAACTGCAACACTTCTATGATACCTGAGTCAGAAAGGAAGGGGATCTTTAAATGCCATATTTGTAAGGCTTGTACTTACATCTTTACATCCACCTTGTTTAAACATATTTCTGGTGTCACCATCAATTTAGACTTTTACGCTGATTGTAAAAGCAAGGACCTTGTATATTTTGCTACCTGTTGTACATGCAGTGCCTTTTATATTGGGAAGACCAATAGGTTGTTTAAGGATAGGATTTTGGAACACTTGAATGATATAGCCAGATGTAAAAACACTAGTGCTTTAGCTAAGCACGTTATGTCAAAAGGAATTAGCCATTACTTCAAGTTTTTTTGTGTTCGAGTTAATGAGTCACAATCCTAGGGAATTTGATAATAAGAACAGAATAGAAGTATGTGAACAGAGATGGATTTTACTGCTGAAAACATATGTTGAACCAGGTTTAAATGAGAGGGTCTCCCTTAAACCTGTTTTACAGAAAAGACCATTGTGACACTGATAGGCCTTGATACATACTTTTTTGTGCATTTTGTTCCCTGTTCAAACTGGTGTGTAGTATTCTCTTTTTATTTGTTATACAAGAGCATTTGATACAATTTTTTATGTAGCTTCTGTTTCCATTTTAGCTTTCCATTAGAATATTAGTTTTTTTCTTCTCTCTACTGCATGTATACAACTGAAAATATACTTTTAATAGGTCGAAATGTATGTAATGTTGCTTTTAGTAAGTGTGCAGAGCTTATGCATGACATTTATTAGGTTTTTTTTTTACACATTCGAGCAAGTTCCTGATATTTTTTCTGCTTCTACATTTAATCCATTTATCTGTATTTATGGTCAGGTTTAAAGCAACATATAGAGAATGCCTGATTTTTTTTTTATGATTTATTACTGTGTTTGGAATAAGTTTAACAAACCTTTATATTTGATGATGGGGATATTGTTTTTATTGCTATGTCTTTAACAAATGGTAGGCTGCTTTTATTGAGTGGGAAGGGATTTTTATTAATGTCATGACATGACTGCTTAACTCTCTGTGATTGTTTGAGTTTTTATTTTAAATAGTATGTAGACTTTGTGTTCTGTCATGATCTGATGAAGCAGAGGTTACTCTGTGAAAGTGCTTACCTTCTGTTTTAATAAAGTTACTTCTATATATAGTGATTTAAAGCCATATTCGGGAGGAATGTTTGTTACTGTTTTGGATCTGGCTGCTACGTTTACTTCAACCTTCAACCTTAACTGAGTGGTCTACTTTTTCGTTTCTTTCTATTCAATGTGACGGTCAACATTTTGAAGGTAAACTATATATATTTTAATTTATTTATTTTACATTTGTTTACCTGGATGGACCGACTGGGACAGAACCCATTTTCCGTGGAAGCCTGGGAAGAAAAGCTCCAGTCAATGCTTAACATAAAATTGTCACAGAATAATAATAAAATATTTTAACAGAATAATAATAAAAAATGAAAAAGAATAATATAAATATAAAACAGTAATCACAACAAGATATGAAACAGTAGGTAAACTGCATTAAAAAAGAAGCATTACATAACATAACTTACTGTATGTGTACATAAAAAACATAAGATGAGGTAGGAAGTCAAGTTAACAAAAAAATTCACCTAAACACGGGGAGCATAGTTAATAATACGTCAGTGGAATAAATAGCAGGTAAGAAGGAAATTATTTATAGAGGAGTAATAGTAAAACAAAAAGATAGGTTAATACAGTTAAATACTCACAGCACAACTATACTAATTGTGGTTATGTTAAGGAATTAACCTGTAGTATTACATGCGCAAAGTCAGGATTCATATAGGTACATTTTGAGAGATTTTTTGAATTGATTAAGGTTGTTTATGGATCTAATACAATGAGGGAGGGCATTCCAGTTCTTTGCAACAAAGTTAGAGCATAGAGAGTCACCTGCTGTGTTGGATGCATTAGTAACCTGGAGCAAGTCTTTGTTAGAAGAGCGAAGATTACGATTATTAGACTAGGGTTGTGGTATATTTTTCAGAGAAGGTATATTATCAGGACTATGCATTATTTTGTGAGCCATTATTAATTGTTTGTAGTTCAAAAAATGGGGCAGTTCCAACCAAGAGAGATTTTTAGACTATAGCAGCGATGAGTTGAATGTGTGTCATCTGCTGCAAATTTGGCAATCTTATTGTAACATGTATCCAGTTTGTTTAGTTTATATATATATATATATATATATATATATATATATATATATATATATATATATATATATATATATATATATATATATATATATATATATATATATATATATATATATATATATATATATATATATATATATATATATATATATATATATATATATATACACACACACACACACACACACACACACACACACACACATATATATATATGCACACACACCAGTCTCCATATGCGCAATGATTCTTTAATGTTTCAGTATGTGCATCAGTTTTTGATTGACTGCCAGAGGAATTTTTTTAAGACATTCAAACCTCCACATAATTTCCTTAGGTCTATAGGTAATTATTAAGTATGCAAGCCAGGAGACCATTATGGAGCCTAGCCAAACTTCCCAGTTACCCCAAAGCACTGTCTGGTTAAATGACTTGCTCAAGGTCACACAGTAGGCAAATGAAGGTGGAAAGATTCAAACCCTGTATGTTTGGCACAGGAAGCAGCTCATAAATAAGTCAGAGATTTAGTCCTCTGTTTTAACTGTGAAATTTTCATTTGTAGTTCTGTACTATACACACACACACACACACACACACACACACACACACACACACACACACACACACACACACACACACACACACACACACACACAAAGTAGCTTAAGGCATGCCAGTAAAATAAGTACTTTGTTTCTTACTTTTAATTGTTTTGAGTTATATCATGTCAAGTATTCTTAAGACTGCAAATAAAGAAATAACCATTACTCACCTAAACCCAGTTTACATTTTCATTTTATGTCTGTGCCTATCTATGTCTGTCCATCTCTCTCTGTACACACACACACACACACACACACATATATATCTATACATATTTATATATACAGTATATATATTCATATATATATATATATATATATATATATATATATATATATATATATATATATATAAAATACACATATATATATATATATATATATATATATATATATATATATATATATATATATATATATATATATATACATATAATTGAGAGCACTCCATATAATTGAACATTCATAATCTCGACTGTGTTTAACACCAGCAGAAGTAATTGAAACTCATTTGATCACTTTAATCCCTACAAGATTGTCCACAGTGGGGATCGGAGAAATTGCCTTTTCTGTTCTTGGAGGTGGTATATATAATTAGTGGGGGTGTAAGGGGCACAGGCCCCCACATGAGGGGCAGAAGGGCTTGCCCCCCTTCAAAAAACATAAGTGTTTTGTTATTTCATTGTTTTGGCTTTTGATCTTTCAGGATCCGTCATTAGCCATTTGAGGTTTGTATACTTCGATGTTTTGAAATACACCCATACACATCACTATCTATCTATGTATATCTATGTATACACACACACACACACACACACACACACACACACACACACACACACACACACACACACACACACACACACACACACACACACACACACACACACACACACACACACACACACACACACACACACATATACATGTCAATTACACACCCATAAGTGGTTCAGATAGTATAGATAATTGTTTTCTATTGATGAAGATATGAGCAATAGCATAATGACAGCTACATAAGAAGAACAAATTCATTTCCTATAGCCATCTATAATTGCAGTAAGTGACATTTTGTGTATGATTATATCTATCCACTAATACTAAAATAGTTGCCTTTCAACTGTGAAAAAACAAATGAATAAAAGAGAAATTGTTGTTTCACTGTTAAATCTGCTAAAATAAAGATTATTTGCAAAGTATGATTTTGCTGGCATATGCACCTTTAGTACCCAGAAACTTTAGTACATTCATTTGCAGATTGCAGAACCGAGAGAACATCCTTCACTCCCTTTTTCTTGAAACCATTATGTATTTTAACTTTCACTTTATTGCCATAAATAAATCATGATTTTAATAAGTAAAATGTACAGAAGAAAAAGAAAATCATAAATTTATTTTTGACAAGCATACCTTATTAAGGTCTACTGGTTTCGGTGTCCAAGCTGCTCTCAGTATGAAAAGAAATATCCAGGAAACATGTCATCATTTAAATGTGTACTATTAATTATGAGACCTGTACAAGAGTCTTCTGAGGTCTTTTGCAAAAGTGTTGCCCACAGCCTTTCTTTTCCAAATTGTTTGTCTTTTTGGCTTTTCCCGGTTAGGGATCGCCACAATGGAACTCCGGTCCGCTAATAATTGGCAGTAGATTTTTTTATGGTGCCGAGTTGCTAGCCCGACACCCAACCTTCAGCGAAGGCACATCCATTCACACATGTCTTTTGGAGGCCACTCGATCATGGGGAGGACATGCAGACTCCACACAGAAGACACTCCAGCCGTGAATCGAACAGGAGAACTTCTTGCTGTGAGGCAACAATGCTACCGCTGTACCACCGCGGCTTCTCTTTTCTAAATTATTAATGCGTGCATTTAGAGTTCAGTAGCTGAATCGTTATTGTAGTCACATCTGCCAACTAGGATACAGAGCAATATCTTCTGTACAGATATACGATTTCATAACAACTCTGGCAATGATTTCTTAATTATCCTAGTTTAATTGTGTTGATTTGTGTATGTGCATTTCATTGCCATTTCATTTCCATACTGTAAATGAACATAAGCTCTTTATAAAGATCATTTTGCTGTTGACATTTATGTTGCCTTAAATGATTATACACCAGATTTATTACAGAGTCAGCTAGCAACTAATTCATACAGCCATTAAATAAGGCATTTTGTATTGTTTTTTAATGAAATACAAGGAAGGAGAAAAATGGCAACAACAGTACTGATTAAACAGGAGAAATTTAACATTAGGAAATATCTTCATTCTAAAAGTAGGTAATTTCTTCATTTTCACATCCTTGATATTATCGGGTTACCTAGAAGGTACCCATCTTTTGTGTTAATTATTTAATTAAGTATTCTTACTGTGTCCCCTTCATCCTGCCACCCATCCTGCTTCCCTTGTTGGCCCTTCCATGCTCTCTGTGTGTGCTTGTGGGGTGGTGCCCCAATATGATAGCTTTTCAGAAGGGTCATCCTTCTTCTGAGGGTAGTTGTTTGGCTATTGGGATCTTAATAGCCAAGCTGACAAATGAGGATGAAGGGCAAGACCATCATGCTGTGGCCAAAGTGCTTAAGTGATCTGTCCATTCCTGCACCTCAGTAGCATCGTGACAGAATTAGTATTCAATGTAGGAAGTAACATGGACTTTTCTACCTACATGTTCCATATACAGATGTCATATCTATACAGGGGGTTTGAATATCCCAGAAGATACTGCAATATGAAAGAGATCTATCACTTTTCTTTAAATGTAATAAGCTGGCCCTCAGTCAGTTATGTTTAGCCTTCCCAGTTAACTCTCCATTGTCCTAATTGCCAGTAATATTTGGGTTACCCTAAAGAATGATAGCTTTCCTGCTCCAGGTTCAATTGGTCAGCTATAGTAGTCCTTACTTCTGCAGTTGTACACCTCAGTGAAAATACAAAACATCTGAGTTTGAAATGTGTCCCCGACACTTTCATTTTTCTGTGTACTAGGCATCAGTATAATCTTCCTGATAGTTTCTCGTTGTACAACCTAATGTTGTATGAGACAACAGTATACAGGATTTTGTTCAGGCAGAAAATTGTAACTTTTTTCATGGCTAGATTGTTAAGGTAAGGAGAACTGGAACTTGATAACTAAGCCTGTGAGGGGCAGTTTTATTTATTGCTGATTATGATCAAAATATGCTATTGTCAGTTACTGTGGATAATGTTTGTAACATATTTTATAAGAAACAAAGAAAGACATTATTTTATTTACCACAACTAAAGATGGTGAGTGAGCCAAAGAGATGTTGCCAAGCAGAGACATGTCTAGCACAAGGCTCCCCAACACCTGCCTAGGTCTAGTGTTAGCTTTAGGACCAGTTAATGCTGCAAGTCCCATCATGCAGCTAATGTAATATGAAACTGACTGCTGCACAATCATGTTGGCTGACACTTGCAAATTTCAACACGGTTGCACGTCAGTACAGCCTCAGTCAGTAACAAACTAACAAAAAAAAATAAGTGTTCCATTCCACTCACGGACTGTCCACCACCTCCCTCCATAGATTGCCTATTGACCTGTCATCACCTTAATGAACTGAATAATCAACAAATACAAATAAAAAATAATTAAACTATTCTTTTGTGCGACCTCTTTGGTTTTTATGTTGTGAGGGCCTGGGGGAGCTGAGAGGCACTTGATGAATAGTAACTAACTACTTTTTTTATTAATTTTTTTCAGCCTATTTCCTTTTTCCTTCATTACCTATAACCGTCTCCAACTCCAGTCTACCTGTCCTTCCCTGTTTCTGTCACTTGATCCCCTCTAAGCCTCCACATTTCAACTTGGCTGGCGCATCACATTGATATGGACTTGACCACTCCTGCTAACAGACAGAAGTGGCTAGTTAGCTTTTTCAATTATGGCTTGCTTGTTTGTTTGCTTTGACAACTGCTGCCCACATAGGTGGAATTTGGACCAATGGATGTTGTACTGGGACAGGGCTGGCTGAAAAAAAAAATAAAACTTAACAAAGTTGATCAATAATGTTTATGGAGTCACTGTTTTTTCAGCAAGCAGATGTCATGGCATAGTTGATAAGCAGTGACTGTAGGAAAACAGTTAAAATAGCTTTACTTAAACTGTTTTTATTAAAAAAAATGATCTGTCTTTAAAAAAAGTTAATTAAAAAAGGACTGGTCTGATCTATTGTAGCACCACCACCACAGGCAGGAAGTGTAGGTCTGGTCTGCAAGTCATATTATTTACAGTTCCACTAACTTCATCAGTGCATATAATGTTGCAGATCAGGGTGCACAACCATCTTTTACTTCAGAGCTGTGATTCTCTGACACAAAGTTGTTCGATTGTAAATGAGTCTGTAAATCTTTCTAGTATTTGTGGAAGAATGGGTGGAGGGTAACCTAGATGAGTTGACTCACACAAAGACTTATTCCCTTAATTCTGAAGTCATTCCCATGTGCCTCCTTTCTCCTGCTCCACCCACTCTTTCCATTGTGCTTTATAACTCATTCACCCCACTCTCCTCCATTGTGTTTCATACCCCACCTACCCCAGTCTCTTCATTGTGCTTTATACCTCACTCACCCCAATCTCTCCAATGTGCTTTATACTTCACTCACCCCACTCTCTCCATTGTGTTTCATACCTCACTTAACCCACTCTCTCCATTTTGCTTTATACGTCTCTCACCCCACTCTCCATTGTATTTCATAACTCACCTACCCCACTCTCTCCATTGTGCTCTATACCTCACTCACCCTACTCTCTCCATTGTGCTCTATACCTCATTCACCCCACTCTGTCCATTGTGTTTCATACCTCCCTCACTCCACTCTCTCCATTGTCCTTTGTGCCTCACTCACCCCAGTCTCTCCAATGTGTTTTATACCTCGCTCACCCACCTCTCTTCATTGTGCTTTGTACCTCACTCACCCCACTCTCTCCATTGAACTTCATATTTCCCTCATTCCACTCTTGGTTTTGTTTTATGCCTCACTCACCCCACCTTTCCATTGTGCTTCAAATCTCACTCACCCCACTCTCTCCATTGTGCTTTATACCTCACTCACCCCACTCTCTCCATTGTGCTTTATACCTCACTCACCCCACTCTCTCCATTGTGCTCTATACCTCATTCACCCCACTCCCTCCATTATGTTTCATACCTCGCTTACCCCACTCTCTCCATTGTGCTCTATACCTCATTCACCCCACTCTCTCCATTGTGCTCTATATCTCACTCACCCCACTCTCTCCATTGTGCTTTATACCTCACTCACCCCACTCTCTCCATTGTGCTCTATACCTCATTCACCCCACTCCCTCCATTATGTTTCATACCTCGCTTACCCCACTCTCTCCATTGTGCTCTATACCTCACTCACCCTACTCTCTCCATTGTGCTCTATACCTCATTCACCAAACTCTGTCCATTGTGTTTCATACCTCCCTCACTCCACTCTCTCCATTGTCCTTTGTGCCTCACTCAGCCCAGTCTCTTCAATGTGCTTTATACCTCGCTCACCCACCTCTCTTCATTGTGCTTTGTACCTCTCTCACCCCACTCTCTCCATTGAACTTCATATTTCCCTCATTCCACTCTTGGTTTTGTTTTATGCCTCACTCACCCCACTCTCTCCATTGTGCTTCAAATCTCACTCACCCCACTCTCTCCATTGTGCTTTATACCTCACTCACCCCACTCTCTCCATTGTGCTCTATACCTCATTCACCCCACTCTCTCCATTATCTTTCATACCTCGCTTACCCCACTCTCTCCATTGTGCTCTATACCTCATTCACCCCACTCTCTCCATTGTGCTCTATATCTCACTCACCCCACTCTCTCCATTGTGTTTCATACCTCACTTACCCCACTCTGTCCATTGGGTTTTATACTTCACCCTCCCCACTTTCTCCATTGTCTTTTGTGCCTCACCCAGTCTCTCCAATGTGCTTTATACCTCACTCACCCCATTCTCTCCATTGAGATTCATACCTCATTCACCCCACTCTCTCCATTGTGCTGTATATCTCACTCACCCCACTCTCTCCATTGTGCTTCAAACCTCACTCACCCACTCTCTCCATTGTGTTTCATACCTCACTCACCCCACTCTCTCCATTGTGCTTCAAACCTCACTCACCCCACTCTCTCCATTGTGCTCTATACCTCCTTCACCCCACTCTCCATTGTATTTCATAACTCACCTACCCCACTCTCTCCATTGTGCTCTATACCTCACTCACCCTACTCTCTCCATTGTGCTCTATACCTCATTCACCCCACTCTGTCCATTGTGTTTCATACCTCCCTCACTCCACTCTCTCCATTGTCCTTTGTGCCTCACTCACCCCAGTCTCTCCAATGTGCTTTATACCTCGCTCACCCACCTCTCTTCATTGTGCTTTGTACCTCACTCACCCCACTCTCTCCATTGAACTTCATATTTCCCTCATTCCACTCTTGGTTTTGTTTTATGCCTCACTCACCCCACTCTCTCCATTGTGCTTCAAATCTCACTCACCCCACTCTCTCCATTGTGCTTTATACCTCACTCACCCCACTCTCTCCATTGTGCTCTATACCTCATTCACCCCACTCTCTCCATTATGTTTCATACCTCGCTTACCCCACTCTCTCCATTGTGCTCTATACCTCATTCACCCCACTCTCTCCATTGTGCTCTATATCTCACTCACCCCACTCTCTCCATTGTGTTTCATACCTCACTTACCTCACTCTCTCCATTGTGCTTCATATTTCCCTCATTCCACTCTTGGTTTTGTTTTATGCTTCACTCACCCCACTCTCTCCATTGTGCTTCAAATCTCACTCACCCCACTCTCTCCATTGTGCTTTATACCTCACTCACCCCACTCTCTCCATTGTGCTCTATACCTCATTCAACCCATTCTCTCCATTATCTTTCATACCTCACTTACCCCACTCTCTCCATTGTGCTCTATACCTCATTCACCCCACTCTCTCCATTGTGCTCTATATCTCACTCACCCCACTCTCTCCATAGTGCTTCAAACCTCACTCACCCACTCTCTCCATTGTGTTTCATACCTCGCTTACCCCCACTCTCTCCATTGTGCTCTATACCTCACTCACCCCACTCTCTCCATTGTGCTCTATACCTCATTCACCCCACTCTCTCCATTATGTTTCATACCTCGCTTACCCCCACTCTCTCCATTGTGCTCTATACCTCATTCACCCCACTCTCTCCATTGTGCTCTATATCTCACTCACCCCACTCTCTCCATTGTGTTTCATACCTCACTTACCCCACTCTCTCCATTGTGATTCATGCCTCACTTACCCCACTCTCTCCATTGTGCTTCATACCTCACTCAATCACTGTCACTGTTCATGTTGGTGTGAATGACCTGAGATGTACCTCCCTGGACTACATGAAAAGAGACATGGAAGAGCTCTCTGATCATGTAGCCCAGGCGGGTATGACCCTGACCCTGAGTAGCATCCTGCCCTCACCAAGAATGATACCTCAGTATAAAGAAAAAATGATCAATTTTAACAACTGGTTAAGCTGCTGGTGTCATTCAAAGTGGATCCAGTGTCTGTCAGCCTGGGATGACATGCTCAAAAAGCCGCATTGCTTCGCAAGAGACGGCTTGCACCTGTCACCCCTTGGCTTTCGAATACTGGCCAAGGCTCTTGCTGCCCCCATAGTGCCTTTTTAGGCAAGGCTGAAAATTCAAACCCACCACCGTAAACAGCACAATTAAAAAAATTAGGGTTATGCTACTCAGCTCCAGGAGTTTAAATCTCAAAATGCATGCGCTCGAAGCATTCCTAAGTATGGAGAACGTCAACATCTGTGCAGTAACTGAAACCTGGTTAAAGGCTCCAGAGAGCACTCCAGCACTACTGGGCTACAACTCATACCACACATTTCTGCCACAGAACACGGACCGAAACACAAAAGGAGGGGTGTATCCATATTCATCAAGGATACCCACAACTCCAGGTTAGTGGCGCAGCATGATACCTCTGAGATCATCCATGTGCAACTAACATCCGGCAAATCTGCAATGCAAATTGTGGCCTGCTACAGATCACCCTCCATGACCCAGGACCACCACTCCGCCTTTCTGAAGACACTGGAAAACATGAAGGTCCTACCAAACACCCTGATATTGGGCAATTTCAATTACCCTACCATTAACTGGGAAAACTACTTGAGTGCAAACTCCCAGGCTCAGTGCTTCCTGGAATTTATCAACTCAAATGTCCTGGATCAGCTGGTAAACACCCCTACCACAGGCCACAACACATTGGACCTGGTCATCATCAACATGGGCGACAGGTGTTCCGTACCGGAGGTCAACCTGTCACTGGTTAGATCAGGCCATAAACTAATCACCCTGGATGTCCACATCCCACCACCAGCCCCAACCAAGGAAACCACAGTGAAAAACGTTTCTAAAGCAAACTTCACCTTACTTAAGGCAGCGGTGGTAAGTTTCACAGCCCCCATGCTAAAGTTTAACACTGCCCAAGATGCAGAATCCTTTACAATTACACTCTATGAGCACCAACAAGGATGCATGGATTGTGCCATCCCTAGCAAAACCAAGACTCACTCCCTTAAGAGAAGGAAACCAGTCTCGTGGACCCCTGACATAAACAGGTTATACAACAGAAGGAGGAAACTAGTTCAGAAAAAAAGCAAATCCCAAGAAGGGAAGACATCCCTGATCAGTATCCGTAAGAAACTAAGGTCCCTCACAAAATCATCCGCGGCTAACTCCAAAAGAAAAATAGCCAAGGATTCAAAAGATAACCACAAAGTCTTCTTTAGCTATGTCAAGAATCTAAGTGGCAACTCGCAGATATGCACTGAGCTAGTGCAAAATAGCACAAAATATACTGAACCTACTGATATTGCCATCATTCTGGCAGATAGATTCAGTGCAAACTTCACCCCCCTCTCACCTTCAAAAGGGCCCACAACAATACTGGAAAAGTGTAGTATCCCAGAAATCACAGAAGCACAGGTGAAAACAGCCCTTTCAAAAGCCAAAAACACAGCATCAATGGGGCCAGATGGTGTCCCAGACTGCATCTTGCATGAACTGCAGAATGAACTAACTCCCCACCTAAACACGCTGTTCAACCTCAGCCTCTCTACAGGCTACGTGCCCATAGAATGGCACACAGCAATGGTTATTCCACTCCACAAAGGAGGGGCCACAACTGACCCTGGTAACTATAGCCCCATAAGCCTGACTAACCTGGTCTGCAAGGCTATGGAGCGCATCATCATGGAACTCATTAACAAAGACATTGGGAGCCTCCAAACACTTGACCTGACCCAGTTCGGCTTTGTTAATGGCAGATCATGCCTACTAAACCTGGTTGACTTCTTTGACACAGTCACCAAGGCCATAGATTAGGGAAAGGTGGTTCACACAGCCTACCTTGATCTCACCAAGGCGTTCAACACCATTCCTCACTCGGGTATTATAGAAAAACTCATGAGCCTGAACATAAACCCCTACATCACAAGATGGGTTGCCAACTGGCTTACAGACAGAACTCATACAGTAAGAATAGCGGGCTCCAGGTCTGACTCTAAACCAGTCACAAGTAGTGTCCTGCAAGGCTCGGTCCTGGGACCCCTACTGTTCAGCATATATTTCTCAGAAGTACAGGCAAACACAGGAGGACTATGGCTAACCAAGTTCACCGATGACTGCAAACTGGGAGCCATAATCGACTCTCCAGCTGACACGGACATCCTTCAAAAAGGCCTTACTGAGACAGACACCTGGTGTCAAAGTCATGGCCTCAAGCTAAATGCCAAAAAATGCATAGTCATCCTGTTTGAGAAAAACAAAACACCCACGAATTATCACATAGGTGGCAGCCCCCTTAATACAGAAGAGGGAATAAGAGATCTGGGGACCCAGGTAGATAGTAATCTCTCCTTTGACAATCATATGGCCAAAGTAGTTAGGAAATCCTTCTATGTGGCCCATCTAATTACTAAGGGGTTCGCATCTAGAAATAAAGAGGCTATAGTGCCCCTCTACTCATCACTCATCAGACCCATCATAGAGTACAATGCCGCATTTGGGATGTACCTCACAAGACACTTCCAACAGCTGAATAGACCACAAAAGCACCTCACCAAGAGGATTACTAGCCTCAAACATATGCCCTATGCAGCCCGACTGAAAAAACTCTGGCTGTACTCAGTGGCATATCGCTTACTCAGAGGTGATCTCTGCCTGACTTACAAAGCCATGTCCAACTCAGAATTGATGGACATGCCCCACCTAAAGAATGTGCTCTAGTGAGCTAAACCTCACCACAACAATAAATAGAACATGCTGGTGGGACAGATTCCTGTCACAGAGACTCCCCATGCTTTGGAACAAAATTCCTAACTACATTAGGCAGAGCCCCTCACTAACTCTCTTCAAGAGAAGCCTTGACAAGTGGATGGGTAGCATAAAATACACCCCTGGGATCACTTCATTGGCTCTGCTTGACAGAGGCTCAGTTAATTAATCAATGGGGTGGTGAAAGCCGACACAGTCTGGCTAGGCTTATAAATGCTCTCAGCCAGATAGCCTAGTACCTACCTATGAACCTATACCTCACTCACCCCACTCTCTCCATTGTGCTTCAACCCTCACTCATTCCACTCTCTCCATTGTGCTTCATACCTCACGCACTCCACTCTCTCCATTGTGCTTCATACCTCACTCACCCCTCTCTCTCTCTCTCTCTCTTTCCAGTCCTTCCTTTCCTATCTTCCCTCCAGTTAGGTGCAAGAAGGCAGGTTAAGTGATTTGCTCCAATTATTTGATGATGGTATCATATATTATATTTTATTTTACCAAATGATCAAGTTTCTCTAATAATGCTTTACAGACCTATACATTGTTGATCACATAGTTTGCTATTGCTGAAACTTACTACTTTCTACCTATAGATGTGTTTGCTTTTGCATAATTATGACTGATCATGCTGTTTCATATGCATGAACTACTATGTATGACTTCATGCCACTGTTTTTTTAATTGCTGTTCATGGTGTAATCAGTTAATAATGTTAATAATGGTAATATTTTTCTCCTCTGAGTTCTTCTTAGTTATATAAGTAGGGTAAAGCACTTGTGAATTGTTTCAGTTACTTCTTTTCAACTGGTATTTCAACAACTGCTTGTTGAAAGAAAATTATCCTTAATTTTCAAGGGTGCTCATTTTCAAAATTGTATGGTTAAATACCTTCTGAGGATAAGCTGCTAGGAAGGGGGACTTCCAAATCAGCCTTGTTTTTGTGCTCATTACTACACCAGTAATTTCAATAATAAACTCCACAATTATTTATTAAAACAATAATCATTTCCCTTGACAGTGCATTTACTATGAACAATTTTCTTTTACATTTTGGACATGTAATTTAATTAGTGCATGTGGCTTTCTAGTGAGAAAAATACATAAGGCAACATTTTATTTACTTAACATGAGTAACCCTGTAAACCTCCCTATAGCATATATCGATGTATATTATGTTATTGAACTTTTAAAAGTTCGAATGTCATATGGTCGAAGCCATATGATTGAACTTTAAAAGTTCGAAAAGCTAAAAAAATATATAAATAAACAACAGAAAAAAACCTACCTGACCATTTTAAGCAGGGGGGAAAAGCACCCCTGTACCCCCCACATGGGGGGAAGTGTCCCACCCCCCCCCGCTCTTTAAATATACCAACTCTGAGATTGCACTACAGTGCAGGAAAGGGAAATCTTCCCATTCCACACTGTACGGAGATCTCCATTGAAACATTCGAACTTTTAAAAGTTCAATCATATGGTGTGTGAATATATATATCCTCAGGTTCATCAAAGAGGCAGTCCAGTATCTGTTCCTACCCATATCATATTTCCATACAGCAACCACTCTATCTCTCCACACACAGGGTAGTCAGTCATACAAACATGGACTGCTTTTAATTTCTATCTTTTTAAGGCAAATCACACCACTCTGCTCCTTATTTTTCCAGTTCTTGCAGATAATACAGCTGTTTAATTTACTAACTCTTATCTCTACATACTCATCTTCCCTTCTCCTTTCACAAATTCCCTTCATTATTACCTCCATTCTCCACTTCATCAGCAAAATCACGCACACATTCATCCATCTCACATTAGCCTTACATGCAAACCTCCATTTTACCACCAACTAATCAATGTGAATTAGTATTCTTTTCTTTTCTTTTATTTTTTTTCTTAACAAGATCTTACTAGTAGTTTTCCTGCTCACGATCCATGTTCTCAATCATCAAGGACTCCCTCTCCTCCAACATTACCCCCATCATCATTTACTAACCCTCAAACAAACAAACTAAAGCACTGCTACTTAACCTAAACTCCTCAGGGTCTAAGTTCAGTTTGAGGAAAGTTGGATGGAACTTACTAATGTAGAGAAAATAGCCAACCTCTGCACTCATATATTTAACCTTTCACTCACAACTACACATTGTTGAATAATTAATTTATGAGGGTGTTCCATGCTGTACTGGACTGGAACCAAAGTCTTCTTAAGACACAAAGTCTTGCTTGCTGTTTACTGCTGAATCAGAGTTGTGTTATTACACAGAGTTTTGCATGACTGCATCTGTAGTCTGTTTAAAGCACTGAGCCTTGCAAATTGCACACTGATAAAGAAATATACTTTGCAGCACAATACTATTTTACTGTAAGCACATTTAGTAATAAATAACTTATTCTTGTAACAAATGACACATACTCTTCTGTCAGTTTGTAGCATAGATGTACAAAGTTTTACTTTACAATTAGTGTAGATGATAAATTTCCATTCTCCATTTACCTCAGAACAAGTGTGTTCCTACCAATACCTCTAACACAGTTTGATTTATAGTTCTTATATACTCTTTTAGTCACGCACTTTAGATCCTGTTTTCCTCTTTTGTAATGAGCTTCTGTGGGAAAGCGCATAATGTCTGTTTATAGACTTTCCTGTTGTCCTTCTGTGAAATCATTTAATATTTACTTGTAAGCACTTCTGCTGATGTGGGAATGCATGCAATATTTATCTTTCAGAATTGTTTTCTTGATGATTCTATAAAAATAGCCATGTACATTTATCTATCAAATTCTTTGCTTAATTTTTATAAAAATAGCCATGTACATTTATCTGTCAAATCCTTTGCTTAATCTGTGGGAGAACATGTTTTTGAAGGAAACAGCTTGTACTATTGATTTTATAAAAAGCAATGTCCATTGTAAGAGAGCACGTCAGACTTTTTTCTGATATTGTGACAAACATGTCTTTCAGGAAATACTTTGTGTCCATTAATAGCTGTTTCTTGTTTTTCACTTATTTCAGCCAAAGTTATGTTACACAGTAAGGATGCCAATTTTACATTGCTAAACTCTATACCAACATTCAACCAAACTTTTTATTCGATGCTTTATCTTTCAACATATTTACAGCAGAATTAATTTCAATCTTTTATTTACTGTTTAACACACTCAATTCTTTATTTTAAAACAGTTTATGGTGATATGTATCTTTTGGTCAGATTATACAGAAAACACATTAGGAAACAAAACTTTTAGTCTTCTTTTGACACCACAAGTCAAAATGCAATTTTACACAATTAATACAATGATATCAAGTATTACTACAAAAACTGAATGTATCTAACAACTTTTCTTTTACAAACAATTCTGTGAAAAATATTTTACCAATTATGGGCCGTATCTGCTTTAGTTTTATTTCTTAACTTGATTAATTTGTTTTGTTTTTTTTTTACAATCACAGAACTTAATTCATGATTTAGAATTGTTTTATTAATCTTTTGCAACTGTTGAATTAACAGTTTACTTTTATTAATCAATTTATAACAAAAGATTAGAGACAGACTAATATTTACAAGAGGCAAGGACTATGTGCTACTGCCAAGCATTATTTAGTGCTGAAAATATACAGTTTCAAAGTCATTTTAACCATAACATTGTTGTCATATTTCTGAACTGCCCATACACTTTAGTTGACAGTAAAGTGAACATCTTAAACACCTTGGTAAAGTACTGAACTGGGCTTAGATAATAAATATTTGAATGTAATTATTTCAGTATATTTAATACTTGATTTAAAAAAACATAGTTTATACACTGAGAATGCTATTGACATATTAGTCCATTAGCTGCGTGAGTACAATATTTTAATATAATGTTCCTCTAACTGGGGTAACAAGTACTGGCACAGATAAAATGCTAGTCCAAAAACCAGTGATAAAATTACAACTAGCGATAGAATTACAACTTGGCAAATTACTTTTGAACTTGTTACATTACAGTGTGCTCTAAACAGTATATATCTACACAGACTGTTTGCAACTCGTGCATTTCAATCTAGTAGGTACCCTGGGCCCATTTTTTAAGCATGGTTTTTCACACATAATTATTAGACATTAATTTTATTTACACTGGATTCTTTTGCATTTGTACATACAAAGACTGCAAAGTACATTTAGTCCAGTTTACAAATTTAGTAGCATTAACATCAAGTGGAATTGGCACCAGAGGCATAACAATCAGAAACATTTATGCCTTTTGCATACCAACATTGTCTTGCCAAAAACATATTAAAAGATAGTGACCAGTGTTGCTAATTTTTTACATATTTTTACTCTCTCTTGTATAGCTTTACAGTTTAACAGGTTGTAAATACAATTTAATATTAAGCAATACAATAGTAATTAGCATGATAGCTATTAGCAACTTGCAAAATATCTTGGCCTGTCAGGTTTAATCTGCTTACCAGTATTTTTAATGCACTAATACTTGTTTTCATCTTTCCCCTAAAAGAGTATTGTCAAGAGGAAATGCAATATTATTTTTCTTCCTGTAGCTTTATTTTAGACCCTTCTGCAGTACTGCTTATGCAGTCAGTGTAAATTGAGAGAGTGCCCCTCCCCCTGTAGTATTGCACTATTGTTTATTTGCTATGAGAATAGAATGTATGCCAGCCTGACACTTTGATTGCAGATTTGCTTTATCAGGTTACTGACAAACTGTGGACCATTGTCTGATTTGATAATTGTTTTGTCCATTTCCAATGACAGAATATATTTTCATAAAGTTTTTGCTGTTTACTACTACTGGTAGGTATTTATACCCTCCTGCATAATTTATTTGAACTGCATGTATACTATGGCCCATCTGCTGGCTGTATTGATGTAACTGAGATTTTTTTACTTTTAACATTTACTGCAAACAGATTATCAGTGACATGCATGCACAATTGTGATGTTTTATTACAATTACTAAATAGTGCTGCATGTGAACACTTAATGATTATGTTTTAATAACAATAATGTTTTAGGAAAACACAAACCACTTGCCTGACAATCAGTCTTATTTTTAACCTTAATTTCCCAACATTTCCTGTAACTACTTATCCAGCCTGGGAAGGTCTGAGTTCACACTTTAGACTCTTTAGACCATCGTTAACTGTTTTAGCACTTTATTTCTTTAGTCATCTGTTAATACACTTGCAGCTTGATAGTAGAATGCAGTTGTAAAACACTTAGAATTATAATAAGTATCTGTGATTTGCATAACTATGCATTTATACTACATAATTAGACACTATTTTACAATTAGCTTACATATTGTTTAACAGCCCTGCCATTCATTTTACAAAGACTGCTTAACTAATACCATCTGTGATTTTATTTCTTTTAAAATTGTCTATCAGAGCGTTTACTGTTTGGTGGGTTGTTACTATACCATTATAAAAAAATGTAAAAAACAAAACAGATATTGGCTTAACTAGCACATGCTTATTTACATTACTTACATTTGCTGTTGTCTGCCTTTTGCTCTCATGCATTGTAAACAGATGTACTTTAGATGAAAAGAAAATACATGCATGTCAGTCTTGTGACTTCAGACTTTTACTGTTATTAACTACTCTCATTTGATTTTTATGCACTAGAACTGTTTTGTTTACCTTTTGACTATGCTATGAGAATGGCAGTCATACACTCTACTTTACTGTACTACTGATAAATGTCTTGTTTTAACTGAATGAAAGTTTTAAAACATTTGGGAATGATTTGTCCTTGCATCAGATCCTGCCATGTATGCTTAACCATTTTTGAAACACAAACATATTGTAAAATATGTCTCTTTTGTACAGATCAGCTGTAGTTTCCTGTTCTTTGGCAATGTTTTCTTAAGCTCAGTTGTTGTGTGCAGGAAGTTAGTCTCTGTCAGCTTAGCTAATTTATTTTCTTTATCCTGTAACTGCTGTTCAAGAGTTTCCTGTAATGCTACATGGGCTGCCTGATATTTTTCAGTAACCTGTGCTGCTGAATTCAAAACTCCTATAAACTTCCCAAACTCATGTTGTCTGTCTTTTAGAAGTTTATTAAATTCTTTTGTAACAAGATGTACTAGAGGTTTTGTCAATGATTGATATGACTGTTGTAACTCTGAGATTAATGCAGTGACAGAACATAACTGTCCAACATCTGAATATAATGTAAGCATATTAACTTTTTCTGGTTCTTTATCATTAAAAGGTTTGTCTGTACAGTCTAACCTTTGAATAATGGCATGCACTGTATTTTATGACATTGTACACAGAAAGCAGTTTTATATGATTTACACAATAAACATTTGTCATACCACACATGGTTTTGTTTGAGATACCAGTCAAATATTGTAATGCATTTGCATAATGCCTTATTATCAACTTGCCCTAATAACATTTTACATTTGCTAATATGCTGTGTATACCAACATTCCATTCTGTTATTATGACCTCTAAAGGCATCCATACTGTATGTAACACAGAAAAATTTTCTTACCAGTCAACAGAGAGGCAAATGGCCAAGATGCTTACTGTAGATGGTTGAAAAGTCTCTGCAGTCACTTGTGAATCTGGTGAAACAAAATTGTCAGTTTCAGTTTTGAAACTTTGTTCTTCACCTTTTTTGGAGAATTTATGGCACTGCGAATTTCCTGCACTGCAGTCTCACTGGATTCAGACGTCTGAGGAACCGTACTGCTGCAAACTATAGAAACTGTAGAAAACTGAAGTACTGAACATAAATGTTAGTTACTATGCTTTTACTGGAGTGACCTTCTACAAGGCATCACATTGCTCCCCCTGTGTTCAGATACAGGCATGGGCACCATTGAAAAATTAATTATGACGGTTGCTGCATGCTGTACTGGACAGGAACCAAAGTCTTCTTAAAACACAAAGTCTTGCTGACTGTTTACTGCTGAATCAGAGTCTGGTTATTACACAGAGTTTTGCATGATGACTGCATCTGTAGTCTGTTTAAAGCACCGAGCCTTGCAAATTGCACACTGATAAAGAAATATACTTTGCAGCACAATACTATTTTACTTTAAGCACAGTTAGTAATAAATAACTTATTCTTGTAACAAACGACACACACTCTTCTGTCAGTTTGTAGCATAGATGTACAAAGTTTTACTTTACGATTAGTATAGATGATAACTTTCCATTCTCCATTTACCTCAGAACAAGTGTGTTCCTAGCAATACCTCTAACACAGTTTGATTTACAGTTGTTATATACTCTTTTAGTCACTCACTTTAGATCCTGTTTTCCTCTGTTGTAAGGAGCTTCTACAGAATAGCACATAATATCTGTTTTTAGACTTTCCTGTTGTCCTTCTGTGAAACCATTTAATATTTACTTGTACACACTTCTGCTGATGTGAGAATGCACACAATATTTGTTTTTCAGAATTGTTTTCTTGCTGATTCTATAAAAAGCCATGTACATTTATCTGTCAAATTATTTGCTGATACTGTGGGAGAACATGTTTTTGAAGGAAACAGCTTGTACTACTGATTTTATTAAAAAGCCATGTCCATTGTTAGAGAGCACATCAGATTTTTTTCTGATATTGTGACAAACATGTCTTTCAGGAAATACTTTGTGTCCATTCATAGATGTTTCTTGTTTTTCACTTATTTCAGCCAGAGCTATGTCACAAAATAGGGATGCCAGTTTTACATTGCTAAGCTCTATACCTACATTCAAGCAAACTTTTTATTATATGCTTTATCTTTCAGCATATTTAGAGCAGAATTAATTTCAATCTTTTATTCACTGTTTAACACACTCTAACAATTGTCATCATCATCATCAACCCTCTTTTTCCCATTTTCTACATGGAGACCCTGGGTGTTGTGTCATCTGTAATCATCTCTCTCTCTCTCTGTATCTCTCTCTCTCTTGAGTCAGTGCCACTCTCCTACCTTCTTTGACACCCATGCCTGACTGTTACAGGTCTTCTTTCGCACAATCCAGTTGTTTTTGTCTTCTTCCTGTCTGTCTCAAATATTTTTCAACACATTGTCTTCCCTGCACATGTGCCAGCACCACCATAATCTATCCTCTTTGACTTTCTCTGCAATTCGAGTTACTTGGGCTTCTGCTATTATTTTCTTATTTCTTTGTCTGTTCTACATTCTGCATCCTACAACCACACTTAATCTCCATCACTTCTAGCTTCCTCAGTTCCTCTGGCTTTACTGCCCAGGTTTACTGGTGAAACTATCGTTTTGTACAAATTAATTTTCAGCTTCTTTGGCATTCTTCTATCATACACTACCCCTGATATTCTGTACCATTTGGCTGTATCCCCTCTGATTCTAGCTTTGGTCTCCTCATTTAGCCTTCCCTGCTCCTCAACCACCCCTCCCAGATACTTGAAACTGTCAACATGATGCATCATTTTCCCTTTTAAGTCAGTTATCAGCTTCTTTTGATTTCTCTCATTTACTGCCATTAGAACTGTTTTATCTGTACTCAGTTTCATTCCATGTGCCTTCAAGTTTTGCATTCCATTCCTCTGTCCTTTGACAAGCTTCTTGCTCACAGTCTGCCTGTAATGCTACATTATCTGTATATAGCAACTCTGATGATCTGTCCTTAATGTAGTCCATCACCAGTATGAACAGCAGTGGACTCAGAGCTGAGCCCTGATGCACAATCACTCCCACTGGGAACACTTCTGTGAAACCAAACACTGTTCTCACCTGAGTCATTGGGTCTTTGTACATAGCCTCCTCTAATTAAACCAATGTTTCTGGGAGTTCAAACCACCACAGAATGCCCAGATCAGTTTTATTTGGACATTGTCATATGCTTTATCCAAGTCTAGGAATGCCAAAGTTGAACTGTTTCCTCATCTCTAGCTTTTTCTCAAGTATCCGTCTCACTGCAAGCACTGGGTCAGTTATGCTGTATCATTTGCAACTGCACAGTTTCTGTTTTTTTTAAGCACAACATAGTAATCCCACTCCTAAAAATGACCTGCCTCACTGACCCTAAGGATTATTAACCTATAGCAAACCTCTATCCCCCCAAAATAAATATTTGCAATAATTACTATAGAAACAACTATTTAAACACATAAATAGATATGGCCTTCACTGCAATGAACAACATAGTTTTCACAACTCATTCAACACCTTGACTGCTCTTTTCACAGACACTGACTCCATTTACAAGAACATGAATGATGGGCTTATTACCGACACCTATTTGTTGATATTAGCAAATCGTAAGCTCCTAATTAATAAACTGCAGAAAATAAACTTTAAGGATAACACTGTAACATGATTCTAAAGCTACCTGATGGATAGAACCTATCATATTTACTACAATAATGCATGCTCTGACATTATAACACCAAACATAGGAGTGTCCCTAGGGCTCGGTATTAGCCCCCCTTCTCTTCTCTTCTGTATATCTTATGTCATGTACACTGATGTCATTCTTCTTGTTGTATCTAACAAAACATTCTTTTTTTTCAAAACAGGTTTATTGTTTTAACATATAAGAGAAATATCATAACAATTTTATACAAGTAATTAAAAATGGGTATTATTATAATATTCAACAAAACAACTAAAGTATTTACAAAGACATCCACTACAATCAGATCAATTAATTAAACTAAAATACCATGCTATTGAAATTAAAATTTTTTTAACAAATTTTGTAAATTATCCCATACAATAAAATAAGATGTTTTTCTGTTTGTTCTAGTCCTAATTGTGTTTATTTCCATATGGCACACTATATTCATAACATTTTAAAATTCATTGAACGATAGAGGTGTATCTGAAATCCAATTTCTAGTTATTATTTTCCTAGCCACTGCTAGAATAGACCATAACAAGGGAAGCTTAACCTTTTTAACACTTTGAGGTACAGGTGGGTTGAATAATATAAGAGATTTAGAAATAATTAAATTATCTGTAAAAAGAGCCTGCAAAAATTCATTAATTGACTTCCAGTATTCTTTCAATTTTATACAGTCATAAAACATATGAGCCCAGTCAGCATTAATTTCTACATTACATCTCTTACATAGATTATCTTTATTATTTATTTTATTCATCATCAAAGGTGTATAAAAGATCTATGTAAAAATTTCCATGTATAAAGTCTCCAGACAATGGAAGATGTAGTTCTATAAGCAGATTCCAATATATATTGTTTATCTTGTTGATTTGGTGGGTCCCCATTAATAGAAGTGAAATAATTCCAGTATGAATCTACACTGTAAAAGTTTCTTGTCTGATAACTTTATGTATGTATGAAAGTTTACCTTTATCAGAAACTTTATGTTGTAAATTTAATATCAAGTAATCAATCAGTGTTGGAATAGATTCTTTAACAGTTATAGACATTAAATCTATTTTATTAATGAGATGTTGTCTAAAGGTCTGAACCTCTAACCAGCAAGTTTCTCTTAGATCAAATTCTTGTTTTAAAAAATCTAGATTTTTAACTTTATTATCAGATATCAACTGATACCAGTACTTTAGATCATTATCTATAGCTAAATGAGTTCCTTCAGAAGTAGATGACAAAAGCATACCCTGAGTATACATTATAGGAAATACAATAAAATTCCATTCCCTATACTTACGGTGCATGAATATAAAGTTACGATAACTAATAATAATATTTAATGGGTAACAAACCATATGTTTAGGTGTAATAGGTGAAGTACAAAATTCCTTTAGTAACCATAACATGGAGTTATTTACAATCATATTTTTATGTGTTAAGGAGATTTTCATGAAGTGTATACTAATTAGCTCCCAATAATCTTTCCATTTTGTGACATATGACTGATCTATTAATAAAGTAATAACTTTTACAATAGAAGAGATAGTATATAAATTAAAGTCTGGAAAAGAAATGCCCCTTGAGACCAGCTATTAGTATGTTTCTTTAATGCAATCCTAGGTCTATTAGGTGCCCATAAGAAATTTAACATTAGTGTGCTCAGTTTCTTGATAATTATTTTTGTAGGTGGAAGTATTATTGATTGTATTAAGTATAAAATCTTGGGGAATATTATCATTTTAATAATTGTAAGTCTCTCCTCCATAGTAAAAACATATTATTCCAGGTATTAAAAGATTTTGTATATTAAGAAAACAGGTATTATAATTATTATATATAATAGATTTAATATCTTTAGATAGTATTATACCTAAATAAGTTATCTGACCTGAATTGGGTACATATTTAGTAAAATCACTAATGAGAATATTTTTCGTGTATATATAGGTAGTATTTTAGTTTTTCTTCATTGAATATTAAACCAGAAATACTTTTAAAATTCATCATGTTATCAAATAGAGACTGTATAGAAGAATTAGATCCTGCTGATGTAATTAGAACATCATCTGCAAAAGTTGAATTTTGGATGTTGTATTTTCATCTATTTCAAAACCCTCTATGTCAGTACTGTTTCTGATCAAATTAGCCCAAGGCTCCATTACTAAAGTGAATAATAGTGGAGAAAGTGGACATCCTTGTTTTGTACCTTTAAGAATGGGTATTTTTGTGAAACATATGTTCCTACCTTAATATAAGCCAACGTTCCTTTGTATAAATGTTCAATTAGATTTACAAATGCATCCGAGAAGTTTGTGCACTTCATTAAGGTAAACAG